>NC_090651.1:227385468-227706718 GCF_040937935.1 Hyperolius riggenbachi | reverse complement strand
TGCATTGAAGCAGTCATTTCTGCAAAAGGATTCCCGACCAAGTATTGAGTGCATAACTGACCATAATTATTTGAAGGTTGACTTTTTTTCTTTTAAAAACACTTTTCTTTTATTTGTCGGATGAAATATGCTAATTTTTTGAGATAGGAAATTTGGGTTTTCATGAGCTGTATGCCAAAATCATCAATATTAAAACAATAAAAGGCTTGAACTACTTCAGTTGTAGTGTAATGAATCTAAAATATATGAAAGTCTAATGTTTATCAGTACATTACAGAAAATAATGAACTTTATCACAATATGCTATTTTTTTTAGAAGATCCTGTATATATATATATATATATATATATATATATATATATATATATATATATGTGTGTATACATGTATATATATATATATATATATATATATATATATATATATATATATATACGGTGGCCGGCACCTCGTCACATCCTGCATCCACTCTGTGTTAGCCAGAATCAGCAGGAGCATGTCCGCCGCACAGGATCTGGATCAGCTGGGACCTCGCTGTAAGCACGTGGTTGGTCCGCAGCTCCATCCATACACACCACCATGCATCACCTTTGCTCCCTTCCTAACTGCAGAGCACTACCTACCAACCAACACGACCAGGACTTAGGCTGCACACGACCCCTGCCAGTCGGACATTTCACCCAATATCTCTGCATCCTCACTCTACATGCTGGCAGCAGCCCAGAGCAGTCAGGCCATCATGGATATGTATCATTCATCCCTCTTTCCTGACTGGAATGCCAGGCCACCACTGCCACTGCATGCTATGATGCCACATGCCTGCAAGAACACTGCAGCCTTCTCTACATGGCCCCACTGCTCTGCAGCAATTATAGCATCTGGCTAGGGAAAAGGAGGGCACATCAGACTATATGGGGAGGGGGGAATTGTGGCACATATGACTATAGGGGGAGGGGGAAAGTAAGGGCACATATGACGAGGGGGGAAAAGGGGCACATCTGAATATATGTGGATGTGGAAAGGAGGGCACATCTGACTATAGTTTTTTATGAAAATTTTTAAAGGGTGGTTAAGGGAGGGGGGCCCAAATCGGGTACTTTGCTTAGGGCCCCATTTGTCCTTAATCCGGCTCTGCCTATAGTTCATGCCCACGCAGTACATTTTGATGCTGTTGGGTCCAGGTACATTTACTATGAGTGAAGATTGGAGAGCATTAGAATAGATAACCGATCAACAAAAACTGGAGAACATTTTTTTAAACTACTTATTAGGTGCCGAAAGTATGGAACTTTCACCTTGTTAATTTCAGAGCATAGCAGGGCCAGTTTTAGATAGGCACATATGAGGGGGCAGTCAGAAATGTGAAGGGGGCTTCATGTGTACACATCATGTTCGTACTTTTGTAGCAGACAGCACTCCCCAGGTTGAGAATTTGATGTGCCAGGTCAAAGATCCAGCAGCACTTCCAGATCCCAGCATTCAATGGAAAGATAAGGACCGGCACCATCCAGTATCAATAGCTCTTTAAAATTTATTGGTAAGACATCATGACAAATGTAACGACGTTTCGGAGGGTAATCCTCCTTTCTCAAGTTTCTGTCAGTGTCTAACAAACCTTACATGTTCCCCTCTTTATATATAACACACCATTGAGATTAGCCAATCACACTGTAGATGTCGCCTGTGGCGACCAATCCCCTCTCGTCACGCACACGCGGACCTGATGGGGAACTGTCATATGCGCATACAGTATGCGCACAAGTTGCAGAACTTACCAGGGGGCAGGGCGAGAAGGCGCAACAGGCGCGAGGCCGGCGCACCGCCGACCTATAGGGGAAGCTCCTGTGATGAAAACACCATCAGGGCACGCCCCCACTGGAACGGACCTGATGGGAAACAGGATGTTCCCTCGGCAGTCACCAGGACGCCCATAGTGTCAGACCTGACATGCGCATGACGGGCGTAACACGCCCCATGCGTGTCATAGGTACGCATTTCCCACGCATGTACGCCTTCCGCCCCACCGCCTGGGCGAGAATCCAAGCTAAACAGTCACCATAGAAACACAGCGATATGGCAATGGGACATCTAGTGGTCATAAGGAAAATTGCATGTTAAAAATTCAAGCATATGCCATCATACCAATCATGCAATAATAAAAAAATTACTCAGATATCTCAATAATCCCTATAAACACTGTTTCACACCTAAATGACCATATATGTATAGATGAGAGCAAAAAGGACAGGACAATCAATTTTAAAGGAACGGGGTCATATCGTATTCCCTATTCATACCCCTTGGTTCTAGCGTGTCTAACCTACGTGTCCAATAGGCCTCACGATATAATAATTTGATAGGATGCGAAAATTATTATATCGTGAGGCCTATTGCTCTCATCTATACATATATGGTCATTTAGGTGTGAAACAGTGTTTATAGGGATTATTGAGATATCTGAGTAATTTTTTTATTATTGCATGATTGGTATGATGGCATATGCTTGAATTTTTAACATGCAATTTTCCTTATGACCACTAGATGTCCCATTGCCATATCGCTGTGTTTCTATGGTGACTGTTTAGCTTGGATTCTCGCCCAGGCGGTGGGGCGGAAGGCGTACATGCGTGGGAAATGCGTACCTATGACACGCATGGGGCGTGTTACGCCCGTCATGCGCATGTCAGGTCCGACACTATGGGCGTCCTGGTGACTGCCGAGGGAACATCCTGTTTCCCATCAGGTCCGTTCCAGTGGGGGCGTGCCCTGATGGTGTTTTCATCACAGGAGCTTCCCCTATAGGTCGGCGGTGCGCCGGCCTCGCGCCTGTTGCGCCTTCTCGCCCTGCCCCCTGGTAAGTTCTGCAACTTGTGCGCATACTGTATGCGCATATGACAGTTCCCCATCAGGTCCGCGTGTGCGTGACGAGAGGGGATTGGTCGCCACAGGCGACATCTACAGTGTGATTGGCTAATCTCAATGGTGTGTTATATATAAAGAGGGGAACATGTAAGGTTTGTTAGACACTGACAGAAACTTGAGAAAGGAGGATTACCCTCCGAAACGTCGTTACATTTGTCATGATGTCTTACCAATAAATTTTAAAGAGCTATTGATACTGGATGGTGCCGGTCCTTATCTTTCCATTATACACATCATGTTCGAGCACATTTTTTTCCTCCTGTGCTTGGTGTCAAGAAATGCACCCTGTATGTATTTAGAGTGTTTAGTATCAGCCTGTCTAACTCCTCCTCAGATGTGTCTAATCACAAGTTGTAATTTGATCTCTCCCGTGTCAACTGCCTGCAAGTGCCATGACAGATAAGCTCATTTTCCCCTGATGCTGTGCAAAGCATGATGGGATTTCTGATGTTGTTGCTCTCGTTCTGCTGTTTTGGTGCAAAACATTTTTTTACATTTTGAATTTGACATTTGAAGCCTAGTGTGTGCAGCTGGGAGGGGTTATCAGGACACAGGACAGTTGGAACTATGTCTCCTGCTCCTTGTCACCTCCTTTCAACCAAAAAGATGGCTGCCCCCATGACAAAGATGGCAGCCCCCATGAATCACAAACATTTGCCTGTTCTTTTAAAACAGGGTGGGTAAAAAATTGTATTACCTATCTATTCTAATTAACATAACTAATGTAACTTAATGACAGTATGTTTGTTTAGGCTAAAGTTCCCCTTTAAATAAGGACAGACAACAGGTCCGCTTAAAATCATTCCAGCAGCAGCCCGGCAAATTGAGGAACAGACTACTGGACTTGTCTGTCTATCAGGCAGCAGACAGAATGGTGGCAGTCTAGCAGACTAGAGGGCAGAGACGGCGGTGGCGACTGTGGGGTGTGACTGAGCACAGAGCAGCAGTCGCAGCACAATGCTGATTGCTCTGCTCTCTCTCTCTCTCTGTCTGTGTGGGACAAGCGTAGGTGGCATAGGTGCGCCGCGCGTCATTGCACATAGAGGCATGAAGTCGGCTAGTGGTCATGTGACTGCTCAGGGAGTCAGCTGACGCCTCTGCGTGCATCTGCGTTCCAACTTCCAGGAAACCGGCAGTGCAGCGGCAGACGACAAGCAGAGTTTGCCCCCGTTAATTTGAGGGGGCAAAATATTAATTTTAGGGGGCGCTGCCCCCTCTTGCCGCTGCCTAGAGCCGGCCCTGAGGACAGGGAGCATTTTTTTTTAGGCACAATACTTCTTCCTTCCTTCCATTGGATAGGAGATCCAGTTTACTTTTTGAATACATTTTTAGCAGCAAATTCATTTTGTGTGGATAAAGCAATGCTGCCCTATTTCTGAGACTGGGCTCACACTTAGCTCTCACTATTGTTTTATAAAGGACTAGCAGACCCAAGCCTGTTTTAACCCTCCTGGAGGTCTATTAAAAACCGCTAAGGGGCAGCAGAGCATTTTTTTAATTTTTTATTTTTTTTTAATCATGTAGCGAGCCCAGGGCTCACTACATGATAGCCGCTGTGCAGTGGCATCCCCCCACCCTCTTCGATCGCCTCCGGCGATCTCCGATCAGGAAATCCCGTTCAAAGAACGGGATTTCCTGGAGGGCGTCATGGCGACGGGCGGCATGATGTCACCGACGTCATCGACGTCGTGACGTCATTGGGAGTCCGATCTACCCCTCAGCGCTGCCTGGCACTGATTGGCCAGGCAGCGCACGGGGTCTGGGGGGGGCGGCACAGAGTGGCACGGCGGCTAATCGGCGTGGAGCGGCGGCGATCAGAGTGCACACGCAGCTAGCAAAGTGCTAGCTGCGTGTTGCAAAAAAAAAAGTATGCAAATCGGCCCAGCAGGGCCTGAGAAATCCTCCTGCGCGGCATAGCCCGTGCTCAGCACGGGCTTACCGCCAGGGAGGTTAAAGAGAACCCGAGGCGGGGTTCTTACAACTCAATATGCACACAGAGGCTGGGTCTGCCTATAGAGCCCAGCCTCTGTTGCTATTTAGCTTCCCCCAAAGCCCCCTCTGCGCACTGTGAGACCCCATAAAACACAGCCGCGCTGTCGACACGCAGCGTGTCGCAGAGGGCTGTGTTTATCTCTCTAATGTCAGTCTCTGCTCTCCCCCGCTTCCTGAATCACTCCGGTCCCCGCCACGTCCCTTCCCTCCCCACTGATTGGAGGGAAGGGACGCGGGCGGGGACCGGCGCGATTGAGGAGGTGGGGGAGAGCGGAGACTGACATTAGTGAGGTAAACACAGCCGCACAGCGCGGCTGTGATTTATGGGGTCTCACAGCGCGCAGAGGGGGCTTTGGGGGAAGCTAAATAGCAACAGAGGCTGGGCTCTATAGGCAGACCCAGCCTCTGTATGGGGATTGCATTGTAAGAACCCTGCCTCGGGTTCTCTTTAAAAACGGGCTCTAGGGTCTGTGTTTCTCGCAGCCGCGTGCGCGTGCACCAGCCGCACGCGCGTGCACTCGCCGCACACACGGCCGCCCGCTCACACACCCGCCTGGCTCCCTGGCCCCGTCCCTGTCCTCCTGTCTCTGAGAGGCACATGCACAGTAGTAAAAAGCACGGACCCAGCTACACAGAGACAGCATACGCAGGGACACAGGGGTTGTATTATACAGGGAGTGCAGAATTATTAGGCAAGTTGTATTTTTGAGGAATCATTTTATTATTGAACAACAACCATGTTCTCAATGAACCCAAAAAACTCATTAATATCAAAGCTGAATATTTTTGAAAGTAGTTTTTAGTTTGTTTTTAGTTTTAGCTATTTTAGGGGGATATCTGTGTGTGCAGGTGACTATTACTGTGCATAATTATTAGGCAACTTAACAAAAAACAAATATATACCCATTTCAACTATTTATTTTTACCAGTGAAACCAATATAACATCTCAACATTCACAAATATACATTTTTGACATTCAAAAACAAAGCAAAAGCAAATCAGTGACCAATATAGCCACCTTTCTTTGCAAGGACACTCAAAAGCCTGCCATCCATGGATTCTGTCAGTGTTTTGATCTGTTCACCATCAACATTGCGTGCAGCAGCAACCACAGCCTCCCAGACACTGTTCAGAGAGGTGTACTGTTTTCCCTCCTTGTAAGTCTCACATTTTATGATGGACCACAGGTTCTCAATGGGGTTCAGATCTGGTGAACAAGGAGGCCATGTCATTAGTTTTTCTTCTTTTATACTCTTTCTTGCCAGCCACGCTTTGGAGTACTTGGACGCATGTGATGGAGCATTGTCCTGCATGAAAATCATGTTTTTCTTGAAGGATGCAGACTTCTTTCTGTACCACTGCTTGAAGAAGGTGTCTTCCAGAAACTGGCAGTAGGACTGGGAGTTGAGCTTGACTCCATCCTCAACCCAAAAAGGCCCCACAAGCTCATCTTTGATGATACCAGCCCAAACCAGTACTCCACCTCCACCTTGCTGGCGTCTGAGTTGGACTGGAGCTCTCTTCCCTTTACCAATCCAGCCACGGGCCCATCCATCTGGCCCATCAAGACTCACTCTCATTTCATCAGCCCATAAAACCTTAGAAAAATCAGTCTTGAGATATTTCTTGGCCCAGTCTTGACGTTTCAGCTTGTGTGTCTTGTTCAGTGGTGGTCGTCTTTCAGCCTTTCTTACCTTGGCCATGTCTCTCAGTATTGCACACCTTGTGCTTTTGGGCACTCCAGTGATGTTGCAGCTCTGAAATATGGCCAAACTGGTGGCAAGTGGCATCTTGGCGGCTGCACGCTTGACTTTTCTTCTTGACTTCTTGCGACCCTGTTGACTATTTTGAATGAAACGGTTGATTGTTCGATGATCACGCTTCAGAAGCTTTGCAGTTTTAAGAGTGCTGCATCCCTCTACAAGATATCTCACTATTTTTGACTTTTCTGAGCCTGTCAAGTCCTTCTTTTGACCCATTTTGCCAAAGGAAAGGAAGTTGCCTAATAATTATGCACACTTGATATAGGGTGTTGATGTCATTAGACCACACCCCTTCTCATTAGTATTACAGAGATGCACACCACCTAATATGCTTAATTGGTAGTAGGCTTTCAAGCCTATACAGCTTGGAGTAAGACAACATGCATAAAGAGGATGATGTGGTCAAAATACTCATTTGCCTAATAATTCTGCACTCCCTGTAGAGGATAGCAGCTTGTGCCACATCTCCATGTAACTTTTTCTTTCCTACTTAACAGAACTTAAGACTCAACCGCAGCTTTCAAAAATGTATAGTTATGTGAAAAGGCTTCAGCTCCAGTTAAAAGATGTGAAACCTACTCCAGAATGTTTCTGCCAGAAAGCATCTGCCTCACTAGTGTTCTGTACTATACCATAGCAGAAACTTTTTTAAATTAGGATGATAATGTTTATTTGCTAAAGCCATCAACCAGATGACCAGTGACCCTCATTAGAGATGGCCCGACCCTCCAATTTTAGGTTCGCACACCGGGTTCGCGAACCTACCACAAAAGTTTGGTTCAAGCGAACTTTCGCGAACCGCAATAGACTTCAACGGGGAGGCAAACTTTGAAAACTAGAAAAATGTATGCTGGCCACAAAAGTGATGGAAAAGTAGAGCCTATATCCCCATTATGAAACCATACAAATCTCAAGACTCTGAGGCAGAATTAAAATGTCCTAAATGCGGCAGTTTGGCTCCGAATTTGAATCACATGATATGGTTTTGTGTCTCCATTCAGGGATTTTGGAAAGAGATAATAAGCATGATGAATACTATCTCTAACAATCAGAGGATAGTTGATCCTTTATTTTGCTTGTTTCACAATATTAGACAAAGCAAGGAAACAGAATCTTCCTGGATCTCTGAATGGGAACACCTGTGTCTATTAGCAGCTAAAAAAGCAGTTATGAAAAAATGGATTGACCCAATACCGCCATTACTGAGTGAAGTAAAAACACTTCTCAACCACCTATTACACCTAGAACGGCTATCAATGGAACAAATGAAACCTAAAACAATACCAACATTTTTTAAAACATGGCAGCCTTTTATTGAAAAAACATATAATAGGGATCAAATTATACAACTGATGAAGGCTTTCGAAAATTCAGAGTGGTATTTAAAGGGCAAAATTGGGGGTTACTTGGGCCTACTGGAAATATGATAAATCAAAGTTCTAAATGCTTTATTTGAGGGACTTATACAGGAGGGGGGGAGAGGGGGAGGGTGAAGGGAGAACGGTAGTAGTTTGTAGTTTTGTTTTTGTTGCTTTGTGTTTGACCTCTAACCAAAAAAGATGTTTTATTGCTAAAAACAGTGGACGTTGGCTTGGAAGAAAGACAATTTGTTACAGATACAGGAGAAACAAAAACGCCGGAGAAGCTAGGCTTTAAACATTAATAGTAATGTTCCTAATTCAAGGACACTGGCAAAGCAATATTGTATACATCTTAGCTAAAGTTAATGAAAACATGTTATGAGTAATATAGGAAAAAGTATTGATGTACAAATACATGAAAATGTGGAAATATTGTAATGCACAATACTAATAAAAATATTTGAAAAAAAAAAAAAAGTGATGGAAAAGATGTTTCAAGGGGTCTAACACCTGGAGGGGGGCATGGTGGAGTGGGATACACGCCAAAAGTCCCTGGGAAAAATCCGTATTGGACGCAAAGCAGCGTTTTAAGGGCAGAAATCACATTGAATGCTAAATTGCAGGCCTAAAGTGCTTTAAAACATCTTGCATGTGTATACATCAATCAGGGAGTGTAATTAGAGTACTGCTTCACACTGCTTGCCATTGGTCACCAGGTGGACCCAATGGGCTGTGTAAGTTATGTACCTGTCCTAACTGTGCTTGGCAGACCAGGCATCCATGGTGAGGTGGACCCTTGACCCAATGCTGTGTGCCAGAGATGACACCACTTGCCTCTCAACTTCACGGTACAGTTTGGGTATCGCCTTTTTAGAAAAATAATTGCGGCCTGATATCTTCCACTGCGGTGTCCCAATGGCCACAAATTTACGGAAGGCCACCAGCTTGTATGGTAACAGCTGGCGAGCTAACAGTTCCACCACACCAGCTGTCAGACGCCGGGCAAGGGGGTGACTGGAAGACATTGGCTTCTTCCGCTCAAAGATTTCCTTCATGGACACCTGGCTGCTATGGGCAGAGGAGCAGGAACCGCTCAAGGTCAGAGGCGGAGTGGAGGAGGATGGCTGTGAAGGTGCACGGGAGAAAGCGGCTGAAGATGCTGCACCTGAAGGAGGAAGAGGAGAAGGAGGGTGGCTTTTCTTTTGTGTGCTGCTTTTGCTCAGGTGCTCTTCCCATTGCAGTTTGTGCCTTTTCTCCATGTGCCTTTGTAAGGTACATGTCCCTACGTGAGTGTTGGTCTTTCCACGGCTCAATTTTTGGAGGCAGAGAGAACAGATGGCATTGCGTCGATCGGAGGCAGACACATTTAAAAATTTCCAAACCGCTCAGCCACCCCAGGGTGTGATGGCACTATGGTGGTATCAGCAGCTGACGTTGAAGGGCATGTTGGCTGGCTGTACATAGGTGGCGATACATGGCGCCGGACACTGCCAAAAGCTGTTTCTGACGACGAGCTCCCCCTGCTTCTTTCAGGAACTCGTCTCCTCCTACTCCTCTCTGACTCCCCCTCTGAACTGTCCCCTTGGTCATCTTGTCTATTAGGAACCCATGTGGGATCTGTATCATCATAATCATCATAATCATCCTGCCCAGCTTCGCTTGCCTCAGACACCTCCAAAACTGCACCAACAGCAGGTACTTCATCAACATCATCCTCACACGTTACGTCCATAGTGTCGCCGCCTGACTCAGACATATGAGGTGGTGTAACTTGCTTAGCGCCTTCATCTGGTTGTAACAATCATGGCTGTGAACCAGTTAATTCCCCACCAATTAACTCCTGCGAAGTGTCAAATGCAACGGATGTGGTGCTTGTAGTAGCGCTGGTGGCTGCGGAAGATGAGGTGTTCTGTGTTAAATAGTCAACCACGTCCTGACAATCTTGGGATTTGATGGGACATGCCTTCTTCTGAGCACTGTACATTGGGCCAGGGCCGCACAAAATCACATCAACACGACTTTGCACAGACCTGCCGGGTGGCCTTCCTCTGGGTCTGCCTCTACCTCTGCCTGTTTTGTCCGTTGTGTCCATATCGGGGGGATGAAGTGAAAGGTATGCACTGACTTGACTAATACAATGTGCAGTCACACAGGTGCTGTCAACAGGTATGCACGGAGTGGTATATCACACTGCGTGCACTCACGTAGGTAGGTGGGTGCACTGAACACAACAAGTAGGTATATGCAGTGATGAGGTGGGTGCAATGAACACAACAGGTAGGTATATGCAGTGATGGGTATTACAATGTGCACCTGTTCAACACAGACAGGTAGCGGACAGGCACAGTGACACTGCGTGCGCTTAACTCACGTAGGTGGGTGCACTGAAGTGAACAACAGGTAGGTATATGCAGTGATGGGGATGGGTATTACAATGTGCACCTGTCACACACAGACAGATAGCGGATGGGCACAGTGACACTGCGTGTGCTCAACTCACGTAGGTAGGTGGGTGCACTGTGAACAACAGGTAGGTAGGTATATGCAGTGGGTATTACAATGTGCACATGTCACACACACAGGTAGTCACTGAATGTGCTGGGCCTGGCAGTGGCACACACACAGTATGAATTATCAAGGCTGTCTATGCAACACAAGTGTCAGTGGGACACACATAAAAAAAAAAAAAAAAAAAGATCACAAGAACAAGATTAGCTCTCAAAAGAGCTGTTGTGGGGTGATATTTTAGCAATAAGAATCAGCAAGGAACAAGCTAAGAGGCCTACAAGAGCCTAACTAATCTTTCCCTATGAGAGTCTGTAGCAGCAGCAGCAGCAGCAGCAGCTGCCCCTTCTCTATTTACTGCAGGCACACGAGTGAGTAAAATGAGTGGCTCCAGGAGGGAGTTACATAGTTACATAGTTATTTTGGTTGAAAAAAGAAATACGTCCATCGAGTTCAACCAGTATAAAGTACAACACCAGCCTGCTCCCTCACATATCCCTGTTGATCCAGAGGAAGGCGAAAAAACCCTTATAAGGCATGGTCCAATTAGCCCCTAAAGTGAAAAATTCCTTCCCGACTCCAGATGGCAATAAGATAAAATTCCTGGATCAACATCATTAGGCATTACCTAGTAATTGTAGCCATGGATGTCTTTCAACGCAAGGAAAGCATCTAAGCCCCCTTTAAATGCAGGTATAGAGTTTGCCATAACGACTTCCTGTGGCAATGCGTTCCACATCTTAATCACTCTTACTGTAAAGAACCCTTTCCTAAATAAATGGCTAAAACGTTTTTCCTCCATGCGCAGATCATGTCCTCTAGTCCTTTGAGAAGGCCTAGGGACAAAAAGCTCATCCGCCAAGCTATTATATTGCCCTCTGATGTATTTATACATGTTAATTAGATCCCCTCTAAGGCGTCTTTTCTCTAAACCCATTTTATCTAACCTTTCTTGATAAGTGAGACCTTCCATCCCAGGTATCAATTTTGTTGCTCGTCTCTGCACCTGCTCTAAAACTGCAATATCTTTTTTGTAATGTGGTGCCCAGAACTGAATTCCATATTCCAGATGTGGCCTTACTAGAGAGTTAAACAGGGGCAATATTATGCTACCATCTCGAGTTTTTATTTCCCTTTTAATGCATCCCAAAATTTTGTTAGCTTTAGCTGCAGCTGCTTGGCATTGAGTACGATTATTTAACTTGTTGTCAATGAGTACTCCTAAGTCCTTCTCCAAGTTTGATGTCCCCAACTGTATCCCATTTATTTTGTATGGTGCTAGACCATTAGTACGTCCAAAATGCATGACTTTACACTTGTCAACATTGAATTTCATCTGCCATGTATGTGCCCATATAGCCATCCTATCCAGATCCTGTTGCAGTATGACACTATCTTCCTGAGAGTTGATGATTCTGCACAATTTTGTATCATCTGCAAAAATAGCAACATTGCTCACTACTGCATCTACTAGGTCATTAATAAATAAATTGAAGAGCACTGGACCCAGTACAGACCCATGTGGGACCCCACTGCTAACAGTGTCCCATTTTGAGTATGATCCATTGACCACAACTCTTTGTTTTCTGTCCATTAGCCAGTTCCCTATCCATGCACACAGACTCTACCCAGTCCTTGCATCCTCAACTTTTGCACCAGACTTTTGTGGGGAACAGTGTCGAAGGCCTTTGCAAAGTCCAAATATATCACATCTACAGCATTCCCAATATCCATATTAGCATTCACTACCTCATAAAAGCTGAGCATGTTAGTCAAACAGGACCTGTCTTTAGTAAACCCATGTTGATGTTGAGAAATAAGATTATTTTCTACTATGAAGTCATGTATACTATCTCTTTGTAACCCCTCAAATAGTTTGCATACAACTGATGTTAAGCTTACAGGTCTATAATTTCCTGGATCTGATTTTTTGCCCTTCTTAAATAATGGGAAAACGTGGGCTGTACGCCAATCCACTGGGACTCTGCCAGTTGCAAGAGAGTCACAAAAGATAAGATAAAGGGGTTTATCTATAACTGAACTTAATTCCCTTAGGACCCGAGGATGCATGCCATCCGGGCCAGGTGCCTTGTCTATTTTTCATTTATTTAGTCTTGCCCTCACTTCTTCCTGCGTTAAGTATTTAATATTACAGTTAGAAGATTGAGACTCTTCCGCCTCTGTAATTTGCAACAGTGCTGTTTCTTTTGTGAAGACAGAAGCAAAGGAAGCATTTAATAACTCTGCCTTACCTTGGTCATCCACCATTGAGTTCCCACCCTCATCCTTTAGAAGCCCTATACAGTCAACCTTTCTTTTTTTAGAGTTAATGTACTTGTAAAACTTTTTTGGGTTAGATTTGATATCCTTAGCGATTTGTTTTTCAGCTTCAATCTTTGCCTGCCTAATTTCTTTTTTACAATTTTTATTGCATTCCTTATAATTGCTTAGTGCAGCCTCGGCCCCCTCCTGTTTTAAGACCTTATAGGCATGACTTCCGGTTCCGGCGCCTGGTAAGATGGCTGTGTGAGCGGTGAGCTCCATCCTCCGCCGCAACTATTTGGCTCCCTGTTGCAACTCAGCATCTCCCCGCTGACACTAGCTCGTATGGCCGAACTCCCGGGGACTGCTACAATAGAGAGGTACTTTTTACGTACCCCCCGGGATCAGAGACAACTCCGCGCGACTGAAGACAACTCAGTCCGGGCACCTCCCAAGATGGCGGATCCTACTTTAGGAGTGCGCGATCCAGCGCCAGCACAGGAAGACGGACATTTTCCGCAGATGGACTATAAAGCATTGGCAAAGGAGATGGTGGAACTTCTTCGACCTGATCTGTCCTTGATGATAACAGAAGCAATAAGGTCACACCTGACGGATTTCAAAAAGGAGGTAACAGGGATTGTGAGGAGGGTAGTGGTGACTGAACAGCGAGTGAGTGACTTAGAGGATAAAGTGAAGGAAGCTGAGGGACTGGCACAAACAACTAGCAATAAGCAGGTGATCATATTTGATAGACTGGACGATCTTGAGAACCGTTCCAGACGGAACAATTTAAGATTTATTGGTATACCGGAAAATGTAAAACCATCAGATTTGGCGGACATTTGCTCCACTACATTCCCGAAGGCACTGGGCATAGACACAGTGCTCAAAGTAGAACGGGCACATCGGGTGGGGCCACTCCGCAATGATCGGAAACTGCCTAGGCCTGTAATTGCACGCTACTTGGATTACTCCGAAAAAGCTGCCTTGATGAGAGCCTATAGAAATCAACGGAAACTGGAATACCAAGGACGAAAAATTCTTATATTCGCAGACTATTCAGCAGAAGTGAACAAGACTCGAAAAGCGTTTAATCCAGTATGCCAGCAGTTAGTAAAGAATAAGATTCGCTTTGCATTGATCTACCCAGCTACCCTGCTTGTTTATGACGCAGATGGCAGTACCTCATCATTCATCTCCGTATCAGAAGCGGAGAAACATGTCAAAGCAATACTGGACGCTAACCCTCCTCTGCTCCAAGCTCAAACTTCTGAAGAAACTTTAGATCAAGAGACCGGTCATTCCCCAGAACCTTCTGCGCAACAAAATAGCCAAACGTCTACAGACTGGGACGAATGATAAACGCTGAAAACTGGATCAATATGCTACCATTTTGTGCGTCCTCTTTGATTTATTAACATTACATAGGGGAGATGCTTTAGCAACTGTCTACTGCTATCAAAAATCTAACTACAGGGAGTGTAAACGTCTTCGTTTTCTTTTCTTTCCTTATTTTATTTTTTCTTTGATTGTCTTTCTTAAGAATCTTGATATAAAACTCTTGAATTTCATAATAGATATAATGGCGGCGGAGGACTTGCTCACCTGTGAGGGAGGATATCCCCTACAGTTTGAGCTCTGTTTTGCCACTTCGTTAAGTGGTTATGCTTTTTATTTTCATTACTTCTGCTATATTATCTTTTATTCATTGATTCTTGCCAGGAAAAAAGGAAGTCAGAAAATGATGTTAATTTCTTTACTGAGGTGTTCCATTTGGGAACTAATACTTTGCTGCAGCTGGTTGAGCGGGACCTAGGTTTTTGGTTTAGCTGCTCTATCACCTGTAGCGTTAAGGTTAAGAATGGGTGGGTTGGGGAAGTTTATAGTTGGGGTTTCGGTGTCTCTGCCTCAGTCAACACGAACTACTATATTAAGAACGAAAGCTCTCTCAGATGTATTGAATTTATATATTACACTCCGGTTATACTGGTAATTGTCTGGTGGACACAGCTGGGATGTCCCCGGGCATTGAAGGGTGGCAATTATACATTGTATTTCACAACTGCTTTCAACCATACCCCTTAATGCCTTTAAGTTAACTACTTGGAACGTACGAGGCCTCCGTACGCCACAAAAACGTACGCAAGTACTAAGACATCTACATAAAATGAAGGTTGACTGTGCGATCTTACAAGAAACACATCTCAGGAAAGATGAGATCAAATGGATGTCAAAATTCTGGGTAGGCAAAGCAATAGGCTCCCTCTCTAATGGAAGGAGAGCTGGTGTCATACTATTACTTAATAAAAAAATTTCTGACAAGATAGTCTCATGTGAAGTGGACCAGGTTGAGGGGCGATGGTTGAAGGTAGAAATCTGGGTAGAGGAGCAATTAATTAGCATATGGGGAATCTATGCCCCAAATACTAATAATGAGTCCTTTTATAGAACTTTGTCAAGCAAAATACAGCAGACTCCCATGTACTCTAAAATTATTGTGGCTGGAGATTGCAATGCTGTCCCCTCAATTGGGGAAGATAGGAGAATGCTATACACGCGGGTGGATGTGACTGTGAGACAGCAGGACAGGCAATTTCAAATGTTCTTAGACGAAACAGGGCTAGTAGACATTTGGCGCCATTTACATCCTTTAGAAAGGGATTTCACACATTTCTCTGGAGTTCACTCTTCACACTCTAGGATAGACCTAGTGATGGTCTCCCCAAACCTTATAACGAAAGTTACTGCCTCTGAAATCAAAGCAATGGTCATCTCTGACCACGCCCCAGTGCAGGCTCTCCTCCACTTAGGAACCATAAAACGTTCCTGGGAAGGCTGGAGATTTCCTAGCTATCTCTATGATGATGAACAATTTACAACAGCCTTGACGAATTGGTGGTGGGAGTACTCGGAAGACAATCGAGTACACCAAGATGACCCTATTCTTTATTGGGAAACGGCAAAAGCTGCACTGAGGGGTCGTATTATTGGCTATGTTAAAACCTTCAAAAAAAAGGCCTTAGAAAACTATACTCAAAAATGTAATAGAGCAAGAACAGCCTATCTGACTTACATACAGTGCCCTATAGAGGTAAACAGACAGCAGTGGATCCATGCCAAAAGGGAAAGTGATCTATGGCTTGAAAGATATGACAAAACTTTTAGATCGCATAGAGCAGCCAAATTTTTTAAACTGGCTAATAAGTCAGGCAGGCTACTGGCAAATTTGACTAAGTCTGGGTGGTCTCCTGGTCACATTCACTCGCTAAAAGACTCGCAGGGAAAGTTAAGAGTGGGCCATGAGGAAGTCCTAGATGTATTTACCTCTTTTTATGGGAAACTATATGAATCACGAGGGGGACGGGTTGAAGATATGGAGGCCTACTTGAACAAAATTAAACTTCCACAAATTAGTGAGGAAGATCTAGAGATCTTAAATGCTGATATCACTCAAGCTGAAGTAGAACGAGTAATTAAGTTTTCAGCTTTACGAAAGGCTCCTGGCCCAGATGGGCTAACTTCAGAATTTTATCGGCTACTGAAAACCCAGCTCTCGACTTGCCTTAAAAACATGTACAATAAAATTCTCAGAACACAATCATTCCCCCCCACGGCAAATTTAGCGTACATCAAACTAATTCCAAAAGCAGGCAAAGACATACAAGATCCTGCCTCTTACAGGCCGATCTCGCTTTTGAACCAGGACATTAAATTCATTTCTAAAATTTTAGCTAGTAGATTGGCAGAAATTCTTCCTGGTTTAATCTTAGAAAATCAAGTGGGATTTGTACAAGGGCGTAGTGCGGTCACTAATGTGCGAACTGCATTATCTGTGCTAGAACATTGCAGGTTGTCGGGAGCTGGTACTGGATCGGAGGCCTTCTTGGCGCTTGATGCCGAGAAGGCCTTTGATAGCGTGGAGTGGACATGGTTACGTAAAGTATTGTCGGGCTTTGGATTCAAGGGCCACTTTGTATCTTATATTGAAGCAATGTATGATTCGCCTGCAGCTAAGGTGTCTTTGGTGGAGGGTCTAGGCCTGAATATATCCTTGAGAAGAGGCACGAGACAGGGGTGCCCATTATCACCTCTGTTATTTAACCTAGCCTTGGAACCCCTGTCTCGTGCCTTGCAATCTTTGAATATATTTGATGGCATAAAAGTGGGCTCTCGTTCTGTAAAATCTGCCTTGTTTGCGGATGATATTCTGTTGTTTCTCTCCAACCCTAGAAAAGATCTGGCTGCAATTGTGACGCATATTAAATCTTTTGGGTCTTTTTCAGGACTAAGCATTAATTACCACAAAAGTGAACTCCTCTTTTTAAACAAAAAAGCACATGATCAGTATAAATTATGGGTAACTCAAAAAGGGATTAAATTAGCTAACGAATACATCACCTACTTAGGTATAAAAATTCCAAGAGACCCAGGTCGATTGTATCACCTTAATTACTCTCCCCTAATTGACAAAATTAAAAACGAACTAATTAAGTGGGAAAATTTACCACTGTCTTTAAGTGGTAGAATCTATTTAATCAAGATGGTCAGTTTTGCTCGTTTATTGTATCCCCTCCAAACTATACCTATTTTAATGCATCATAAGGACATCAAAACTTTGGAATCAGCCTTTGTGAGATTTTTGTGGATTGGAGGGAAGCCCAGAATTGCTCTATCTAAGCTGAAGAGGTCAGTGGAAACACTGGGCTTCAATTTCCCAGATATCAGGGGATATAATTTAGCTTCATTGTTTAGACATGTGAGAGATTGGCTAGGAGGAACCTCTTTCTACTCTAATATGGCACTAGAATCGGAAATGATTACCCTGTACTCTCTACAGGGAATTCTCCACTCCAGACTTCTCCGGCTACCTGATTATATCAAAAAGAACCTGGTTATACGAGACACTATAATCTCTTGGAGGGAAACTAGAAAACTATTTGGTTTAGTGGGTCACTTGTCTCCCCGTGCTCCCCTCTGTGGAAACCCTGATTTTGTACCAGGGAATCTACATAAAGCCTTCCAAACATGGGCGGAAAGAGGTATAACATGTCTGTCCTCCTTCCTGACACCTACAGGCTCCCTGTGCGGTTTTGCTGAATCTACTCAGCGCTTTCCGCTTTTGAAAAATCATGCTTTTCATTATAAACAACTGGAAAGTTATTATGAATCAATAGTTGGTAGGGGAGGGACTCTGTCGACAGCCCAAGGTGTTGAAAATATGTTAGCAGGCCTAAATAGTAAACAATCACTCTCATGGATTTATACATTTATTAGAGATAGACAAGTGGCAAAGAGACGAGGTCTTAATGAGTATATCCATAAATGGGCTGCTCTGGCCCAGGTCTCTGTAAGTGAAGCACAGGAATCTATCCGAGTGGCCTGGAATCTTACTCGTACTAGTATTGTCAGTGCCGACTGGAGGGAGATGCAATTCAAGGTCATACAAAGAGCATACATTCCAATTAAAGGCCCTTACCGCCATTTAGGAACCACGGCAGACCTACATGGATGCCCCAAATGTTCTTCCACGTCCCCAGATTTAAATCACATGCTTTGGAGTTGTCCTAACATTCAGCTATTATGGACAATGGCCCTTCAATTAATTAAAAAATCACAGATAATAATAGAGACCTTCATCCTCTTTTTTGTCTAATGCATAGTCCTGACTTTTTCAATGAAGATCAAAATAAGTCTCTATCCAGATTCGAGCACTTGACACTACTGGCCACCAAAAAACTGATACTGAGACAGTGGCTCTCCCCTACTACTCTCACTTTAAATATGTTAAGAGAAGTTTTAAGTCAATTAATGCATTTGGAATGTCTGAATCTGGAACGGGAAAACAAACATTCACTAAAGAAATTTTTTCAGACATGGAGAAAGTTCCTAGAAAGAGAATGCTCCAGGGAGCAAATTGTGAGTGTGATGTCACCCCTACAGGATACTACCTGGTATTTGAAACAAAAAATAGGAGGTTACTTGGGAAAATTAGAAGTCTGACCTAGTATGACAATTGACAAATCGGAGTGAGTAGCAACAGTAATAAAAACATATATTACGAGACACTTAAACACTAAGAGAGAGAGGGAATCAGGGGCAGAGGCACCGAATTGTACATAGTTGTAGGGTTAGAGGTGAAATGTTGATTGTATTCTCAAGATTGCTATATAAATCAATGATGACGGACCAGCTCCAACTTATGAAGATATAATACCACCATACAAAATATTGATAAGTGGATATGCCTGGTAAATTGTTGTCATCCCGAAATATATCTCATGAAAAGGGAAACACTGAAGAATTGATTTTATATGTTGAATGTTGACTCTAATGATGTGCTTTGGACACATTGTTAACTCTACTTGGCAATCTTCAATAAAAAATTTATTTAAAAAAAAAAAAAAAAAAGACCTTATAGGCATTCTTTTTCCTCTTAATTTTATCTTTAACCTTTCTCTTCATCCACAGAGGCCTTTTTTTATTCCTAGATATTTTGTTTCCATAAGGGATATACATACTACAATATTGATTGAGTATAAGTTTAAAAGCTTGCCATTTCCCTTCAGTGTCTTCCCCTTGTAGTACATTATCCCAGTTCACCAAACTTAGTGCCTGCCTAATTTGATTGAACTTTGCTTTTCTAAAATTCATAGTTTTAGTGGTCCCGCTGCCCCGTGGCCTATCAGTCACCAGATCAAACGTTATCATGTTGTGATCACTATTTCCCAAATGTTCTTGAACCTGCACATTTGATACATTATCTGGTCTATTAGAAATGATCAGATCCAGTAACGCATTCCCCCTAGTTGGTTCAGTTACCATTTGAGTCAAGTAATTGTCCTGTAGTGCTGCCAGAAATCTGCTGCTTTTACCAGAATGGGTAGCCTAATTGGCTACAATGTGCCTGCTGACTGTGATGTAGAGGGTCAAAGTTGACCCTAATGGTGCATTATGGGGCGAACCGAACTTCCGGAAATGTTTGCGGATCTCCGAGATCGCGAACCCCCGGAAGTTCGCCGGGAACCGTTCAGGCCATCTCTAACCCTCATGTAAATGACTGCGATCATTTAAATGATTATTCGTGTCCAGTCCAGTTTCAGCAGTATGTGGTTTTGAAAGATCTGAGAACATTGCCTCATTAGAATTAGGGCCGGGTGACCCATGATGCCGAGTGAGACAGCTTCCTCAGGCAGCAATTGGCCCTGAGGCGGCATCCTGACCTCTTCCCTTGCTCTCCAAGGCATCCTGCCCTCTCTCTCCCCGCGGGCCACCACTCTGTTACCTTCCTAGATGGCGGTGGCCGCTTCCTCTATGTTCCTCCCCAACCTCTCCTCTATGGAAGAAGGGAGGGAAAGCGGGCAGGCACTGAGGGCAATTATACTAGCTACCTATATGAGATGGGGGGGGTGCATCATCAAAATTTTGCCTCAGGCAGCAAAAAGTCTAGAACTGGTCCTGATTGGAATGTACTTGTATCGACCTTGATAACCAGCGGTGTTGGCTTACAACTACAAAATTTTTTGAATTGCTCAAATCCCTAATCTAAATAATCACTGAGATGCCCCCCCCCCCCCCCCCCCCCCCATCTGACTGACTTGAGGACTTGAGGATAATAATTATCAGTATTGTCTATTTGCTCATTACTTCCTGCCAGACTGTCTTCTCAGATGAATCCATCACAGGACAAGTAACATCAAGATTCCAATCTGATTTCTGCAGATACCTGGACATTCCTTTATAAAGTGGAGAGCTGCTTTGGTCTTTGAAGTGGACTCTAAGCATTTAAGTACGTATAAAGTTATTTAAATCCACTGCTCAATCAGATAAAGATGATATGTAGGGACAAAATTGGTGACAATATTCTTTTTTTTTTTGCAATTACTTTTTACTTTTGCTTTGTAGTAATAAAAGCTTACCCATGTTCCCTACCTCTTTCATAGCTTCTACAATGTGGCTTGGCTTGTAGCCCTGGTTGGTGAACTGATTTAGGGGTGGATTATTGCAGGCAGACTTATCCATGGTATGGGTGTGGGAGCCTCTATACCAGAGGGGCAGCAATGTCTCCCCTTTTCCTACAAAGCCCTGTCCATGTCAAGGACAAGGAGCTCATCCCCACCTCCGGTGCCCAGGAGGAGGGGTGCCTCTATCCCCACACCTGCTCAGATTACTAATGATTACAACTGGTGTGCATATAACAGATCACATATACATGAATAATCCAGTTACACACAGCCATGAAAGGGATGTGCAGGGAGTAGGGCTACTCCGGTAACAACTGACTGCAGTGGAGGAGACACACACATATTTATATTGTGCTTTACTCCTGGAGGACTCGAAGCGCCAGAGCTGTAGCTACTATGGCATGCTCTATAGGCAGTATGTTGAATTCTTAAAAAGGCGGCAAAATGAATGGCAGTTTAGGCGCCAAAACCTGACCTTGCCCCAGGCGCAACTTGGTCTTGGTCCATCCCTGGCCAAAGGTCACCATACTGTATAGGTGCAGGCTTACTAAACAGTAATAGCCGAGATTTAAACCCAATCTCCTGTGTCAGAGCAGAGGCAGAGCCCTTAACCAGTACACTATCCAGCCAGATAGGGTGATAATAGGATGAGGCAGAAAAAGGAGTTAGTGTACTGTGTTGCAAATGTAAAAACTGCAGTCCACAGGGAAATGTTTATAGTTTATCAATGATGGATTATAAATGCTTTACTGATTAAATTTGGGATTGGGCGGCATATTTATGCTGCACATATTCTTTTCAAACATGTCACATTTGTTTTCCTTATCCTGCTGATTTTTCCCCTTCTGTAGTTAAAACCAGCATGGCTTTCCTCGATGAAAGTAGAAATAAACTCTGAAATTTCCAATATCCTAAGTCTCTGCTCCTGTCCTATAGACAGATAACCATCTTTCAGTTGAAAGTAATTTCTGCCTGCCAAAGTAGAGGTTTTAATTGGGGTCACTGTGCAATGGAAGCCGACGTTGTGGCCTGCTGCAACTCAAAGAAGACGAGTAATTGATGGTCTGAAAACCTATTAAACAGAAACCACAAATGCAGTCTAAAAAATTGTAAACACAGATACTCCTGAAAATGGGTCTCAGGCTCAGAAAAATTAAATCAACTTTCTAATGAGATGGAAGCGTTGAAGAAGGACCTTTCCCTCTGATCATTATTCCTAAGAACAGAGAAACGTGTCATTTTCAATAAATAAAAGATGTTACTAAACCAGGGTTGTGTTTAGCATTCATGCTGCCTAAGGCATACATGGAAGAGACATTTGATTTCCCAGTAAAAAGTTACCCAAGGACTGCCAGAGATCACATAACTGATTAAGATGATAGATTTCATGCAGAGTCAGCTGCGGTGAGGAGAAACAGGGACCCAGAGCTTTAAATGGCAATCTTTATTGAAGCCAGAAGTCATCTTGCAGTAGTCAGGTTTTAGCTCTCAAATACGTAGCTCGTTGGTTGAGGAAGCAGAGAAATAATTGTTTCATTTTCAAGCTGACTTAAAGTGTACCAGAGATGTCCTAAAAAGAAGATTTGATACTCACCCACGGCTTCCTCCAGCAGTATAAACAAGTATGAGCCCCTTGCCGTCTTCCCTCGGTTGGCCTTTCAGCTGCGATCAGCCCTGGTAACTGTGTTTTACAACTTCTACACTCTGTGTGCTAGTGACCACTGAGTAGAGCGTACTGCTTCCCATTGGGGCCTCCTTGCAAGCCTGGAATACATGCTGGGGATACCATCACCACCACTGCCAGAGGGAAGGACGTACACCTCCACCGCTGCAGCCTGAGAGCCTGGTTCCCAGCTACCAAGTGGGACAAACGCTACTACAGGCTGTTATCCAAGCACAGCCACATCTTAAGGAGGTGAGACCTGTCCTGGATAGGGCCCTACGCCATATTTACATAATAGCTAAGAGTGCTTTTTTCTTTTCTTATCTCAGTCCTGGTAACTGGCACAGTGGGGTCCAATCTGGGTCTTCTGCGCATGTGTGGGTCTTTAGCTCATGTGCAGTAGACTCAGAATGAACTCGACTGAGCCTGTTACCGGGGCTGATCATGGCTGAATGGCAGACCATGGGAGGATGGCGAGGGACTCACATGTGTTTATGCTGCTAGAGGAAGCCGTGGGTGAATATCAATTCTTCTTTTTAGGACATCTCTGGTTTACTTTAAAGAATGACTATTAAAGAAACAGTTTTCTGTAAACCTCACATTCCTATAGAGATTTCAGCCAGCAACACTAGAAAGCTTTTCCGAGGCCTCTCAGCACACCCTGTGTGAAAAAAATACTTTGTAACAATTTGTGTTGGAATCAGGGGGAGTGGGAGGCAGAGCTGTACTACGCAGCTAGGTTACACTTGTCCCTGGCTGTAAACTGTTACTATACACTGCTAAGGCAGAAAGAGAAAGAGAGAGAGCAAGGATCAGGCACACAGCTGCAGCTAATGATTATTTACACACTATTTGAAGGTATATTTCTACTTTCTATAATTCAGAAATCATTTTTCTCACTATATTACTGTGCTAGTTCTAGTGGGGACTGTCTCTGTATGCTGGATGTGCTGGACACACCCCTCCATAGTAATGCCCACAGTGAGAACCCTTCTTTGTCCTTTTTTCTTCACACAAATGAAAAAATTAAAAAAAAAAAAGGCTTTTTATTGCTATTTGCTAGTAATTACTGGAAATATACAGTATGTGGCATTTAGAATTGTAGCCAACTTTAATAGTTGCCCTATAAGTTACAGCAGTTCATTTTGCCACCAGTTGGACTGTTAAAAATAATTATGCAGACTGTCCATCACAAAGGATATGTATTAAATAGGAACTCCAGTGAAAATAATGTAATAAAATTATGTATAAATGATTTAGTCAGTGTTTGTCCATTGTCAAATCTTTCCTCTCCCTGATTTACATTCTGACATTTATCATATGGTGACATTTTTACTGCTGGCAGGTGATGTCAGTGACAGGACATACAGCTTGCTTTTTTGGCAGTTGTAAACAGAGATGAGCAGAAACTACGCCAGTGCGAATTTACGCATCGTAGTTCGCATCTACGCATCGTAGTTCGTAGGTGAAGTTTCAAAACTACGCTTACGAATTTACACATAGCAAAGTACCGCTACACGTAGTTTACGCCCGCTATGCGTAGTTAACATGTGTATTGCGTAGTGAACTACAAATGCGTTACTCGTGTCAATTTTTCCGCGTGCGATTGTATGCTTACAAATTTACGCATTGGAAAGGGTAATGTATGCATAGAAAAGTTCCCAGTATAAGCATTTAAAGTTTGGCAAAGCGTAATTGCGTAAAACTATGCGTGGTTCCAGCGTAGCGAAGTTGGCTGACTACGATCATCCCTGGTTGGAAACAGCTGTAAACAGTGAAACAGCTGTTATTTCCCACAATGCAATGAGGTTCACAGACAGGAAACTGCCAGGACCATGGTCCTCACAGTCTCCTGTGGGAATGCTTTCACTACAATATCAGCCATTCAGAGACCCCTGATGATCTGTTTGCGAAAAGGAAAATATTTCTCAAGTAAAAGGGGATATCAGCTACTGATTGGGATGAAGTTCAATTATTGGTCATGGTGTCTCTTTAAGTATGAATGTATTTATTTATTATGATTACCAAGGAATGGGAAGGTCAAGCAACATGGGGGGAGGGGGTGTTAGTGTAAGGGTTTAAGGGGCTGATTGATCAAACTATAACAATTGTTGATTTACTGTTGTAAAACTCTGTGTGATGTAACTATACTTTTCCTGCATTTGTCATAGTATTTTTACAATCACAATCAGGGGCGTAACAATAGGCCCTGCAGCGCCTGCGCCCGCGGGGGCCCCCCCCCCCCCTGGGGCCCGCTCGGGGCCGTTTTTTGGGGGCTGGAGGGGTGGCAGCATGAGGGGAAAGCCTTCCGGAAGTGACGTCAGCTGCTAGAGCGAGAAGGTGGCGATGGAACGCAAGGAAGAAGGTATGTATCCTGCCGCCGCTGCTGCTCGCTGCCCACACAGGTTCACTAGCTGGAGGGGAGCGCAGAGGGGAGAGCCCCGAGGTGAGGGAGAGGGGGGAACTTCCCCTCTCCCCGCCGACTGTGGGCAAGGCTTTCCCCTCATGCTGCCACCCCTCCAGCACCCAAAAACCGGCCACGAGCGGGCCCCGGGGGGGAGGGGGGGGCCCGCTCTGAAATTCTGCAGGGGGGCCCGGTGGGGCCCGGTGGGGCTTAGTTACGCCCCTGATCACAATATAAGAAGGTGCAATCAAAGGATCCACTCAAAGCTACTGAACTGAATGTCTTTAAGCTGTGACTCATTGTTGATGATGCAGGAATTACACAGTGACAACAGAGTGGTAACTGACAGGTGCAAACATAGCAAGATGGTGTCTCCCACTGCCTAGCTTTGGTATCGCTGCATTCAGGATGGTAAAACCAACACAAAGCAGATCAGGTAGTGGGAATGGTTATTGCTGCTAATAAGGAAACGCTACTATACTGTATCTGTACAGAAAAGAGTTAAACATTAAATGTTGTGATAAAACAAAGGCATTACTGTGGCTTTATAAATCAAGTGTAACGGTTGGGTGTAGCAACTCAGATGTCTGATTATATGGTGATCTGCAGAATCACCAATAATGCAGACGCTATACCCGATTATGTGGTGATCTGCAGAATCACCAATAATACCGGTATAGCTACAAGGATGCTAAGTGTGTAGTGCTTGGTGCAACCGGAACTCAATAGTTTAGCTGAACCTTACCAATGGAGCTGGTAAGGTACTATCAGTACTGGAGACTGTATAGTTTGGATAGGCCTTTCCAGAGGGGCTGGGAAGGCACCAACAGAAACAGTACAATAACAAGGAAATCAGAAGAAACCTCTCCAGAAGAGCTAGAGGGCACTTGCAGTAATAATAACTGGACAGTTTGGCAAAGCCTTGCCAGAGGAGCTGGTAAGGCACTATCAGTTAAGTGACAATCTAATGTGAGCAGCCCTTACCAGAGGGGCTGGAAAGGTATTAGCAGAAGTCGTGACTGTATAGTTTCACTAAACCTTACCAGAGGAGCTGGCAAGGTACTATTAGTCACTAAAGGAAGAGTAGCGATACCACACCAGAGGGCTGGTGGTTAAATAGCACACCTCACCAGTGGCGAGGGTCCACTGGTGAGTAGAATGGTCAGACAGGCTAAGTTCGGTAACAGAGAGACAGTATCAGTACAGAAATTGGAAGGCAGAAGAGTAATCAGTAATCAGGCAAGGGGTTCAGCAACTTTAGGCAGATAGGCAAAAGTACAGAAACGTAAAGCAATGGCAAAGTCAGAGGTTAAGCCAGAATCATACACAGGTAATCAATAACAATAACAATTCCTAGTCTGGTGTGAAGTCCTTGGTTTCAACACCTGGATACTAATCTAAGGTCTGAGCGCTAACACGTAAGTATTCACGACAGCAGACAGAGACTGAATGGCAAACGAAGGCTTATGAGGAAGAGGGAGACTCTCAGCCACTCCCACCTCGGATGTCCGCCAATCTGAGCGACGAGAGTCATCCCTGACGTCAGCCGACCAGCAGGTCAGCTGACGCGCCTTCTGTTAGCATAAAGGTCCTGTCTCCGTGCGCGCCCGCGCGAGACAGACCCCCTGTGAGCCGCAGACAAGACCGTTCCCGGCGTACTAGACGCTGACGGCACAGAGAACACTTGGGAGCCAGGGAGGGAGGTGGCTGCAGACACCCCTTGCGTGTCAGCAGCCGCCGATTCACAGGTTGTTACAGTACCCCCCCCCCTCTATCCGTGGACTCCGGACACAAACCACCCGGCCTATCTGGATGCGACATATGAAATTCCTTTCTGAGTTCCTCGGCATGCATGCGAGAAGCTGGCACCCATGATCTCTTCTCGGCACCATACCCCCGCCAATGGACCAAGTACTGGACAGAGTTGCGCACTATCCGAGAATCCAAAATCTGTTCTATCTCATACTCGGGCTCCCTATTCACTACCACAGGGGGGGGGGGAGTGGAATCCACATACACGGCAGGCTTCAAAAGTGACATGTGAAACCTCCTACCACCCCTGAAACTGGGTGGAAGCGACACCACATAGGTAACATTACTAATTTTCCTGGAAACAGGATATGGCCCTATAAATTTGGAGCCCAATTTAACGGAGGGCTGCCTTAATGACAGATGTCGAGTGAAAACCCACACCAAATCTCCTGGTGCGAATTCCCACTCCACTGAGCGTCTCTTGTCTGCTTGTTTTTTCTGAATGGAAAAAGCCCTTTTTAAATTTTCTTTCACCCTTTTCCAGATTTCCCTCATGGTCCCTAGCCACTGTTCCAGAACTGGAAATGGTGATGCCACCACCGGCAGTGGTGAGAATTTGGTTGATCTCCCCGTAACAATCTGGAAAGGGGAGAACCCCGAAGAAGCACACCTCAAATTATTATGGGCGAACTCGGCGTAGGGTAAAAATTTGACCCAATCGGTCTGGGCATCAGCCACATAACATCTGAGGAACTGCTCAAGAGACTGATTTACCCTTTCGGTCTGGCCGTTAGTTTGTGGGTGGTAGCCGGAGGAAAATGATAACTTCATCCCCAATAGATGGCAGAAGGCCTTCCAGAACCGGGAAACGAACTGGACTCCACTATCTGACACCACCTCTTCGGGAATTCCATGCAATCTGAAGATGTGGAGTATAAAAAGTTCTGCCAGTTCTTGTGCAGAAGGGAGTCCGTTCAAGGGGATGAAGTGGGCCATCTTACTAAACCTGTCGACTACCACCCAAATGACCGTTTTACCCGCAGAAGCAGGCAGTTCGCCCACGAAATCCATGGACACATGGGTCCATGGCTGCTCGGGCACCGGGAGTGCCTGTAAGGTACCTGCAGGAGCCCGCCTAGATGTCTTGCTCCTGGCACAAACAGAGCAGCTCCCCACAAACTCTTTACAGTCAGAGACTATTGAGGGCCACCATACACAACGGTTTAATAACTCCTGTGTGCGCGCAATCCCAGGATGACCAGCATTCTTGTGAGCATGAAAAGCCTGTAGAATTTTAAACCTAAACTGGATGGGTACAAAAAGAACCCCCTCTGGTTTCCCTTCTGGAATCTCCTGTTGGAATGTGGTTAACATAGATGCCCAATCCATCCAGACATCCTCCCCAGAGGGTTCTGAATCCTGCTCAACAGTTTCCTCCACTTGTAAATCGGTAGCCGGGAGGGCAACCCGTTCCAGACAATGAACATGGCAGTATGGAGACCAGCTTAACAATTGTCTGGTACTCCAATCAAATTCAGGGGAATGCTTCTTTAACCATGGCATACCCAGAATGACAGTGGAGGTGGACATCTCAAGTACCAAAAATTGCATTTGTTCTTTATGTAAGACACCAATCTGACACAACAATACAGGAGTCTGAGTGATAGTGAGCGGTGGTGGAGAATCATCCACAGCCGTAATCTTAATCTGCTGTCCCACAGAAGTCAAAGGAAACCCAAACTGGTCAGCAAATTTTTTGGACATAACATTAACGGCAGAACCCGAATCAATAAAAGCCTGGGTAGAGTGAACCTGTCCCTCCCAAGTGATAGAGCACGGGAGCAATAATCGTTTGTTATTTAGAGGTAAGACTGGATCGCCTAGGGTAGTACCTCCAGCTACTCCTAGGCGATAGAGTTTTCCGCCTTCTTGGGACAAGCAGAAACCATATGCCCTTTGTCAGCACAGTATAGACACAACTTTTCCAAATGCCTTCTATTTCTCTCAACCTCTGAAAGCTTGGCATGCCCAATCTGCATTGGCTCGTCAACGGGTGGAGAGGAAGGCGTAGGAGCTGAGAACGTACAGGAAGAAAATCTCCCTGGGGTCTTAGCCCTAGTTTGCTTTTGATAGCGAACTCGCCTATCAATTTTAATGGCCAAAGATATGGCCTCATCCAAAGATTTGGGTTCTGGATGACCCAACATGAGGTCAGCTACGGCATCAGATAACCCTGATAAGAAGCAATCTAAAAGTGCGAACTGCCCCCACCTGGCCGACACTGCCCACCTCCTGAACTCAGCTGCGTAAGTTTCAACTGGATTGTGTCCCTGCCTGAGGGTCTTTAATTTCCTCTCTGACGTTACTGCCAAATCAGGGTCGTCGTATATTACTGCCATAGCATTGAAGAAATCTGCCACTGAGGCTAAGGCCTCATTCCCCTGAGGGAGACTGTAGGCCCAGGACTGTGAATCACCTGACAGTAAAGTCTTAATGAAAATAACTCTCTGCCTCTCGGTACTTGAAGTAATGGGCCATAGCTCAAAATATGATAAACATTGGTGCTTAAAATTACGAAAATCGGAACAATGTCCCGAGAATTTCTCAGGAGGGGGCACCCTGGGTTTGATCACAGAAGGGGATGACACTTGGGCATTAGGGTCTATTAAGCGTTTAACTGAATCGATGTAACAATCGGTGTCAGCACACAGAGAGAATCTGATTATTGGTGATCTGGAGTATCACCAAGAATAAAGATATATACATTTTTATTGATGATCTGCAGAATCACCGATAATCCAAGTATAACTAACCTCTGGACACCTATATAGTGTGAGTGTTTAGTGCAACAGTAATGACTTTGAGTTGGACCACCCGAGGAGCAGGTGGTCTTTGGCAGTATGATCGATACCGCCCTCTGGGAAGTGCGAAAACTTTCCAGCAGCCTGAGACCTCCAAAGGGGTGGAGCCCCAGGCTGAAAGTAGGAAGGACCTGTGAGTGAGTAACACTTGAAAGGTGGATGTCACTAGCAGGTCTGGAGACTATCTCTAATGGAGAGAGATAGCTCTCAAGGTCGGGCAAGGCGGGTCGGCAACACACTGACAGACAAGGTACAGAGACACAAGGCTGATTCGGTATCCAAAGGCAAGCAGGGTTGGCAACAGATAATCAGATATGTGTAGGTACCGAATCAGAAAGCAGAGGGATAGTCAGAAATGCAATAGGTCATAACAGATATCAAAACAATGCCTAGTCTTGGGTGTGAGGTCCGTGGTCTCGACACCCTGGAACTAGTCTGGAGTATAACACAAAGATAATACAGAGTCCCTAATCTTGGGTGTGAGGTCCATGGTCTCAACACCCTGGAACTAGTCTGAAGTATAACACAATGATAACACAGAGTTCCTAATCTTGGGTGTGAGGTCCGTGGTCTCAACACCCTGGAACTAGTCTGAAGTATAACAGAATGATAACACAGAGTCCCTAATCTTGGGTGTGAGGTCCATGGTCTCGACACCCTGGAACTAGTCTGAAGTATAACACAATGATACACAGAAGTAATCTGGCTTAGTGTGAATTCCCAGGTCCTCCTGGTTCTAACACACTGTAGGATCTGACTAAGGTCTGAGTGCTTTCACGTAAGTGTTCGCAACGGCAGACAACCTGAGACTGACCAGCAGTAACTATATATAGAGCGGCGCTCTCCGGCGCCACCCATCAATGATCAACCAATAGTCACTTGCTCTGAGGTCAGCTGACCAACCTGGTCAGCTGATCCCTCCTTGGTTCTCATAAAGGCGCGCGCGTATTCCTCAATCTGTGTGAACTAACAGACCCAGCCACACCAGATGCACGCTGCTGCGTGCAAACCGCCGCGCTGGACGCGGAATCAGCCGCCTTGCTGTCAGCTTTTCCGTGTTCTATTACAGTCGACTAGCTGATCAATCTGAGTCTGCTGTGCGTTAACCGTTTTGATAAGCTCGTTAAGGGTAGTGGCTAACACATCAACCCGATTGCACAGTGTCTCCATATTTTTTCTGGTCTGCTGTTCTGTAACGGTTGGGTGTAGCAACTCAGATGTCTGATTATATGGTGATCTGCAGAATCACCAATAATGCAGACACTATACCCGATTATGTGGTGATCTGCAGAATCACCAATAATACCGGTATAGCTACAAGGATGCTAAGTGTGTAGTGCTTGGTGCAACCGTAACTCAATAGTTTAGCTGAACCTTACCAGAGGAGCTGGTAAGGTACTATCAGTACTGGAGACTGTATAGTTTGGATAGGCCTTTCCAGAGGGGCTGGGAAGGCACCAACAGAAACAGTACAATAACAAGGAAATCAGGAGAAACCTCTCCAGAAGAGCTGGAGGGCACTTGCAGTAATATTAACTGGATAGTTTGGCAAAGCCTTACCAGAGGAGCTGGTAAGGAATTATCAGTTAAGTGACAATCTAATGTAAGCAGCCCTTACCAGAGGGGCTGGAAAGGTATTAGCAGAAGTCGTGACTGTATAGTTTCACTGAACCTTACCAGAGGAGCTGGCAAGGTACTATTAGTCACTAAAGGAAGAGTAGCGATACCACACCAGAGGGCTGGTGGTTAAATAGCACACTTCACCAGTGGCGAGGGCCCACTGGTGAGTAGAATGGTCAGACAGGCTAAGTTCGGTAACAGAGAGACAGTATCAGTACAGAAATTGGAAGGCAGAAGAGTAATCAGTAATCAGGAAAGGGGTTCAGCAACTTTAGGCAGATAGGCAAAAGTACAGAAACGTAAAGCAATGGCAAAGTCAGAGGTTAAGCCAGAATCATACACATGTAATCAATAACAATAACAATTCCTAGTCTGGTGTGAAGTCCTTGGTTTCAACACCTGGATACTAATCTAAGGTCTGAGCGCTAACACGTAAGTATTCACGACAGCAGACAGAGACTGAATGGCAAACGAAGGCTTATGAGGAAGAGGGAGACTCTCAGCCACTCCCACCTCGGATTTCCGCCAATCCGAGCGACGAGAGTCATCCCTGACGTCAGCCGACCGGCAGGTCAGCTGACGCATCTTCTGTTAGCATAAAGGTCCTGTCTCCGCGCGCGCCCGCGCGAGACAGACCCCCTGTGAGCCGCAGACAAGACCATTCCCAGCGTACTAGACGCCGACGGCACGGAGAACACTTAGGAGCCAGGGAGGGAGGCGGCTGCAGACACCCCCTGCGTGTCAGCAGCCGCCGATTCACAGGTTGGTACATCAAGCCCTAAGTTAGTGTTAAAGAAACACTGAAGCCAGGCTAAATTCCCTTTTTTAACTTGTATTTATGTTCATCACTATAACCCAAGCTAAATCGCCGCTATCCCGCGTCTTAACGAGGGGAAATCCACAACTTTCTTGGTCGTGATTTTGCTGCTCATGGAGGCAGAGCTTACGGCTGCAGCTCTGCCTCCATGCGCGTCAATCGCCGCACGGATCTCCGCCTCTCCCCCACCCCTCTCTGTGAAGGAAGATTGAGAGGGACGGGGAGAGGAGGCGATCAGCCGGGATTGACGTGCTGAGAGGCAGAGCTACAGCCATTAGCTCTGCCTCATTCAGGAAACGCTCCCCGGACTGAACAGCGGGGATTTGGGGGGTATTAACCCCTTGTTTTGCTGCGGGATATATCGATGGTTTAGCTTGGGTTATAGTGATGAACATAACTACAAGTTAAAAAAGGGAATTTAGAATCACTTCAGAGTCTCTTTAAGTTTAAATTAGGTTTGTGCACAACCATTGGTTAGGTTTAGGTACAAGAATGGGGTAAATTAGAGTTAACAATAGTTCCAGAGACAGGGAGTAAGGCTGGATTTACCATGAAGGCATTGAGGCTTGAGCATACAGTGAAGACATGGCTCACAACCGTCCCCAAGTGTCTCCTCCTCTCCATCCCTCCCCCCATGCAAAGTCATGAGCGGATCACAGGAGGAAAAGTTACTCACAGACACTAGGAATTCCATGGGGTTTCTTTTCAGCTGCACAGCCAATGTCCCATCTCTATGGCTACAGTGTCATGTCTTTCATCGTGGCACTCTATAGCCATAGCATATGCTGACGTGACATGACATGAGCTGGACATGCAGCTGAAGAAAGATCACACTGGTGAAATGCATAGAGCCAATGACTAATTAATGCTCCTTTGCTCAGTTCGCAACTGTACATGACGAGGGTGAGGGCCATGTATACTGGGGGTGGGGGAATTACCTATAAGGAACTTGCTTGATCTTAAAGTTTCTGCAGAGACCCGGGCAGAATCCGTCACTCCCGGGTCTCGGCACTTGTTCCCCACTGATGACGTCACGGCTGAAACACAAACATAGAAAGAGGAGTCCGCACACAGGCTTGCTGGAACACTGTTTAAAGATTTATCGTTCCACCACACACACATGCAATCTGTGATCTGACTGTTATAGCCGACAATTTGTCAAGGCATCGGCAGAAGAAAACATGCACACCACACCACAAGTGCATTAAACAGAATAAATAAACTTACACTGCAAGCCCCTTCCCACCCCCAGGGCGGGTACAATCAAATAGCCGTTTTCTGTTTCAATGTCAATCAAACAATCAGTGTATTTGAAAATAAACATATTCAAAGATAAGCTTGAAAGAAAGGGGGAGAACCGAGAGCCCAATATGGTGTAGTATGTTAATGAGGTGATGTCTGATGCAAACACACACAATGGTTATACTCACAAGGACGGGTCGCCTCCAAGGCAACCACTGGATAAGCAGGCGGGGAGAATTGTAACCTGACCCCGCTCAGGGTTAAGAAGTCGCTCTCTGTAGATAGAAGAAAATGGGGATACACCCCTCCACCAAGGGTGGACTAAACAGTTATGTGGTATAACAACAGAGGCGCCAAGTAGAGTAAAATTAGTTAAAATTGTTAAAAAGGGGGAAGTGGGTGGACTCACCTCCCTTCTGAAAAAATGGCCAGACAACGGGCAGGTTACTTCAAGTTTAAAGTAACATTTATTATGAGCTCCAAAAATGCAACGCTTTTCACGGGTAACAGTCCCGCTTCTTCAGGCAAACAATTTTTGGAGGGAGCAAAGTCGGGTCAAGAGCCAGATATAGCGCCTCTGTGCTAGCCTGCAGCACCTGGGGTTCACAGCCGGTCTCCCATGCAGCTACTAACCAGGCCTGAAGCTGCTTAGCTTCCGCGATCTGACAAGAGCGGGCGCTTTCGGCTTAGTGTGGCCGCAGCACAGAGGCGCTATATCTGGCTCTTGACCCGACTTTAACAATTTTAACTAATTTTACTCTACTTGGCGCCTCTGTTGTTATACCACATAAATATTCAAAGATACGCTTTTTATCCAATCATGTCCTGCCATTGTCCCCATCACATTCACATATCGCTGCATATAGGTGGAGGGGTGGCCAAATGGCTCTCACATCCTCTGAACCTTAAAACACTCGGCATCTGCCGAAAACCGGAGGGCGTAACTTCAAACAGTGTTCCAGCAAGCCTGTGTGCAGACTCCGCTTTCTACATTTTATGTTCTGAGCAGCCTTGGAGTCTAGTACCAGCATCCAACCACATCCCGGAGTACGGTTTTCTTGTTTATGGACTGCTGAGACACCGACTGCACATGCGGATAGGTGGAGGATGCGTTCGCAATACGCTCTCCCTAAATGTAAATAATAGTCAGCTGACTCCGGTCAGCTGAAAGCACAGCTGACACCTAGGTAGGCTGAACGCTGTGTGATTGGATGTGCTGAGTGTGACCGGCCACTGATTGGGTGAAAATTGTATTTAAACCTGCAGAGTGCTCCCAGTCATCGCCGTGATAAGCATAGCTTTGGCTAGTTGCTGGGTGCACAATCACTTATTGATATTACTGGATCTTGACCTTTGGCTTGTATTGACATTTCCTGTCTGTTGTGAATAACCCTTGCCTTGTTTCTTGGATAACCCTTGTCTGCTGCCTGGACCAACCTCAGCCTTGTTTCTTTGATAACCCTTGCTTGCTGCCTGGACTGACCTTTGCTAAGTTACTGGACACTCTAAGTAAGCCTGAACTAATCCTTGCATATTGAATAACCTTGCATGTGATCCTTGCTTGAACTCTCTCCTTGCCTGGAGCAATCACAGCCTGTTGAATAACGTTGCATGTGGATTTGCATGAACTCTCTCCTTTCCTGGATCATTCACTGCCTGTTGAATAACGTTGCATGTGGACTTGCATGAACTCTCGCAAATCTGCCTGGATCCCTCTCTGCCTGATCCTCATACATCTGACATTACTGGCAATCGATGCAGAGGGCTGATCCTGCCCTGTGTGATACTTATGAACTATCTAAACTGTGTTACTACCCTTAGTGGGGTCCTAGCAGGTTGTTGTTCTCTCTGCTTCAGTCTGTATGCCTAGTGTGTTAAGACCTGGGGATAACCGAAGTCAGGAGACATATCTTGCTCCTGTTCAAGCGGGGACTTGTCTATAGGTGAAGACGTGGGCCGAGCTCAGAGCTGCGGCACTAAGTTGGGGCATAGAGACTGATTGGGAACATAACCTGTCAGGCCTTACATTACCTAATACTGGAGCACACCTACTACCTATACTGGTTGAGCTGCTTAATACTGGGTGCATATCTGGTGATCTATACTCAGTGGAAAGGAACATAACTGCTACAATTGGGGGGAAATCTGGCTTCCTATACTGGGGGAGCATCTGCTACCTATACTGGGGAGGGGGGGTGCTACATATTACTAGGCACAAGGAAAACTTCTACTGGTCAGGTCTCACCTGGTTCTATAGTGGCTGGCACAGCGTACACAGCCTTAGCGCACTTGCGTCCCGCTATGCCGAGCCGGGGACCGGGCTCTCCATAGTCGCGGGGGCGGATGTGACGTCACATCCCAGGGTCCTCCTGTACCAGTAACTAAGGAAACCAGGACGCTCGCACAGGATTACAGCAAGCGGTGCCTGCACAATGCAATCAGGCAGCTACGGATACTCCGTGGCTGGATTATGATTAAGAAGGTGCAAAGGCACTATAAAAGTACTATAAAAGTGCAACATTTTAATAAATTTTAACATTGTTAACATTGCCAACCATACGTATTCAGCAGTTAAAAGTAGGAAGGCATGTTTTACCAAGCACAGGCACCTTCCAAATAGTTAATGAAGTGAACCTTTGCACATATGCAAATGTAAAATGAAAGCCTAGATGCATTTTGCAATTTTTTTACAATCATTTTAGAGATAAAAGCAGTTGCATTAGACTGAAATTCCTATTTACCATCATCTATGAGGAATTTTACAATAACCTGTGTTAGAGGGTGCCTAACTGCACAAATTAAGTTTGTTCAATAATGCTAGCTAAGATCATTAAAATGTACTGAACTAACCCTGAAAACATTGTTTTTTTTCTAATAAACAAAAGTAAAGTTTTTCTTTCAAACCCAACTTCAGGCCCAGATTTTAAAGTATAATCTGATAGTATAGTTGAGGGCCCTTTTCCACTAGCAATTGCTAGCATTCGTGCTAAACGCTAGTGATTGCGAAGTCCAAAATTTCCCGGCAATTTCCCGACGATTGCGATAGCAATTTTACTATGCTATGCATTGCATAGCAAAATCGCGGCAAAAATCGTTCCGCGCCACGATTGCGATTTAGTAAACAACGAATCACTGTAGTGGAAATTACCAACCGCGCTTCCTATGTTATTTAGCAAACCATAGCGATTTTAAAATCACTAGCGATTTGCGATTCAGCAATCGCAAACGCTCTAGTGGAAAAGGGCCCTAAGAGATAGCTAAATGTTATCCTTCCTTATCAATCTAGGGTTCTGAGGGCTAAAACCTGTGGTGAGAATTTAGTCACATGATCTAAAACAAAGTAGCTGAGGGGGTTAACATCAGGCTATATTGGGGGAGGCTTCGATACTACCTGGTTTCACATGATAATATCATAACACAGAGGAGCACTGAGCAAATCATGTCCTGCCACTCTGAAAGTCTGCGCTATGGAAAGTGGCTGGTAAATGTATTCCTGACAAAATTCTTATAAAATTATTTATTTGGCATCAGCTGATCAAGGAACGTATACAGCGAGTTATACAGCGAGTGGCTACACAGGGCTAAGAAAACATTTGGCCTCGAGTTTGGGCTTTAAATGTAATCTTAATAATTGGTTCCTGATCACAACCACAATGCTGGCAGCTACAGCTTTTAAGACACTAGTACAGGCCATTACCAATCCTATTAAGTGAGAAAATTATGCATCAATTCCACTAAAATAAATTGTGAGGTTCAATTATATATTACTCGGCACATCTTAAAACTACATTTGGATGGCACTATGGCTTTAATAATGTGATACAATAATGTAGAGTTGATATCTAATTTAGTTTCGGCCCGTTGACATTTAATTAATATGCTCTAGTTGGAATGATAGAGCTTTGATATCTACTTGATTGTTATTTGAGTGCTTCGGGAGAGCGGGCAGTGAGTGACGCACAATCATTATTCCTATTTTATTTCTACAAAGCAATTTAGCAAATAATATTTTATTGTTATCCTTGGCTTATTGGAAGGGTTTATGCTTTTTCATTAACAGGGAAGATACTGTATAAATTGCTATGGCAAAGCTGCATCCAGTTAGCCTAACAATATAGTGCCAGCTAACTTGCAATCCTGTTTCAAGGCCAGCGCCAGGCACAAATGGTTCAATAGGTTTGTACAAACATTTAGCAGCAGAGCGTGTTGTGTGTTATCTGACAGAGTTTGACCTCATTCATTGCTGTCAAGTTGAGTAGCATTTATCATACCTACATATAACACACACACACACACACACACACACACACACACACGTTTCTTGCCCCGTTCAGCCGGTTCTGCTGAACGGGGCGCCGATGAGAGTGACAGATTGGGGGGCACCAGGCGGAAGGATGTGACGTCACATCACTGCTAGGAGCCGGTGACGTGCAGACGCAGTGCAGCGAGAGGCAGGAGGAGCTGTGCACCACCAGCTTCCTAGATCCTTCTGGGCGCTCCTGTGTTTTGACGTCACGTGACAGGAGCGGCCGCGCGATGACATCGATCCTGTCACGGACGTTTCCTCCTACTGTGCAGCAGCAGTGTGCGGCGGAGCCCAGCCCCAGAAGGTGGAGTCTTTTTGGCCAGTCGGACTCGGGCTCCTCGTTGCCACTGCTGCTAGTGTGTGCCTTGGCCCTTGCCCTTGCTGCCGCTGCCTGCAAGCACCTCCGTGGTCCCCCGCCCGGACCCCTGCCATCGATCCTGGCCCGGTACCTTCTTCCAGTTCCACCTGCCATGATGGACATCATGGTACGTAGGCAGTAAGGCAGGCATTCTATGTACTGCACTGCCTCTCTCTTTCTGACGTAGCTGCTGTGGGAGGGGGCGCTCTTTTTGCCCTGGGCTGGTGGTCAGAGCCCACCATGGTGATGGTCTGACGGTGTGACTCCCTGGCTGGGGGTAGGGGGGTGCTCTTTTTGCCCTGGGCTGGTGGTCAGAGTCTGACCACCAACCAGCCCAGGGCAAAAAGAGTACCCTCCCCCCAACCCCAGCCAGGGAGTCACAGTCAGACCATGGTGGGCTCTGACAACCAGCTTAGGGAAAAAAGAGCACCCTCCTACCACCCACAGCCAGGGAGTCAAAGTCAGACCATGGTGGTCTGACGGTCAGACCACCATGGTCTGACTGGGACTCCCTGGCTAGGGGGGGAGGGGGTTGCTCTTTTTTCCCTGGGCAGGTGGTCAGACCACCATACTGTGACTCCCTGGCTAGGGGGGGAGTGGGTCGCTCTTTTTTCCCTGGGCAGGTGGTCAGACCACCATACTGTGACTCCCTGGCTAGGGGGTGGAGGGGTCGCTCTTTTTTCCCTGGGCAGGTGGTCAGATGCAGAGTACAAAAAAAATAAAATAAAACTGGTGAGTTGGTTTCAAGAAGCATTTTGACATGATTTCACTTAGCAGCTTTGAAGGAGGGGGGGCGTATTTTTTGACTCTCGAACTGGGTGAAATTTAGCCTAGAAACTGCCCTGCACACAAACACACACACAAACACACACACACACACACACCTTGAAAAAATACCAAATACTGGGCGGCCTACAGATAAGCTCATCCTCAATGTCTCACCACAGCCTCCCATGCAGAGTATGCTTTGGTAACATTGCCATAGCTATACCATATTTTTTGGAATATAAGACGCTCCAGACTATAAGATGCACCTAGGTTTAGAGGGCAAAAACCTTGGGAAAAAATATAGTAAACCTGGTGTATCCATGGTCCAGGAGCATCTTGTAGATCAGTGGTTCCCAACCTTTTCCGGCCCGGGGAACACTTTCTGACCAAATTTTTCTCCGGGGAACGGCGGGAAGGGGGGGGGGGGGTGTTGGTGGTGGGGGGGGGGGAAGCGGGTGTTTGCGCGACCTAGTGGACAGTGCCGTGAGCAGCAGGCTATGGGGGGGGGCTGGGGTGCCGCTGCATAGCTAGCATAGTTGCCCCAGTATAGGGAGTTTAGTTGCCCCAGTATGGCTAGTATAGTTACCCCAGTATAGTGCCCCAGTATAGCTAATATAGTGCCCCAGTATAGCTAGTATAGTCCCAGAATGGATAGGTAGTGCCCCAGTATAGTGCCCAGTATGAGTAGGTAGTGCCCCAGTACAGCCAGTAAAGTGCCCACTATAGCTAGTATAGTGCCCAGTATAGGTAGGTAGTGCCCAGTATAGCTAGTATAGTGCCCAGATAGCTAGTATAGTGCCCAGTATAGTGCCCAGTATAGCTAGCATGGTGCCCAGTATAGCTAATATAGTGTCCAGTATAGCTAGCATAGTGCCCAGTATAGGTAGGTAGTGCCCAGTATAGCTAGTATAGTGCCCAGTATAGGTAGGTAGTGCCCCAGTATAGTGCCCAGTATAGTTAGTATAGTGCCCAATATAGCTTACTTAGTATGGGTAGGTGTGCCCCTCCCCCCTCCGCGGCCACCGCTCCTGTTACCTTATCATGAGCGGGCGGCCACTTGTCCAATTAGATTCCCCCATAGTAGCCTCTCTCCTCTGTGGCATCTCCTATTACAGCAGCTCGGCGGCTGCTGTGATAAGCAGGAAGCAGTACAGCGGCTTCCTGTAGCGGCGATATGCATCGCCGTTACCATGGGAACCGCTGTACCGCTTCCTGGTCATCACAGCAGCCGCCGAGCGCGCTGCTGTAATAGGAGATGCCACAGAGGAGAGCGGCTACTACGGGGGAATCTAATTGGACAAGCGGCCACCCGCTCATGATAAGGTGACAGGAGTGGCGGCCGCGGGGAGGGGAGGAGCGAGAGGCCAGACGGCACACCAGGCAACATCCCGCGGCACACAGCGGTTGAAAAACGCTGTTGTAGATGTTCCCCCACAATAATTGTGTCCCCCTTGCACCTCATTTTTTACCCATGTGTCCTCCTCTGTCCCCATGTGTCCCTTTCTGTCCCCATGTGTCCCTTTCTTTTCCCCATGTGCCCCATTCTGTCTTCCATGTGTCTCCTTCTCTCCCCCATGTGCCCCCTTCTTTCTCCATGTGTTCCCTTCTGTCCCCCTCTGTCCCCATGTGTCCCCTTCTGTCCACCATGTGTCCCCTTTTCCCCATATGTCCTCTTCTGTCCTCCTTGAGTTCCCTTATGTCCCTCATGTGTCCCCTTCTGTCACCAATGTGTCCCCTTCTGTCTCCCATGTGTCCGGTACTGTTTCCATGTGTCCCCTTCTGTCCCCATGTTTCCCCTTTAATTCCCCATGTGTCTCCTTCTGTCTTCCATGTGCCCCCTTTTTACCCCATGTCGCCTCTGTTTACCCATGTTCTGCTCTGCTCTCTCTGAATAGAGGAAAGCAGCCAGTGCATCTCGCACCTCATCCATCAGAACTTGCTATGATCAGAGACCTCTCCTCTCTCACACTGCTCCCCTTGTGCCAGCTTCTGCTGTTTGCATCATCAACAAAAGCCGGTACTAGGGGAGCAATGAATGAGAGGAGAGATTTCTGATTGCCGCAGGCTCTGATGGATGAGGTGGGAGATGCACTGCTGCTGCTTTTTTGTATACATGGGGAGAGGCGGAGGACATGGTGGAGCACAGGAGGACATGGGAATGATACAGGGAATTTCAGACATCGCGGCGGGCATCAGTTCATATCGGCGGGCATTCATAACAAATCATGGACTCCCTGTATTTGAAATATAACTATTACTTTTTCCCCCTTTTTTTGCATCTGATATTCTGAAAAATATGGTAGTTAACTCACCTGGCTTCAGCTGCAGTTCTCATATCTCCTGCAGCTTCGGAACATGCAGCCAGAGCTCATAAGATTGGAGCTCTAGTGGCAAGTTCTAAAGCTGCAGGTGAGATAGGAGGATTGCTGCTGATGTCTCAAGTCCCCCTGCACACATGGGCATTAGCATGTGGCATGTGGAGGGAGAGGAGACACAGGCAGGAAATCCCCGACGTGGCGGCGGGTCGCGGTTCATATCGGCGGGCATTTGTAAGTCAGGGATTCCCTGCCTTTGCCGTATAGGAGGCAGGGACTTCTTCTCCCCATGGGGGAGAAAAAGTGTGTCTTATAGGGCGGAAAATATGGTATATACCTTAAGTCCCTGGTGAGGACATTAAAACAGCAAAGACTATTGACATTTTTGTTAGTTTCTTCAATTCATACAAACAAAGAACATTAGAAGAATGGAAATTCATGCCAGAAACACAAGAGAAAATGTAACAATATCCAAAACTACCAATTGCTACTTATAAACTAAAGTGTTTATCTAGCACTGATTGAACACCCGGAGAATAAAATAATAAGCCATGAATGGTTTACCATTGAGTATATTAGTTGATTGATGATTGATGGGGTGGTTTAGGGGCCGGGCAAGGTACGAGGTTAATCCATGTGTCTCAACCTCACATAAATCTCTCTTTTTCCAACCATTATACATTACTAATATACAGGTATTATTACTTTTAATGAGGCTGAGAACACTCCCTAACTATGCAGCTGAAGCAGATATCTCGTATGCAATTTAATGGTGAATTATAGGCCAAGCAATAAAGTTCACCATGACCTGAAAAAAAAGCTATTGGTTGTATATGAGGGGATAAAAGACCAAAATTGCATGTAGTGAGTCATAACAATAAAATGCAATAAAGCTGTTCATAAAAAAGGCTTTATAGAATAGTAATAGAGGCTCATACCCTATTCCTTAGGGACAGAAGGGATAGTTTAACAGTGCTACTGTTAACTTAAATATGGTGTTAAAATTGTATTCTTGTAACTGACTCAGGGGAAAAAAATATTTTATAGATTGAAACATGAGAAAGCTAATGAGAAAGAGATTGCCACACTCTGACTCTGCATGAGGTTTTTCTTTAAACCAAAGTGTGGTCAATTTATTGAAAGTTAGTTCAAATACAAAATATACAGGTACTATACAATGTTAAGCTGAAAGTGTGAAAATATACAAAAAACCTTTCAAGTACAGATCATTAGAGTTCTCTGGGGTTGGTAATACAGTACTCAGGGCCAGATTTACCATAAGGCATTGTAGGCACGTTCCTACAGGCGCCTGATAACGGAAAGGCGGCTCACTCTCCTCCCCCAGTGCCTCCCTATATAGAGTCCCGAGCAGAGCATTAATGAGAGGTTGCTCATCTAGCGCTGCATTCCACTGACCAGATCTTGCTTCAGCTGAAGCATGGTTCTAGCTATCTAATACTTAGGGGCACCTCAAGATACTTGATATTGAGGGTACTTCTTGTTACCTATTACTAAGGGCACCTGTGGCTACCTACACTGAGCGGGGGAAGTAGGGTGGAGGGGAAAGCTGTAGGTTTGTAGGTTTGTGGAGGGTGAGTCTAGGGTGCCAGGACAGCTGGGCCTATAGGCTCCTGTGATGTAAATCCGGACCTGTGGTCTAATACATCAAAACTTTTCCAAACTGTAATGGTTTCTAGTTAATACAATGTCATTCAGTGGATTGAAAGGTATACATACATTCATAAGTATGATATTTGGTCGAGCAGCATTTAATTGAGGTCACTTGGGTAAAAATGACATATAAAGCATAGAACATGAGGGGATCCAGAAGCACATTCATGAATTTACACAATTCTAGTAGAGGACATCTGTATTCAGTAGGAAGTTACACAACCAGACTAACATCCCTCCAAAACTGAATGTAGGTTTCATTATATATCAGATGAAACTTCTTGGAAGGTTGCCCCTGCATTTATAAATTAGTTTGTTTATAAACTATGGCAGCATCTACCCACTTAAGCCATGTTTTCCTACTTGGGGTCTCTGTAGAAAGCCACTTGGATTGTGTATCCTGGCAAAAAAAAGTGCTTTGTGCATTAATATTTTAAAGGGAATGGCATATTTTATTCAGGCATAATTCCTAATATACATAAACAGGGGATTTGTGGCAATAGCGGGAATCACTGTACCCTCCTGAACCCCCTAATCCCCCACCCTCAGTAACATACAGTTATCTTTTTTCCAGGCTCTAACAGCGTACAGTTAACAGGATAGAGTCTGTAAAAAAAACCTACATGTCAGCCTGAGTTTATGTACACATTAAATAAACCAAGGGTCTTGTCTATTTGTCACAAATACCTCAAAATCCTTGCAAGATCCCTTGTAATTAATGTGTCTGGATCACACTTATATTTGCAAAAAAATCTCCCTACATCCTACTAATTGTATATTCTAACATTATCAGTCAACAGGAATAGTCTGAAGTCTGAAGTAGGCTTACTAGCTGAAAGCTTACTTTTTTTCTTTTAAATTAGCCAATAAACTAGAGCTTGTATTTTACAGACAACAAGTTTTGAATCAGGGTAATAATCTTGATTCAAAACCTACTGTTTTGCAACAAGCTACAAGCTCTAGTCTCCAGCAATGCTTTGCTACTAAAATAAGGAATAACAACAAAGTGTTTCTCTCCCTCCTGCCTCTTTCTCCTCCCCTTGCTTGTAGAGTAGTGAGACACAGGCTTGGGGCTGGAATGACTTGTCTGTGATCTGTCCACACAGGAGCAGCTTGCTAGCACATAAGGATTAAAGCTTGTCAGCAAACTAGCCAAGTACAACTGTATGTCACTTTTCTTCAATCATAGCACCATCATTTGGACAATCTGCTCTGCTCAAAAGCCTCTGAATTCTGTTTGTGATGTTGATGTACATCTAGTTTCTATTCTTGATGATGAACCAGTTAGCAGTAATTTTATCACTTGAGTTCAGCAAAAAATATCTAAAGCCCATACAAACATTAATATTGATCACTCTAATGGGCCCCAACAGCCAGCCACCATGCCCCCATTGTGCCCCCCCCCCCCAAAAAAAAAATTGAAGCTGAAACTGCCACTGGTTACTGGTCAGGACATTTTGTCATGGAAAAAGTGTCATTTAATTTGTGGTTGGGGAAGCTTGATTAATAATTGGTGGATTTTCATTTTGCCTCTGAAAAAGCCTCCTCCTAACCCTCATCATCTCATCACCTTGAAAAATATTGTGTAGTTTCCATTTCTCTCTAGAGCAAGCAGTACAGTGACCTGACTTAATTGTGAGGATTGTACAGCACAGGTCTCTAATTTAAGTGTTTGGTTGGGCCGTCGGCCCATCACAATTTTTTTAGCAGTATAGGAAGCTCACCCACCATCCTCTCTCTAAACTGTGTTGTTAAAGCATTTTAATTGCACATAAGCAAAAAACACTGATTGGGGCATGTGACATTTTTTTCTGTCTTGCAGTTCAGGATATTACTTGATCGTTTTCTATCACCATAACTAATCCAGAGTTGCACATTTCACTGCCTATCTAAAGGACAACTGCAGTGAGAGGAATTTGGAGGCTGCCATATTTATATCATTTTAATTAATACCAGTTGCCCGAAGTCCTGCTGATCTTTATTCAGTTGTGTCTGACTCACCTACCTAAAACAAGCATGCAGCAAATTAAAGTTATGTCAAACATCTGATCTGCATGCTAGTTCGGGGTCTATAGATAAATGTATTAGAGACAGAGGATCAGCAGTACACCCAGGCAATGTGCATTGCTTAAAGGGAAATAATTATGGCAGCCTCCACATCCCACTTACTTCAGCTGACCTTTAATTCTGGATTACCTTGTATTTCATCAAAGAGTGTAATATTCATTTCCCTTGATGTCCACGTATTTGATAACCAATTAAAGATTTTTACTGCTTGTATTAACCATTTATGCCACCTGGACGTGATCCTCATGGCCAGGCGGCTGCTGCTATGCTTTGGCTTTGTGCTCTCACAAGCCGCCTTCCGGTAGCCCGGAGATTAATGAATGGGAACATGGTGTCATCTCACTGTGTCATCTTGTGGCCAAATAGTAAAACTACATCTACATACATTTTTTTAATACAATAAACCCACATTATTACATTTAAATTAACAGTTTGTTTTCCACACCAAAAATTACCCAAATAAAATGTTTAATGGAAAAAAAATTACAATAAAAAAAAACAAAAACATAAATAGTTACCTAAGGGTCTGAACTTTTTAACTATTTGACATTCCTGGACGTGAAACTCACGTCCAGGAAGCCATGAGCGCTCCTGCGCGTCCACGCGGCCGATCGCGCGCGTGCACGCGCGCTCCCGGCCGGCGGTTTGTTAGCCAGTGAATCAGTGAATCGGGCAACGGTGCCCGATCACTGATTCCTCTCCCCCGCAGAAAAAGCGACAGCTTCTCTCGGAAGCTATGCTTTTTTCTGCTTCCTATGTCGCTCTAAGCGTACGTGGTACGCTTAGAGTGACGTCACTGTAAACAACTCATGGCTGCCATCTTGTGGCCAAAAAGTAAACTACATCTAAATGTTAAATAAAAATAAAAATACACATATTTACAAAAAAAAAATACAATTTCAATCCCACCCTCCCAAAAATACCCACATAAAATGTTTAATTAAAAAAAAACAAAAAAACATTACAATAAAAAAAAAAAACACAAATATTTACCTAAGGGTCTAAACTTTTTAAATATCTATGTAAAGATGAAATATTGCTTTTTTTTTTATTATTATAAGCTTGTAAATAGTGATGAATGCAAAACGGAAAAAATGCACTTTTATTTCCAAATAAAATATTGTCGCCATACATTGTGATAGGGACATAATTTAAATGGTGTAATAACCGGGACAAATGGGCATATACAATACGTGGGTTTTAATTATGGAGGCATGTATTATTTTAAAACTATAATTGCCGAAAAGTGAGAAATAATGATTTGTTTCCGTTTTTTTCTTATTCTTCCTTTTAAAATGCATTTACAGTAAAGTGGCTCTTAGTAAAATGTACCCCCCAAAGAAAGCCTAATTGGTGGCGGAAAAAACAAGATATAGATCAGTTCATTGTGATAAGTAGTAATAAAGTTATAGGCTAATGAATGGGAGGTGAACATTGTTCGGATGCATGAAGCGAAAAACGACTGAATGCGAACTGGTTAAATATGCATTCGAAAACGGTATATTATGAACATTATTGAAATTATGACAGAAAACTGAAAAAAATGCACCTTTATTTCCAAATTAAATATTGGCGCCATACATTGTGATAGGGACAAAATTTAAATGGTGTAATAACTGACACAAATGAGAAAATACAATACATAGGTTTTAATTATAGCAGCATGTATTATTTTAAAGTTATAATGGCAGAAAACTGAGAGAAATAATGAATTTTTTCTATTTTTTTCTTAATATTCCTTTTAAAATGCATTTAGAAAAAAATAATTCTTAGAAAAATGTACCACCCAAAGAAAGCCTAATTGGTGACGAAAAAAACACGATATAGATCAATTCATTGTGATATATAGTGATAAAGTTATTGGCAAATGAATGAAAGGTGAAAATTGTTCTGTTGCATAAGGTGAAAAATCCCTGCTGGCTGAAATGGTTAAGATTGTATTGGAGCTTCTCTCTTTGGGAACAAAAACTTTCAATATATCTCATACAGAAGATTTAAAATCACAAGTGGAGTCATATCTTATCAGTTTTGGGTTGTGATTTTGATAATTGGTAAACCATTGAGACAGCTGTCGCAATTGAGCCCGGCACATAATGGCATGCAGGAAGTGCCACACTCTCTAATACATTTGGTAACTGGAGTATATTTTATCTGATTTTCACTCTGGACTTACTCTAATTAAACTGGACCTAAACTTTTTAAGACACTGCAACGAGTTAAAAAAAAATCAAGCGCCCTCCCCCCCAAAAAAGTGTAAAACACAGGACTTTTTTTTTTAGAATAACAAGTTCCCTAGTGATCCTAATATATTTAGGTCCTACCCCTATTTAAAAGTGCAAAATGTTCTCATGTTGTGATCTTCCTATGTAATTTTGCATGTGGCTTCCGTAGTTAGCTAAAATAAACCTTAAAATAATTTCCCTACTGGCCTATTGTTTTTTTGTGTGTGTGTTTTTTTTATATGGGACCTATCAAATCCCAAATATTTTGACTAATAGCTAGGCCAAATTTAAACTGAAAAATGCTTGAACAAGCTGGTTTCCTCAAACTATTTTCATACTCAAGCTCTTCAGGAGGGAAGTTGTTTCATACAACCATAGAATAATATAGAACTTTCAAAAACAAAAATATACAAGAAAACTTACAATACGCAAATCGTGTATTAAAAACCATCAAATATGAAGAGGTCTGAGTTTTGGGAGAGTGAAAAGGATGAAAGAGCACAAGGATGGGATGGGGCAAAGGGAGAGAGGAGGCAGATCAGTAGGCACTCAAAAGGTATAAAACTATTAAAACAATATAAAAAGGAGAGGTATGGTAAGCTTACCTCTCCTATGGTGAACTAGCGCATGGAGCAATCAAAAACTTAATTGAGATTTTCAAGAGTTTATTGCACAAAGGATCAGTGTGAACCTTTTGTGCAATATGTTTTTGAAAATATCAATTAAGGTTTTGATTGCTCCATGTGTTACTTCACCACAGGAGAGGTAAGCTTACCATACCTCTCCTTTTTATATATTTTTTAAATGTTTTATACTTTTTGGACACCTCCACCATTTTACATCTGTACAAAAAAAAATCAGTATTTTGGTAGCCAAATCAGAACTTAATCAGGATTTTGCCCCTGCACATCTATAGATATAATTAATAGTATTGGTTTCCACAGCAGAAACATAATAATAATGTTTGACTCACAAAAGATAAATCAGCAGCCACTACCCCATATATCATACAACCCAATTTTCAAAAGATTCTTGATCTCAGAGGAAAGATGCTCTTTAATATTTTCTCATTCCCTTTAATATTTTTGCCATCGCCTTTTATTAACCAAGACAGGTAGAAGTTATTTTAGTTTTAGATTTAGTTATTAAGTATCCTTTCACTGTTGATGCTTCTTTGCATCTATCAATCGAAATATTGTTAGTGCAACAGTGTTTTCTTCACATCTCTAGTTAAGACAAAATATTTGATATAAAAGGGATACCTTGTATAAGATAGCCATTCAATCTAAACGATACTCATATCATAAGAAATTATTTTATTGATTCAATCCTATATTAGCTGCCCTGATCTATCTATCGGTACTGCATTGTAATTGGAAAGCTTTTAGCCACTGCTCCAATCACTAAACTCAGCTGGCTGTTCTGGTTATGCCCAGACATCCCCATGTGGTTAGTTTTGTCTGGACACAGGCTTGAACATCTTGCATAGGGTCCACCTAGTTTTTCCTGCTGGGATGACCAACCTAGAGCTTCACTTAACCTCTTGAGGACTGCAAGGCTAAAGCCCCCTAGTGACCAGGCCATTTTTAGTAAAATTGGCCACTGCAGCTTTAAGGCCAAGCTGCAGGGCCGCACAACATAGCACACAAGTGATCCCTCCCCCTTTTCTCCCCACCAACAGAGCTCTCTGTTGGTGGGGTCTGATCGCTCCCCCATGTTTATTTTTTTTTAAATAAATATTAGTGTTGTCTTTTTTTAAAAAAACCAAAAACCTGTTTCTTTAAATACCCTCCCTCCCTCCCCCCAGCCAGCCAATCATAGCGATCAGCTCTCATAGGCTTCACCCTATGGGAGCCAATCGCTCTCTTGTCCCCCAGGGGGACAGCCATGTCACACGCTGTCCCCAGTGCAGCGCTGCTGCTGATCGCAGCGCTGCACCATGTGAATAGACGGCGATCACGCCGTCTAACAGTCTCCCGAGCGGCAATAGCCGCTCGGAGACTGAAGGCGGGGCGGAGCTCCGCCCCCCAAGCAGGAGATGCACACGCAGCCTGCGTTCGATCTCCTGCGAAACAGAGCCCCAGGACTTTACGCCAATCGGCGTTAGGCGGTCCTGGGGCTGCCGCCGCGGCCACGCCCCTATCGGCGTGACGTGGTCGGCAAGAGGTTAAATAATGGCATTTTTATTCGGGCTATAGATCTTAAATATGGCTAATTTGTATGTATACTCATACTCATTTTACATGAGAAATCTTTCAGATATGGTTACCTGCTTATATTACTTTTGTAATATAATTTATCAATAAAAATTATAGTTGAAAAAAAAAAGAAAAAAAAAAGATAAATCAGCAGCTAGACCTCCCTCCCCAAAAATTAGCGTTATATGTAATATTTTTATTTTTCAAAAGTAATTACAAAATGAATGAAAAGCACTGCATATTCCTTTAAATGGAGAAGATCACTTGGCAAGCAAATCCCACATTAAAACAATATTATACCATGCTTCCCATTAAGTCGTAACAGGCAACCTCTAGTTCATTGCTGTAATATAATGTCATTTGTAAATGACAGTATAGGAGAAGAGTGATCTTTCCAAATTACCTTGAAAACTCTTTATCATTTCAATAGGGGAAAAAGCATGCAACAAGTGTTTAATTGGTGCTGATGCCTAAAATTACTGTTAATGCAGGCATTTGACACTAAAATCGTTAAGATATATGGTCGCTGGAAGGCTGGAGGACCAGGACTTGTGCATAAATTTAAAGGCCAAAATGCAAAAAGGGTGTCGCTGTTAATGTTTCCCTGCCTGAAGATTTATGGTGATTGATGAGAGATATTAAAAGTAATAAGATGTTGTAGGAAGGTTGGCATGTGCCAAGTGCAATAGAATAATTTATTATTGAGCTGGCAGAGGAAAAGACTGTGATTCAATTATCTACAGACATCGACTACGATGACTAAAGTCTTGTATGTTGTATAAAGGTGTAATATGGGAGGTGGGGGTAATACAATATAAGCACCAAAGGTGATTGTAGTTAACTTTATTGAGGTAAAATAGGACAAAGATATTTAAAGAGAACCTGAGGTGGGTCTTAAAAATCCTAATTGCACACAGAGGCTGGGTCTGCATAGAATGTCCAGCCTCTGTTACTATATTGTTCTCCCCCAGACCCCCCCCCCCCCCCCCTGGCCCTCTGCTGTCCCCCATAAATCAAACTGCTTTGCTAGCGACATGCAGCGTATCGATAGAAGGCTGTTAACATGGCCACTGTCACTCTCTGCCGCTCCCCCGTCTCCTCCATATCGCCGATCCTCGCCTGCGTCCCTTCCCTCCAATCAGCGGGGAGGGAAGGGATGCAGGTGGGGAGTGTCGATATGGAGGAGGCGGGGGAGCAACAGAGAGTGACAGTGGCCATGTAAACATTCTGCTATCGACACACTGCGTTGTAGGGCGCGGCTGACGCACTTCCGCGTGTACGCAATTTATGGCGTGGAGTGGCACCGCCGTACCCCGAGGCAGATCTTGCACGGCCACATGCCCTGAAGACTGGTCGGCTTTACTGCTCTCACACGGTCCCACGGGATCCAGCCCCATTGGCTCTCTTGAAGTCCGGAACATTTGTGCCACATTGATCCAACTTGGAAAAGCCTTTCCTTAGTACAGGCCTGTACCAACGTTGTGGTAGCTATATCATGGTTTTTTATTACTAATCTTCACAATCTGAAAATTTTGCTGATTTGGACTTTAACTATCATGGTAACCCTTGCTTGATGCTATATTTTGAGTCCCTGAGAAGAATGATGTTGCGACTGGACATCTGATTTTACTGTTTGATGGACTCTCCTTTGCACAAGTTTGTTTTTGTTCTTATGGCATAAATGCTGCAAGTGGGCATTGTTACATCAGAGATGGAGTGATTTACAATAGGGGATCCGTTGATATTACTCCCTGTAACCTTGGAATATATTGTGCAAGCTGCATACCTGTCTATCTTTCCGTGGAGGTTACCATCAGAACATTACCATAATTATCATTAAAATGCAACTTGTATTTTGTCAAGCAACTTGGCTACTGGATTGATATTGTTATTGGAACTTCTTATGCAGATCCCGTATATGGTGACTCTTATATCACCATGTTTGTCCTAATGGCTGGACAGTGGGCAATGTGATAAAACAGACCGTGTTCTATACTGCCGTTTTCTATGGAGCTTTTAATGTGTGTTTAATAACATTTTATAGTGTACTAATAAATGCTTTATATTTTCATAAATTTCACGACTCATTGAGTGCTTTGATGTGCAGACTATTGTCTGCTTTTTTTCAAACTGCGTGTCGCTAGCACTGCTGTTTGATTTATGGGGGAGAGCATAGCGCACAGAGGCTGGGCATTATATGCAGACCCAGCCTGTGTGCAATTTGGATTTTTAAAACCCACCTCGGGTTCTCTTTAAAGGGAAGTAGTAGTTTTGTTATTCTTTTAGTCTAGATTTACAGTGCAAGGCATTGCAAGTTTTAATGGTAAACATTATATCAACTTGCCAGTTAGGTTCCCCCAATGCAAATCACAGTGCATTCAAAAGTATAAATGTGTAATGCCTAGATTTTAGCAACTGCATGCACACTTTAGTTTAGTGAATTACCCACACCGAGTCCCTCACCTTAAGCAAGTATACAGATCACATACTCTGGTCAGGCCTCCCTCTCATTATAAATCTGTCTTTTTAACTTTTCTTATGAAAGAGGCCTTGCTTTACTCTCAGTCGTTAGTGAGATAGGAGTGACTCCAGTTACTCTATAAGTACAAGTAGTATTCCTATGGCTGTGCAGAACTCTCTCTATGGCATGAATGCCTCAATAAACCCATCAAAGGGGTGCAAAAAAGGATGCAATACGTTTCATTTCCTGCTTTGGACAATTCTGTTAACCAGTGAAACAGAAAGAGCAGAATTCTGGGTATATTTGATAAGAAGCCATATACTATTGCTATGACTACCATCATGTTCCTTAGACCTCTTAATGCAAAATGGATATTTTAAAACATCTTATTTATGCTCCAATTAGTGTTAATAAGATGTTTTATCAATGTCCATTATGAAATGCTCGTGAAACCATGAGAGTGCACACACTTCCATTTTTAACCACAAAATGGAGGGGTTGGAAGTAGTTTAAAAAAAACAGTTGCTGCAGCTACACAATGGAGTTGAGAAATAATATTTAACAGAATTTTGTTATAAAGTAGTATTTGTAGCAGTTATATATGTTATCTATTTTGGACTAAATAGGATTGACCTTTTAAAAACGTACAATCAGTGGATAACACTGTCTAGGGGAACTTACTGTCTAGGCAAGAGCTCCCCAACCCTGTCCTCAAGGCCCACCAACATGTTTTGCAGGAAGCCACACACAATCACTGGTGAGGTAATTAGTGTTAGCTAATTATCCACCTCTGTGGATTGCCACAAAACATGAACTGTTGGTGGGCCTTGAGGACAGGGTTGGAGAACACTGGACTCTAGGCCTATGCAGAAATCAAGCTCTGAAGCAGCCCACCTACAATTAGGAGTGCTCACCGCATTCCACGGAAATCTGTTTTCCGCGATTCCGGTCGGAAATTGGTGATTCCGTTCCGTCGCATCGGAACGGAATTGCTATAGCGCTAAACGGAAATTCCGGGATTGCTATGCGGGATTCCGTCGGAAAATACAATTTTTTTTAAGCCAATCAGAAGGAAGACCCTAGACTGAAGCTTATAAGTGATTTCTGCATGAAAATCAGACTTTCTGCACCAACTAGAGTCTTAAGAATAACCAACCAATCCTATGTTAGCAACCAGCTCCCTAGCTACCTTTCAGCAGCTATCCCACCCATTTTGTATATAAGAGAGGTGTGCAGTCAGGAAGCTTGTGGGTTTCAGTCTGGTGTTGGAGAGAGAGGAGAGACAGACCCTTAGTAGTTGTTTTTAACATAAAACAAAAGTCTTTTTAAAGACTGTATATAAACCAAAAGTCTTTTTAAAGACTCTGTGAGAGAGAGTTAGAGTGTGAGCTATATTAGTAGCAGTAAGCTAGGTGTATTTGTGAGAGAGTGACAGTAGATTGTTAGTTTTAGTGAAAGATTGTAGTGTAGTTTGCTAGTAGTTGCTGCAGAGCCAGCCAGGCCGCAGGCTTAGTGTTTGACAGAGTGAGAGTGAGTTAGGTGATTGATTAGTGATTGATTAGTTGAGAGAGAGAGAGAGTGTAGTGCAAGTTTTTTTTTTTCTTTATTTTGTTTTTCTTAATTTATTTTCTTTATTTCACCCCCTTATTTTCTGATCTGTTCTGTCGCTCATACCCCTTCCCCAATAAAGTTTGTAGCCCCAAAATAATGGAGCGAGAGCAGCAGCAATTTCCTGCCACTCCTAAAAGGAATTGTAGTGATGGTGGTGTTGGTGGATCACGTCAAGTACGTGATCAGGTTGAGGGTGGCAGCAGCAGTAGGAAGCGTTCCCCCCTGGTCAGAAATGTCTTCCCTTTGTTCGCAGCACGCAGGAAAATTTTGACAGAGCAGGAGGCGAAGAGAGTTGTCGATTATTTAGATCAGGAACCCTCTACCCAGTCTGAGGAACTTGAAGCTAGTTGCAGCAGCACCGGGCGCCAGGTTCCTCATGACCAGGACCCGACTGCAGCTGCTTCTCTTGACGAGGTTGTTTCCTCCCAGTACACCGCTCCAGAAGTAAAGCACACCTACATTGCTGAGAGAGATGTGAAGAAGGTTTGGGAGGAGGCATTGGAGGAGACCATGGGACCAAGCTCCCAAGAAGTGTTGGGTTCTGTGGTGACAGAAATGGCCACTATGTTTTCTTCACCCAGTGTCACCGGTCAACATCATCATCACCACCACTCAACTACAGAGGTGTTTGGTGGCCAGGTGGAGGGTCCAGAAGAGTCACTTATTGAACTGGATGATATTTTGGATGATGAGGTGGTTGATCGAACGTGGTTGCCACCTGTTGGTTCAGGCACTAGCAGGCGTGAGTAGCTTGTAAAAAAGAGCAGATGGTTGGTCAGCAGCCTGCAAGTGCTTTCCTGTCTGTCAGTACCCGCCACCAGTCCAATGCTGAGCATCGAGGTGCTAGAACAGGTCGCACCACTGCTGGACATGCACACACGTCCCCTGCATGGAATTATTTTACTGTTCTGGAAGAGGATGAATCCAGGGTAGTCTGTTCTGTGTGCCGTAAAGAGGCAAATCGGGCACCGGGTTTAGCACTTCAGGGCTGATAAGTCATCTGCGCAACCCCCACAGACGGGAGTTTGAATATGTAAAAAATTACAATCAGATGGGTGGAGGAAAAGCAGCAGCAACAGGCCCCTCCTCTTTTTTTCTACTCGTCCTCCTGTCCCTATACAACCTGCTCAGTCCCATTCTACTTCAAATCCCTCTGCATGCCAGGCTGGTAGAGGACTCCAGACCTCGGCAAGCACCTCATCATCACCCTTGTTGGTTTCCTCTGAATCACCAGTGTTCCAGCGTCAGGCCTCTGTGCCAGAAATGTTGCAGAGGAAGCGGATGCTCCCTGCAAGTGATCCTTTTGTTGTCAAAAACAATGCGCTCCTGGCAAGGCTGTTGGGCCAACAGCTGCTTCCCTACCACAGAGTGATGAACAGTGTTGCTCCACAATGACGGATCCCCAGCCGCCATTATTTTGCCAGGAATGCTATCCCTGCCCTTCACCAGCACATTGTGGAGTGTGTCGGCCGGTCTATGGATCGCGCTGTCGGTGGCAAGGTGCACTTCACTATGGATGGCTGGAGCAGCAGGCATGGGCAGGGAAAGTATCTCACTTTTACTACCCATTGGGTCACCCTCCATGGTGCTGCTGAGGAGGGTGCAAGATCTGGGGCATCTCAGCTGGTGGTGCCGCCACGTGGGTTGAAGGGGAGGCCTATTCTACTTCCCTCTGCTACCTGTTCTGTCCAAGGCCAGTCTGCCGTTGCTGAGCCTCCCAGCAAGTGGTCCCGCTCCTACACTGGTCTGCAGCACCATCAATGCCAAGCAGTGCTGAAACTGGAATCCATGGACGAGAACAGGCAAACCGGATCTGTAATCCTTGCAGCCTTACAGGATCAGATTCGGCAGTGGTTGAACCCCCGAAAACTGTACACAGGTGTAGTGGTGTCTGATAATGGTACCAACATGCTGGCTACCATTTCGGAAGGTGGCTACACTCACTTACCTTGCTTGCCCCACGTCTTCAACCTTGTAGTCCAGAAATTTCTACGAACTTTTGATGGGTTGAAGGACGCTGTGGCCTCAGCATGAAAAGCGTCAGCCCACATCCGTCGCTCCGCAACTGCCACCGCGGCAATGAAACTGCTGCAGCGCCGCCATAGCCTGCCGCAGCACAGGCTTATTTCCGATTGTCCGACGCAGTGGAACTCCGCCCTTCACATGCTGGAGAGGTTGTGGGAGCAGCGCATGGCGGTCAGGCTATACCTGTCTGAGACATCTTCCACCAGAACAGGGCCACTGGACTACATTACTGGGGACCAGTGGCAGCTGATTGGACAGGTGTTCAAAGTGTTGAAGCCATTTGAGCAGGCAACAAAAGTGGTCAGTGAGGAGCACTGCAGCATATCAGAGGTGCTCCCTCTTGTCTTCATGCTGGACAAGGCTCTTGACAAACTGCTCAAACAGGGGGAGGAAGCCCTACTGAACAGTGGTCAGTCAAGTGGGGGAGTGAGTGGGCATGCTCCAGTCCTGGATGAGGAGGCAGAGCTTGTGGAAGCGGAAGAGCCCATTGTCCGGGTGTGGGAAGAGGATTCAGATGATGTGGAGCATGATGACAGTTCTGAGTCTGACAGCCAGGAAGAGGTGATAAATGGCAGACATCTCTTCCCTATGGCTGCACATATTCTCCAGTGCCTCTGTAAGGACCCCAGGATTAAAACTCTAAAATCAAGGCTCGACATGTGGGTGGCCACCATCTTAGATCCCCGGTGCAAGGGGAAAATGCGCCAGTTCATACCCCCCTCCCAAGCAGACGCCAGGATGAGCCAGAGCCGGGATGCCCTTCTTCGTTGGGTAGAAGATGCGTTTCCTGCACCTGTATCCCGAGCCCAAGCTACCAAACCTCATCACACTCAGCAAAGGTCTAGTGGTCCCACTCCCAGCAGCTGCACCAATAGCCAATCTGTGAATCTGCTGAGTATGCTGAAGGAATTTTACCAGCCAATGCCAGATACTCCTTCTAGCAGCAGCACCACCAGCGGACAAAGTGGTCACCTCCAGCAGCTGGCCCGTATGGTGAATGATTACTTGGGGTCAGCCAGTGCTCCAGACAATATGGAGAGTAATGATGATCCCATGGAGTATTGGACAAAACAACTGGATACCTGGCCTGCACTCGCTCAGTATACACTGGAAGTTCTTGCATGCCCCGCCGCCAGTGTTCTTTCTGAGCGAGTACTTAGCGTTGCAGATAAGGTGGACATCAACCAACGAACCCGTTTGTCCACAGACAATGTGGACATACTAACGTTCATAAAAATGAGCGAGTCATGGATCAGTGACAATTACAAGGCCCCCCTCACTGATTCATAAGAGAATGAGTCCAATATAGAATATGACTACAATAATTGGCCTACGACAACTCCCGGTGCTCCTAAATAATTTTTTAAGGACTGCCGTGGAACCACCTCTAGGTCCCATGGCCTACGACAACTCCTGCTGCTCCTAAATAATTTTTTAAGGACTGCCGTGGAACCACCTCTTGGTCCCATGGCCTACGACAACTCCTGCTGCTGCTAAATAATTTTTTAAGGACTGCCGTGGAACCACCTCTAGGTCCCATGGTCTATGACAACTCCTGCTTCTCCTAAATAATTTTTTAATGGTTGCCGTGAAACCACCTCTAGGTCCCATGGCCTATGACAACTCCTGCTGCTCCTAAATAATTTTTTAAGGACTGCCGGGGAACCACCTCTCGGTCCCATGGCGTACGACAACTCATGCTGCTCCCAAAAAATGAAAAAAATAAATAAAAATAAAAGTAAAAAAAAATGACCGGTGGAACAGCCACTAGGTCCCATGGCCTACGATGTTTCAAAAATGAAGTTTCAAATGAGATTACTGTAATTGTACCGCCGGAACGCGGAATTCCGCAAAATTCCCCTGGAATGTAACGGTTACGGAAGTTCGTTCTGACGGAATTCCAAATTTCCGCGGAATCGGAAATCGGCCTTTCCGATCATCCCTACCTACAATGTGCTATTTCTCCATGTCAGAAAGCTGCACTGCTAAGGTCTAGATTATGTATAAACTCAAGATAGTTCCTCATTTTCCAAGATCAAGAACAGTTTTATAAGCAATTATAGATTTTTACAAATCTGATATTAGCAGCTAAAAGGAAAATCCTTCCTTGAGATCTGACCTCAGTTACACACATTTAAAATAGCTATTACCAGCAGTAAAACAATTATTTTAACTCCAAATTCAACAAGTGACTTCTTTTGTTGACCCAAGAGAGTAGGCAATTTTTTTTGTCATGATCTTTATTCTGCAAACTCCTATCCTATCCATTTTCATTCTTGAGATTATTCTTAACAATTGCTGCACAGGATGACTAAACACATGCCAAAGGCATATTACACATTTAAGAATTAATTAGGACATATTTAAATGATATGGCTAACAATGGGTGGAGTGGTTAATTAAGAAATGCTCATTACAGATAAAATTAATGAGGAAGCTAAACGAGTCACAATACTCTTCAAATATTGCATAATAATAAAAAGAAATAGACATGGTGTGTTAGAAGGACCTTTTTTTGATGCTTGTATTACAAGCACAAAAAAAGGTCAAGATGGTAATTCTTTGTTAATTGCAAATGAAAACAAATATGAAGCTGAACTCTACAATCACAGAGTCTGAATTATTTTGGAGCTGTTTTTCCTCATCATACTTTTTAGACTGTGAGGAGGTGGGACACAGACACAGACAAGGTTGTCTGGGAATATTGCAGCCTGCAACTCTAGAAGTCTGTGCAGCAAATATCCATTGTGGCAGGGCCGGATTTTCCATATGGCACTGTAGGCGTGTGCCTACAGGTGCCTTATGTGGCAGAGGCAGCCCCCACTCCTCAGTTCAGTTACCTCAGGAGCTTGCTGTACAGTCTAATCCCTGCCAGAGGCGTAGCTAGGGCTTTCAGCGCCCGGGAACAAAGACTATTAATGCGCCAGAGGTATATGTGCCCAGTATATGTAGCCAGGGGTATATGTGCCCAGTATATGTAGTCAGGGGTATATTTGCCCAGTATATGTAGCCAGGGGTATATGTGCCCAGTATATGTAGCCAGGTGTATATGTGCCCAGTATATGTAGCCAGGGGTATATGTCCCCAGTATATGTAGCCAGGGGTATATGTCCCCAGTATATGTAGCCAGAGGTATATGTGCCCAGTATATGTAGCCAGGTGTATATGTGCCCAGTATATGTAGCCAGGGGTATATGTCCCCAGTATATGTAGCCAGAGGTATATGTGCCCAGTATATGTAGCCAGGGGTATATGTGCCCAGTATATGTAGTCAGGGGTATATGTGCCCAGTATATGTAGCCAGGGGTATATGTGCCCAGTATATGTAGCCAGGGGTATATGTGCCCAGTATATGTAGCCAGGGGTATATGTGCCCAGTATATGTAGCCAGGGGTATAATATGTGCCCAGTATATATAGTCAGGGCCACCTGACCACCATAACTGTTTAGGCCCCCACCGCCCCCCCCCCCCCTAGTCTCACCCACCCTCCCTCAGTAACATATTTCACCACCTGACCTGACCACCATAACTGTTTAGGCCCCCACCGTGCACTTTGGTCCTGGGCTCAGCTTCACCTGACCTGGGGCTCCACGCATGCACGGCACCTCCACGCTGTCTGCCTGTTTAGTTTAGCCTCTAGAGGGATGGGGTTGGGCTGGGGCTCAGGGGCCGGCGGGCTGGGCTGGATGACGGCGCCTCTTCTGCTGACTTGCCGCTCTGCGCAGCATTCCACTTCTTTATGGACACTGCGCGGCGGTGCGGCGATCATGACGCGTGACGTCACTCGCTGAGTGGGGATGGGGAGATCCGGCCCGGCGGTGAGCGCTGTGTAGCAGCGTATCGATAAAATAAATGAATAAAAAAAAAAACTGCAGCTGAGCTGGGGGCGCCCTTGGGGACCTAGCGCCCGGGGGCACCTGTCTTACCCCGACCCCCCCTAGCTCCGCGTCTGATCCCTGCCTCACATATCATTGACCTCAGGTACTTACACCCTAATCCTTATCTCATGTCAGTAAGGATAATATGAGACATTGATTAGAGTGTAAGATTCTATGGACAGTTAATGACATAACGAGGGATTAGAGCAGGTATTAAACCTCAGAATATTTTTACTTGGTGGTGTGGTCTGTGCTCAGGGGTGGATTTTAGGGCACCAGGACACATGTGCCTGCAAGCCTCTGATTTGTAAATCCGACCTTGCATTGTGGCTTGTTGCCTGGTGCTTTATTTGGAAAGTACTTATCAAAGCTCAAAGATCAGTACAATTAAATATGTGTTTATTTTCCAGCAGTAACATATGATCTGGTCATATGATCTGGATCTGGTCTGGTCTATCTATAAATAATGCTAAGTGTCACACAGCTGATGCCTTTAAAAAGTGTTTGTGGAGGGAATATCTGAAAAGTCACAGGGCTAAAAGAAGATCTACTGATAATCAGTCTATATTTAAAGAATTAAGTCCAGATTAATCACTACACAAGGGTTTAAATAGTCCATACACACATCAATTTTTCCCAATTCCCTGCAGATTCGTTGATGAGCATAGCTTCCCTTGTCTGTATGTAGATTTGATGATAACTCTGATAGAATCTGCTATCTATAGCACAACATGCCACATTGGATGTAATGTCAATAGATTTTTATCCTAAATTATTGATTGGACTGGATGGAAAATCTTGTTCAATCACCAGCAACAGAGGAGTAGCGGTAGGTTAATGGCCCACACTGCATATAATGCTTTAAAATCTATGTGCAATGTGTGGAAGGAATCAATACCAATTAATCTGTTTGCCACATTAGGTGTCAATATATGTGTGTATGCCATGGCCACCTTTAACGTAAAACCAAAAACACATTGGAAATTTATTAATTTCTTGATTGGTGGTTGAATGTACAGTATATGCCCATGCAAAACATAAAAAAGGTAGTTGCTAACAGTACAGTGAAGCAATTTATGCTACCTAAACTCTCATTGAGGGGGATTTTTAGATTAACATGTGACCAATGTGATCAGGTGGCTTATTCCTAAGTCATATATTATATTATTTTATATTTTGTACGGGAAGCTGAAATGAGACCTAATCACATGTGGACAGATTTGTACAAATAAATGTATTTATGTTCCAAAAAAAAAAAGGTACTTACATTGTGCTAATGTTTATGCCTAGCATGTCAATTATTTCCTTGCCTATTTCCATTGCTAATCTATTGGGAGATTAGAGAAGGAAAAGTATGCCAATGTGATTAAAAACCAAGAGCCCAATATAGTGTTTTATGTACTTTCAAATAACCTAAAACAGAGTGATATTAACAAATTGTGAGTAACTTTAACCACTTAAGTACCAGCGGTCTCTGCCCCCTTAAGGCCCAAAGAATGCTGGTACAATAAACCGCAGGATACTGATGAATCGCCACACATTCCCGCCGCAATCGATGTCCATGCTGCACACCCATCAACTCAGGCCACCCACTCTGCCATCTCTTATGACAGTAAAGCTCTGTGAGCCGGTCAGGAGCTGCTTTGATGGCTCCTGACCGTGTGATCTATGTAAGCCAATGGGAGTTGCTTACATTAATCAATACGGTTAGGAGCCAATTAAATCGGCCTCTGACCTGCTCACAGGGCTCTGCCGTCATAGTGATGAAAGGGCGAGTGAGCTATGGTGGACAGAGAGCAACGCAATCAGCGGGAGCAATGTGCGGTGGTGGTATTATGAAATTTACGCCCTGACAGGTATTAGGGGATAAGAACAGGGCATAAATTTCATTCACCGCCATCCTTAAAGTATCACTATCGTGAAAAATTTAAACATTTAAAATACTTGTAAACATATACAAATAAGAAGTATCTTTCTTCCAGAGTAAAATGAGCCACAAATTACTTTTCTCCTATGTTGCTGTCACTTACAGAAAGTAGTAGAAATGAGACATTATCATCAGGTTTTGGGCTAGTCCATCTCTCCATAGAGGATTCTCAGCAAGGCTCTTATTCTTTATAAAGATATTCCCCGAAAAGGATTTAATACAATGATGCTGGCCAGTTTCCTTGCTCACTGTACACTATTCTGGCAGTTGGACTGAGCAACTGCCGTATGCTAAGTGCTTTTAAAAATAAACAAAACCCTGAGAATCCCCTATGAGGATATGGGTTAGTCAAAAACCTGTCAGTTCTGTCAGATTTCTACTACCTACTGTAAGTGACAGCAACATAGGAGAAAAGAAATTTTTGGCTCATTTTACTTTGGAAGAAACATACTTCTTATTTGTATGTGTTTTCATGTATGTTAAATTTTACGATTTTTGCGATAGTATTTAAAGGCAACCACTGTAACAGCAGGTGGGGAGAAGTCACTCTCTGTTGTAGCTGAAAGTATAGGGTGGCACCCCTCCACCAAGGGTGGAAAAAAGGGTAACAGGAAAAAAGGGCGCAGGCAGCTAGTGGACAAAAAGGGCGCCGCCATTCACTCCCATAATAAATATCGTTTAATGGGCGCCGAACAGGAAAAAAGGGCGCCGGAGATTAATAACGTTTTACAAACGGCAAGGAAATGACAGCTTGTTACAGGAAACCAACATCCTCCAGTGGTAGACAGGTCATGTGTATGCTCGGTGTGTATTCGACCAGCTGTTACAGGAAACCAACATCCTCCAGTGGTAGACAGGTCATGAGTATGCTCGGTGTGTATTCGACCCCACAAGTGGGGCTTGCACTCTTTTGCAGGCAGGCACTAGTCTGTTTTTAAGTAGCGCTGCTCAATTCCTTGCTATGTACTAATTTAATTCGTTTTTGGTCAGCTGCTCCCACTTAACAGCCATGCTTTTGGTGTATATGCAGAGCTTCTGTTTGGGTTCAAGGTGCTTTTGTAGTTCCTGGGGGGGCTCAGCGCATCTCTGATTGGAGGCCATTCGGAGGCGGCCTGGTGTTGCGCTGATCCACCGTTTGCGCAATTTTCGATTTTTCAATGTTACTTGGTAGCGCACCCAGGCTATGCATATACATAGGTTAGGATTTAGTTAGTGTTAGGCCCCTCCCATGGAGGATTGACTTCTTCGGGACGAGTACTTAATAGGTTGCATGCAAGCTGTTACAGGAAACCAACATCCTTCAGTGGTAGACAGGTCATGTGTATGCTTGGGGTGTATTCGACTCCACAAGTGGGGCTTGCACTCTTTTGCAGGTAGGCACTAGTCTGTTTTTAAGTAGCGCTGCTCATTTCCTTGCTATGTACTAATTTAATTCGTTTTTGGTCAGCTGCTCCCACTTAACAGCCATGCTTTTGGTGTATATGCAGAGCTTCTGTTTGGGTTCAAGGTGCTTTTGTAGTTCCTGGGGGGGCTCAGCGCATCTCTGATTGGAGGCCATTCGGAGGCGGCCTGGTGTTGCGCTGATCCACCTTTTGCGCAATTTTCATTTTACAAACGGCGCCCGGAGATTTTTAATGTTTTATAACTGTGCTTGTGATGATTTACGTTTAGAAAATGCACCCGTGACGAATAACGTTTATAAAAATACTAAACATATTTATCCTATTTAACTAAAACATTATTTAAAATTTTATCCCTTACTGTTTGTAAAACATTATTATTTACAAAATAAAGCGATCAGTACGCAACGTAAATTGCAATATATTTTTTACAGTCACTATGTGTAAAACATTATTATCCACATAATAAAGCGATCACTAAGGGGGGTGGTTAGGGTTAGGCACCACCAGAGAGGTCTTAGGTTTAGGCACCACCAGGGGGTCTTAGGCTTAGGCACCACCAGTGGGGTCTTAGGTTTAGGCACCACCAGGGGCGTCTTAGGTTTAGGCACCACCAGGGGGTCTTGAACGTAGTTATATTTATATCATCGTTATAAACAATATTTTCAGATTTTATTATAAGAAGAAACAATAAATGAAGGTTATTCACAATAATATACAATTATAACGATTAACCTCCTTGCCGGTTTTCCCGACCTGAGCTCGGGGTAGAAAAAATAAGCTATTAGCGGTGATCCCGAGCTCAGGTCGGGGTAGGCATTGCAGAGCTTTACCTTTAGTTGTGGAGTCCCACACGCGATCTCGCTGTGCAGCGGGACTCCAGCCTCTCTCCCCGGCAATGTGGGGTCTTTCCCTGGCTGCCGGGATCCCCCATGTCCCCGCTATTCTTCCGGGGACCCGGCAGCCAGTTGGAGCAGCGGAGCCGTGGTGGTGGCAGCAGAGCGGTGGTGGCAGCGTGACGTCATCGGGGGCGGGGCTAATATTGAAAACGAACTTCTCTATATTAGAGAAATATAGAGAAGTTCTTTTATATGTATATTAGCGCCATCTTGTGGGCAAAGAGAAAACTGCAGCACAGGAGCCCAGAATGGTACATTTTTTTTTATTTTGCTGCAGATCTCCCTGCCAGAATGATTTTTTCAGGTTTTAGGGTCTGAAAGAGTGGAAAAAAATTGCACCGCTTTTAGACCCTAAAATCTGGAAAGAATCAGAACGGCAAGGAGGTTAAACATATATTATGGTTTTTTTAAGAAACGTAATTATAAGTTTCACTTTTGAAACAGGGAAGATTAACGTTTTCACAATTGCCAATTTCATACACATTATTTAATGATTTATACATTTGTAAAACATTATTTGTAAACGAAATACAGCACAATATTTTTATAAACGCTATTAATGCTTATCATTTACTCCCCACGCCCTTTTTTCCCCAAACCCCTTCTTGACGTATGCGTTAAAAAGGCAATGCAAAAATTGGTAAAACAGATGAGCCAACAAGAATAAAATACACAAAAATTAGTTTAAAACAGAGATAGCAGTAGACTTACCTCCAAATGTTAGACAGAAATGATCTATTTAAAAAAAAAAACAGCATTTTTGGATACATTTTCTAAGCAACGCATTTTGCAATATTTTTATTGCGATCCAATATTTTGCCTGAAGAAGCAAGTGGAATATATCCAAATAAAGCTGTTTTTCTTGAAATAGATCGTTTTTGTCTTATATTTGGTGGTAAATCCACTACTACCTCCTTTTTAAACTGGTTTTAGCGTATTACAGCATATTCTTGCTGGTGCATCTGTTTTACTAACTTTTACTTTCGTGATTTGTTCATGGCATGTCTGACAGGAAGTGTGATGGAGGTGTGACTGTAGATGTAATAGGGCATTGTTTGCCTAGATTGATTTGACTTAAAATCTTATCTTAGAAAGTTGACCAAATCCATCAAACAATTCTCCATAAATTCTCCTCAAGGAGAATGTATGAAGACTGTACTCCTCAATGAGAATTTATGAAGACTGTATTTCACAAGGAGAATTTATGTAGCATAATTTTATTATCTCTGCAGGCAAGCCTGGCTTTCTTAAAACCATGAGGTCATGAGAACTCAGACTCAACGGAACAAATGAAGAGATTGGGCATAGTACATACTGAGAAAAACAAGCTGTGCTAATGTGTGTCTGTACAGGAGAAGTTAAAATTTTTGAGCCTGGAGTTCACATTTGAAATTCACCAGACATGGTGTTTATATTTCTTCAGTCTAACACATTTACACTGCAAAACAGTTCATTTCCGTAGCTGACATTTAGATGATGGATGGATGGATGCGTACAGTCTTGCAAATATTCCTTCCAGAATTTTATCTGCTTTGATTCATGCTCAGCATACTGCTTCCACATCTGAAGACTACACTGGCTTATTTGGAAATTTGCAAGCCAAACTAGGAGCAACATATGAAGACTGTTACACTTCTCAGAATGTGTGTACATATATTCATGTAAAATACTGGAATATCTCGACTTTTTGTGGGAAAAGGAATTGAAAGCAGAACTCTAATCATTTAAATTATATTTACGTTTTTCAAACATCGACATGAAGCAGATCAACCAAAAAGATATAATCTTATCGCTCAAAAATGCTTGTAAATAAAGTATAAGGAAATTTGATTCACTATAAACCAGAGGGAGCTATACTGTTGTTCATTAATGCGCTGCTGATCCCCTCCCCTTATCTTATTGCAAGACTACCAAAGAAAGTCCATCTGATTGAATACAATAGATTCACTCTCTTTGCTGATTCCTTGCTGTAGGATACCCTAGCATGTGAGGTGCTCAAAAAAGTGTGTGATCTCTCTCTGTCTCTCTGGTCACCGCTGATCTGAGGTCTGACAGTGACAGACAGCCTGGGAGGACCGGGAGGTAACAGTAGCAGCGAGGTGGTATTGCGTACAGGGGCTGGCATGGAGCCCATAGTGCGGTGGCCCCCATGCTGCAAGCCGTGTCTGCACCCCTCTTGTTATGCCACGGTTGCCCCATTGCATATAATGCACTAGGGCTGAGCCCACTGCTGCGTTTTAGAAAAAAACCGAATAGAAACGCGTGCATTTTTAAGCATTTTAAAACACGTTTAGATGTGTTTTAATGCATTTAAACACTTTAAAAATGCATTACAAAACGCCTAAAAATGCATGCGTTTCTATGCATTTTTTAAAACGCAGCAGTGGGCTCAGGCCCTTATACTGATTGTGTTCCCTTGCAGAGATGTAAAAATCACTTGCCTACCTACTGTTTTAAGAGAGCACTGCACTGCACTATGGATAATAATAATAATAACTGCCTCACCTTTATTGGCTTCATTTTAGTATAGTAGACAATCCAAAAAGAGGTGCAGAGTTTGGACACTGATATCCAAACCTTTTACTGGAGTGTTAGCAAATCATTCAAACAATCTAGGTGAAGACACAAGAGCCCATCCTGAGTTTTCTCCTGGGAGATAATTTTTCATCTTCTCTTTAAAATAACTTTTCACTTTTGCTTGCTGGTGGAATTAAAAACATTTTTATTAACAAGGGACCATATGCAATTGACTTTTTCTTTTGAGTTTTCTCCTAGGTGGCCATTTCAAACCTTATCAATAAAATGCTTTTTTTAAACCATTTACAAACAGGAAAATATGCAACCTAATCTTTATAGTACATTTTCACCTACCTATTTGTACTTTTTTTTAAAGGCAAAGTACTAAACAGTTATTTTAAACAGATTAAGAATAATTATCTCCTAGGAGAAAACTCAGGATAAAAAGTTAATTGCATATGGGAGATGGGCCTGAGTTTTATCCTGAGTGATATTTTCAAACTTGGCCATACAATGCTTTTTTAACCACCAGCAAAAAAATACTCAAATAATTTTGATAAAACTTTTCACCTACTTTTTGGTACGTTTTCAATTGCAAAGTGCTGAAAAGTTATTGCAAATAGAAGATTAAATATTATTACCTAGGAGAAAACTGAGGAGAAATGGATAATTGCATAAGGGCCATGGACCCTTATTCAATTCTAATTTTCTCCAAAGTTTTCTCCTAGAAAGTAGGTGAAAAAGTACTGTCAACATTATTCTGAGGATTTTATTTTGTTTGTAGGTGCCTTAAAAAGCCACATTTTATTGATCAGGTTAGAAAATATCAACCAGGATAAAACTTAGGAGAAAAAATTAATTGCGTTAGGGCCAAGGAGGTAAATGCAGGAAAAGAGACAGGCCAACATGGTGGCCATTTTACATTTTAAGAGGCTTGCCCATGTCTTTGCCCCATACTCACCTCCAAGTCACGTCTTCACTGAAGTTGTTTGCAGCAGTTCAGCTGAATACTCACCTCAGGAGATAGGAAGATGGATCCCAGCGACGTCCCACGACATAAGCATTCCCCCCAATCCATCTCCCTGCTGGCCGGTATACGCAACGTCACGCAATGGTACAGGACAGGTGGAAACGAGAGTTCTAGTGACTGTACTTTGCGTAGGAGTCATCTGGGATATTAAAGATCTGACCCACCGTGACAGTCATTGTCATTGCATGTTGCCAAACATTATTCGCGTAATCGCTCACCTATATCCATATTGCAAGATCATGGATATTTTCGCTCCTCCCTCAAAAAAATCGCCAGTTCTCATAAAATCATTGGAAAAATCGCGAAGATTGGTACGGGTGTTTATGGATGTCAGATAGAGCTTGCTTCCCTTTTTCGGATTTCACTACCTAATGTTTACAAGCCCATCTCATATTTAGTAGAATGCACTCCATATACAGCAGAGCTGTAGCTACTGCCAGTTTTTACCTGCTCTGCTGTTGCTTTCTAAACTCCACATCACTGTTTCTCAGTATTACATACCTGTAATCTATTATGTATACATCAGCCTGTTAAAGAGACACTGAAGCGGAAAAAAAAATATGATATTATGATTTGTATGTGTAGTACAGCTAGGAAATAAAACATTAAGATCAGATACATCAGTCTAATTGTTTCCAGTACAGGAAGAGTTAAGAAACTCCAGTTGTTATCTCTATGCAAATAAGCCATTAACTCTCCGACTAAGTCTTAAGGCCCATACACACGTCGGATTTTTGCGAACGACCCGTTGTTTGAACGTTCCGTCGTTCAGTCGTTCGCACGTCAAATCCGACGTGTGTACGACTATCGTTCGCGTGATAAGACTGGTTTCCAGGCGGATCGCTGGAAACCAGTCTTATCACGTGAACGATAGTCCGTACACACGTCTGATTCCGCGTGCGAATGACTGAACGACGGGACGTTCAAACGACCCGTCGTTCGCAAAAATCCGACATGTGTATGGGCCTTTAGTCGTGGAGAGGGCTGTTATCTGACTTTTATTATCTCAACTGTAAGGGCCCTTTTCCACTAGCGCGTTTGCGCTAGCTGAATCGCAAAACCGCAAACCGCTAGCGATTTTACAATCGCTACGGTTTGCTTTTTAACATAGGAATCGCGGTAGGTCATTTCCACTACCGCGATTCGTTTTTTACTTAATCGCGATCGCGCCGCGGAGCGACTTTTGCCGCGATTTTGCTATGCAGTGCATAGCATAGCAAAATCGCGGCCGCAAACGTCGGGGGAATCGCCGGTTTTGCGATTCAGCAATCGCTAGCGTTCAGCGTGAACGCTAGCGATTGCAGGTGGAAAAGGGCCCTAAGTGAACTGTTTACTTTTTCTCTGCTAGAGGAGAGGTCATTACTTCACAGACTGCTCTGAAAGACTCATTTTGAATGCTGAGTGTTGTGTAATCTGCACATATTATAGAATAATGCAGTGTTAGAAAAAACACTATATACCTGAAAATAAAAGTATGAGAATATTTTCTTTGCTGCTAATCTTCTAGTAATTATTCATAGTACACAACCAATTTACTATATCATATTTTTTTTTCGCTTCAGTGTCTCTTTAAGTTCTCTCAGCAATCAATTCTCTTCCTGCCTTTGCTTGGAGCAGACCTGATTTACAGATCACAGATACTGTACGTGAGTAATGTAGAAATACATAGTGATAGGGGAATCTTGGAGGGCCAGACAGGACAAGCTGGAAGCTACTCTACTCAGGGCAGGCGCTACCATATGGGCAAAGGGGGGCAATACTCTACTCAGGACCCCAGCATCCATAGGTGCCCCCAAGTGCCCCCATCACCCAACTTAATTATGTGGCACCCCCTCCCCCAGCACACTCTCTCCTGCCCCTGCAGCATTATGGAAGCAGTGGTGAGAGGCACACACTCAGCTTGTCCAAGTACAGGGTGGCCATCAGGTTACTTTTGCCCCAGGGCCCCATTGTGGCTAGAAATGGCCCTGCAGCTACTATGGTATAACATTACTCAGGGGAGCCTTTAGGCATAGGCAGTACAGGCCATTGTCTGGAGTGCCATTGGTCCTGGCGGTGCCATGTTGCTGGATTAAGCCCCACCCCTGACTAAGCCCCACCCCCATGGGTGTTCTTTTACTTGCTTCTGCTGCATCTGCTTAGCGTAAGTTGCAGGCAGCTGCCACTGTGTCCCCCTGTGCCTTGTGCATCCCTTTTCCCCCTTTGTGCCTCCTTCTGTCCCCTTTGTGCCTCCTTCTGTCTCCTTGTGCTTCCTTCAGTCCCTTGTGCCATGTCTGACCCCCTGTTTTTCATTCTGTCTCCCTTTATGCCTCCTGTCTCCCTTTGTGCCTCCTTCTGTCTCCATGTGCTTCCTTCTGTCCCCCATGTGTGCCTTCTTCAGTTCCCCTATACCTCCTTCTGTCCTCTTCTGTGCCTCCTTCTGGCCCTCATGCCTTCTTCTGTCCCCTGTACCTCCTGTTGCCCCTCTGTGTACCTCCTTCTGTCCTCCTGTGCCTTCTTCTGTCCTCCTATGTGTCTTGTTCTGTCCCCCATTGTGCCTCCTTTTGTTGCCCATTGTGCCTCCTTCTGTCCCCTTGTGCCTCCTTCTGTCCCCCATGACTCCTTCTGTTCCCCTGTGCCTCCCTCTGTCCCCCTGTGTGCCTTCTTCAGTCCTCCTGTGCCTCCTTCTTTTGCCCTTTGTGCCTTATCAAAGTGGAGCCCTGCCTAAGTGTATTTTCTGGTGAAACGCTGCCCTCATTACATGTATTTTCTGGTGAAATGCTGCCCGCATTGTGTATTTTCTGGTGAAACGCTGCCGCATTTATGTGTATTTTTCTGGTGAAACGCTACCGCAAAAAGTGTAATTTCTGGTGAAACGCGGCCGCATTACCATTATTTTCAGTGAAACGCTGCTGCATTATGATTATTTCTGGTGAAACGATGCCGCATTACAATTATTTTCTGGTTAGGGAGAGGGGGAGGGCGCCACGGGGGGGGGGGGGGGGAAATCGAGGTGCCACAGGTTTTCTCGCCTAGAGTGACAAAATGGCTAGAGGTGCCCCTAGTGCACAGACTGTGGGCAACTAGGAAGTAATACAAAAGCAATGGGCAGTTGAAGGGTCCTCAAGTCTTCTGGGAACGGGAGGGAATTACTAATGGAGTATAATTGCCTTTTTTATCAAGAAAAATCTGGAAGGAATTTGGCATATTTACATTATAGATACACATCCTCCTTTAATACTGGCAGTACAATCTATTAACACTAAACATTTTCTGTTACTTAAAATGTTACTTCTCTGTTTTGTTCTTTGCTAGGGATTGAATTTCATTACCTTGAATACTTTGTGGTATATGTTCCGGTTACTATCACCGTTTTACCATTCCACAGGTTTGATAATAGTTTCTCATCCTGGGATGTGCACTGTGGATAGCGTTTCTGCATCCATCCAGTTTAGATGATGGCCTAAAGCAGGGGAGAAAAAAATGTCTCAAATTATCCGCACTGAAATATTTCCCTGATTAATTTACCGGTAGTTCAATTTTATACAGTCTGGAGAAAATGAAAGAAAAGAAAGCAACTTGTTTTAATTCTTGGCATGACAATGCTTTGCCCCCCGGCACAGACTCTCATCTGTCAAGTAGAGATTGCTCAAACCTCGGATTTTAGGTTCGCAAACCTCAAACGCGAACTTCTGCAAAAGTTTGGGTTTGTGCGAACTTTGCGAACCGCAATAGACTTCAACAGGAGGCAAACTTTGAAAATTACAAACATTTATGTTGGCCACAAAAGTGATGGAAAAGATGTTTCAAGGGGTCTAACACCTGGAGGGGGGCATGGCGGAGTGAGATACACGCCAAAAGTTCCCGGGGAAAAATCCGGATTTTACTCACAGCAGGGTTTAACCTCCCCGGCGTTCTATTGAGATCGCCAGGGAGGCTGCGGGAGGGTTTTTTTTCAATAAAAAAAAAATATTTCATGCAGCCAACTGAAAGTTGGCTGCATGAAAGCCCACTAGAGGGCGCTCCGGAGGCGTTCTTCCAATCGCCTCCGGCGCCCAGAACAAACAAGGAAGGCCGCAATGAGCAGCCTTCCTTGTTTGGCTTTCCTCGTCGTCATGGCGACGAGCGGAGTGACGTCATGGACGTCAGCCGACGTCCTGACATCAGCCGCCTCCGATCCAGCCCTTAGCGCTGGCCGGAACTGATTGGTCCGGCTGTGCAGGGTTCGGGCGGCTGGGGGGACCCTCTTTCGCCGCTGCTCGCGATCAGGCAGCACACGCGGCTGGCAAAGTGCCGGCTGCGTGTGCTGCTTTTTATTTGAAGCAAATCGGCCCAGCAGGGCCTGAGCGGCAGCCTCCGGCGGTGATGGACGAGCTGAGCTTGTCCATACCGCTCAGGAGGTTAAGGGCAGAAATAAAATTTTATTGCTAAATTGGAGGCCTAAAGTGCTTTAAAACATCTTGCATGTGTATATATCAATCAATAGTGTAATTAGTGTACTGCTTTACACTGACAGAGTAAACTCACTGTGTAATGCACCGCAAACAGCTATTTGTGTAGTGACGGCCGTCATGGACTGGTGCGCACCATGGTGAGAGTGCAGACGATGGCAGTTTTCAAGTTCATATGGGCGGGCTGAGGTAGCTGAATGAAAGAACAACAGTGACTGAGTGTCCAGCTGATCGAATTTGGTCTGTCCACAATGAAGTAACGACCTTATTATCTATCTTCTTGGTCAAGTGTGTCATTGCTTCATTGTAATACGCAACCCCCTTCACCGCGGCAAGGTAACAATCACGAAGGGGAATTGACATACAGTATGTACATTCCTTTTGTTTTGTTGTTGCAGCCGCAGTGCAGCCAGAAAAATTAGGCAGGCACGTACACGCACCAGAAAAAATTATTATAGCGGCCGTTGCTAGCAGCAGCCTTAAAAATTCAGAAATCCACCTGGAGTCCTGGACCCTGTTGGTGATGGCGGAGAAGGCAGTCAGGCGGCCTGCAGGCAGAGATCCTGTATGGGGACCGACTTAGTCTTGGGGCAGGCAGTCACACAGCGTGCAGACAGAGATGCGGTGTGTGGGGACTGACTTAGTCTTCGGCAGGCCTGACCGTGCTTTACAGACCAGGCATCCGTGGTCAGATAGACCCTTGACCCAATGCTGTGTGCCAGAGATGAAACCAATTGCCTTTCAACATCATAGTACAGTTTGGGTATAGCCTTTTTTGAGAAATACTTGCGTGATGGTATCTTACCCTGTGGTGTGTGGCTTTGCTTTTGTGTGCTGTTTTTCCTCAGGTGGTCATCCCATTGCAGTTTGTGCTTTGTAATCATGTGCCTTCATAAGGTAGTTGTCCCTACGCGGGTCTTGGTCTTTCCAATCTTCGGTGGCAGAGAGTACAGATGGCATTGCTCTCATCTGAGGCAGATACACACAAAAATTTCCAAACCGCTGAGCCCTGGGATGATGGCACTTTGGTGATGGCTGCCGACGGAGTGTTAAGTGGGGTGCCAGAATCAGAGCAGGAGGAGGAAGATATGTCACACTTCCGTGCGGAAGCTGAGGAAGATGAGGTGTTCTGTGTTAAATAGTCAACTACGTCCTGACAATATTGGGGGTTGATGGCACGTGTCTTCTTCTGAACACTGTACTTTGGTTGAGGGCTGCACGAAATCATGACAGCGTGACCTCGAACAGACCTGCCAGGTGGCCTGCCTCTGGCTCTGCCTCTTGTTTTGTCTATATTGGGGATGGATGAAGTGAAAGGTATGCACTGACTTGACTAATACAATGTGCGGTTACACAGGTGCAGTGAAAAGGTTGCAGTGACTGCTGGTACAACAATGTGCGGTTACACAGGTGCAGTGAACAGGTGTGTGTGTGTGTGTGTGTGTGTGTGTGTGTGTGTGTGTGTGTGTGTGTGTGTGTGTGTGTGTGTGTGTGTGTGTGTAAGTGTGTGTGTGTATGTTTGTGTGTGTATGTGTGTGTGTGTGTGTGTGTGTGTGTGTGCGTGCGTGTGTGTGTGTGTGTGTGTGTGTGTGTGTGTGTGTCACGGGATTGAACGTTTTGCAGTTCTGATTTCTGTAGTAACAGCCACATTATTTCACTTGAACTACTTACTTTGCCACGTATTGTGCAAGCTCCTAATACCGTAGATTTTTAGACTGATAATAAGATATACACTGCTAGTTTACACTCCGAGTCCTAACCTTGTTTTTCCCCCCTTTTTTTCTAAAGTAGGCTAATGATGCAGCTTCATCCCCAGGTGAAATGAGATTTTTTATTTCATATAACTCTGACAGCTGTGAACACACATAAATATATTTCTTGGGGAAATGACAAAAATTGATTTTGCAAATGTCATATGGTTACCGGGGAGTCTAACGATGTAACACCAGTAAATGAATGAGTCATCAGAACTGAGCTTGGACTTAGTTACTGTTTACGAATAGATTGACAGAATGCCTTCTACATGTGCTTTGCAAAAGTAAAAATAAATAAGTACACATTCATTCTAAAAAAAATACATTATAAAACAGTAACTAAGCTGGAAATAAACCTTTCCAAAAGAGGGGTGAACTGTTGGGTTCCTTTAAACATACTGCATGTGGATGCTCCCACCAGATGAGCCAGTATCAAAGCCAATTATACTGGGAAGAAATTTAAAGGGAATCCAAGGTGAGAGAAATATGGAGGCTGCCATGTTTATTTCTTGCACCATTCTGCTAGGTTGCTAGCCTGCATACCAAATACAGGGGTGTGTGATCACGTGTGGGGAGGCCTGAGTTATTTTACATCACTTCTGCTGCATTGCCACTCAAAGACCAGGAGGAGGAGCCACAGCACAAAAATCAACTTTTATAAGATAAATATGCTGGTTTTCTTCAAGATTGTATGTTTTGGTTTTTTTTTTTTGTTTACTGATAAACACCCTATAAAGACATTTAAGTAGGATGAACACAGGTCCCCTTTAATTCATTTAGTTTTGTCAGTATCTTTGGGAACATCAAGCATTTTCTGATATTATGAAGAGTTCATTCAGATTTTCCTTTCAGTCACTCTGCCCTTGCAAAGGACACTCCACAGACACAAAAGCATCACCCTTCTTTTACGTCAATTATAAATTCTAGGAAGCTCAAATGCACCATAAAAGTAATAGTGTGCTTGTTTATTTAGTCGAGTCTGTCTGGGCTTTGGTCCAACTGGATTCAAATGAACCAAGAAGATGTCCATTTTCTCACGTTGACTTTTTATGCGCTTAGAACATCAGCCACTCTCCATCTCTGTCACCGTAAGTCTTCAGATTGTCTTGTCTTGAAAAGTCCATTGGAGAGAGGAAAAAAACACACAACAATGGTCCCTTAGAACAACCTACCTATCAGGCAAAGACCGGCATTCATCCTAATAATATCAACTCCAACAAAAGAAATGGAAAACAAAACTCTCGTTAGCCCTGTTGTAATGCTAAGCTTGCCCTTCATTGCAGAGGACAAACTGACAATTACTGTTCTAAATTCTTCTCCTGAAGGACTGATGATATAATTGAACATGTAAGCTTTTTGAAGATTGAATAAGATCATTTTTAATTTGCTGCATGCAAATGAATATCGGGCTTTGCGTACCTGTTGCCGGGCATTCGCGCACATGTGTTTAATTTTTGTAATGTGTATCATCATCAGTTTTGTAACCTGAATTAACAAATTATTTGATGATCCGCCACGATCTAGCGGAGAAAGCTTGTTGAATTACTAATCACAGAAAAGCGATGGAGGGTGAAGAGGAAAGGTAATGTAGGTTATAAAAGCTGGCGTGTTGAACAGATATACGGTTTCATATAAATCTGGGGAGTAGTGTACGTGCAGAAGAAAATTCATTAATGCTTGGGCTCATTTCAGTATTTAAAATTGGTTTGGCTTCATCGGAACTCCACAATACTTCAGAGCTGATTAAATACTGGATCAAAGGAAACTGAAGTTAAAGAGGCACTCTTAGGCCTTGTTCACATCTGCTGCGCTGAAAAACGCGTTAAAGCGCATGGTAAAAAACGCATGCGCTTGTGCGCGCTTTAGTCCGCGTTTCTATGCGTTGCGCTGCACTTCTTTAAAGCACGTTTTGCTTACTGTAGCAGCAGCAGTTGTCAATAAAACTTTGTTTTTGTATGTAAATGTATTTTTTTCTCCAATTAGGGGTAAAAAACGCATGCGCTTCTATGCGCTTGTACGCGCTTCTATGCGCTAAAAAAGCGGACCCATTCACTTGCATTGCTGTGCGCTTTACAGCTCAGCGCACAGAAATGCATGCAACACTACGTTTCTGTAACGCTGCTCAGCGCAGCGCATAGATGTGAACCAGCTACATTAGTTACATGGAAAAATGAATACCTTGCTGATCGCACAGGGCAGTGCGCTGTGGAAAGCGCACAGAAACGGCCCTGATGTGAACGAGGCCTAAGAGGGTATATTGCACAAAAATACACGTGATACTCATATATAAATAAAATGCACTTTTGCACAATATTCAAATTTTTCGAGTTTCACCTGTATATAAAGATAAATGAAGATATTGTTGTACCTTGCATTTTTGGGCAGACGTTGCTGCAAAATGAATATAATCATACTTTCTTTATTGGATTGACAATAGGCGTTAATTACAGTGATTCTATGCCTTCTGTTGTCATATGATGTCTAATGCAAACACTGCAAATAATTGTTCAAGGGAAAAGTTTATGCAACACAGAGTCCTATTGGACAAGCCCTTATTTGTTCAGGCTTAAAAAGTTATAACTTTTATTTGTGTAATAAAAGATTTACCACATTATACATAGTTACTCAATACTACTAATACATATAGTGTGAATGATTAATACACAAATTAGAAATTTGGGAGGGTCTTTGTTTATCCCCCACCACCCCTGTATATATCCACAGGGAGGTGTAACTATCTCCCAATTCTCGAGAACCACTACAGACTTAAAGTGGACCCAAACTAAAAATACAAGACTTCAGAAATAAAATCTATTTTCTAAATTATATTAATAAATAGCAGCCTTTTTTCAGCTGCATGATTACAAATATAAAATATTTTACATTTATTGGAGAAACCCCTCCCTTCCTTTCATTTTGCCGGCAAATAATCTGGCAAATTGGTGGAGTAGATGGTGTCCAGCAAAGGAGGAATTGCTAATGGCTGCCACCTGTATAACCCTAGTTATGCAAAGAGGAGGGTGAAAAGCATGCACTGAAATGCTCATAGGCTTGAAGGAGTGTTTATTTATCTTTGTATGTGTCAGAGTGCTGCAACTAAATATTTTGAATTAAAAAAATGTTTGGTTTGGGTCCGCTTTAAAGAAACAAAGTCTGTCTGAGCACGACTTGTTGATCAACACTGTAGGAGACAGTCTGTGGGTCGTGACCGTGTCTCCATCTGCCAGTCTGTTCTCAATTCAGTACAGCAATGTTCAGAGGTCAGGGGTGGTAAAATAATATGGGGTTCTCCTAAGATATACAGTGGCACAAACACCTCAACTCAACATGTTTCTCCCCGAGGGGCTTCGTCAGGAGTGCTATACAAAGGTGCAGTGCTATTTAAAATACATATACACAGTTCACCCACCAAGTCACATCCCAATGCCCCCCCAGCAACATATATACCAAGTCAGAGCTGAGTTGTCATGTATGGCCAACTTTAAATATGGTGGGAAGGTGAACATACTCAACCCACAGGACATGTGCAACATGCCCCTTACCACTAGTTATATGCTTGATTTGTCCCATCCCATATAGGACATTGAAATATATATTCTAGCTAAATCCTGAGTCCAGGACTGTAACCTGTATGCAGAAAATCCCCTGGGTGGGCACTAGATCTGTACCACTGCATGTGACATCACTTCCAGATTTGAGTTAACCATTGGTCCAGGTCATCTTCCTTTATTCCATTCTTCCATTTTTGGAAACCCTAGAATGAGATGCCAAAAATGCAGAATCCATGTGTGGCATTCATATGTCTTGAGGTTTGCCGTGCCTTTTTTATGCTTGATGTCCCCTATGTGCACCTTGCTTCAGGGGATGTGTAGTTTTACCCACCTACGAAAGGCTGCATTTGCAACTGGCAACATACACCACTCCTGGAAAGAGCAAAACATTTTACATTTCTGTCCATTCATGGGGGCTGTGAAGTTTTTGACAGGTATAGTTCTCTGTATGAAGTCACACTCACTGAACATTCATCTCACTTAGATGATAAGGTGTGCAGATCAAACGTCCCAGACGCCTCAGGACAAGTGAATTGCAAAGGAAATGTAATGGTCCGCATTACCTTAGAAATATATCTTCATCTGTTTATTGAGTAAAAAGACATACAAAGTTAAAAAGAACTGTTAGGTGAGACAGTCCACTATTTCGGGCTATTGCCCATCTTCATGTTGCCCAGTAACATACAAACGTCCACATATATATATATATATATATATATATATATATATATATATATATATATATATACATAAGTGACCAATCACAGGCTGTATACTAATTAGAGGACCTGATAGGGAACTGCCTATCTACATATCAAAACACACCTCCTATCTTCCTATTGGTGGAACAAATTCAAACCAAAAATATTCCTCACAGCATCAATTATAAATGCTACAACACATCAGGCATACCTCCTAAGTATAGCCGTTATAGCTATCCACATATCGCTGTCCATGGGGCCAAATGAGCCATAGATCGCTGGAAAAAGAATCAGCACATAGCGTAAATAAACCCCGCACCATCCTCCAATCATCAGAGGGGGGACGGTACTACCAATGACGTCAGCTTGCACGCCGTCCTACAACATAGTAGGCGACACATCGCGCAATGAGTAAAGATGCACCGAAAACGTCGCACTGAGATGACATGCACCATAAACATCATGTGGTAGATGGAGATGCACCGAAGACATCACCATAGGATGAGGCGCTCCATAAACGTTGCATAAAAAAACGACATCCTATCACAAAAAGCATCAGGCGGCACACCTTTTCAACAAAAAATACCCTGCAAAAAGCTACAATTCTCCTTTGTTTTTCAGTTAGATGAACCAGGGACTTACTCTAAATATGACACTTTTCTGTTTGTCAAAACCTTCCAGCTAACTGAGTAATTTTATATTTTTAAGCTGGTTAAGAAATAATTGAACCAGACAAAAAAAAAACAAGAATTAGTAATACCTGGGGTTTGCCCCCCATAATCTAAGTGGCCCCTCAGTATCTTCTTCCTCCCCTCCTTAGTTGTTGCCCTTTATTAAAAGGTCCATTGGGCTGGGTCACAGTTTTGACACATGCTGTTTCACCTCTTCAATCCTACTCTCAATTGCGCTCTAAAGTGGATGTGCACAGCATCTGTACCCAGTAGCGTTCTGTGCATGTGTGGTCACAATTTTTTACAAATTGCACATTCATAAAATTCCCAGGCACATCAGCTATGCACAACCACCCGGAAGCGCAATTGAGGAGACCCGCAGACATAACAAAGTACGTACTGTAGCTGCAACCCAGTCAGGTCAGAACTTTTAAAGAGGGGACAACACAGCACTAAAGAGAGGAGGTAGAAGATACTGAGGGACCACTAATTTTTTATTTATTTTTTTGTCTGGATCAGGTGTGCCTAAAAATGCTCCCTCCCCACCAAATGTTCAATAACACTTTTCTCTGCAGGGACCTGCCTACAAATATCCCTGCCAATGCTTTTCCTACAAATTATTTAGCAAATATTAGCTTTTTCCGTTATATTACTCAAAGAAAGAGACAGATTTCGGCACTCCAATCTCAGGAAACTTTATTCAAGCACGGTTAAGAATTACAACGAACAAGTAAAAAGAGCTGTCTGTGTCAACAGCTGTTTCACGTGTGTTTCCACGCCTCCTCAGGACACCAAGGCCTTTATATTACTGTACTTAACCTATTTTGGTTTCTGGACGTAGAAACTACGTCCAGAAACCATGTGCGCTACCGCACGCCCCCGCGGCCGATCGCGCACGTGCACGCGCACTCCCGGCCGCGGATTCGGTAGTCAGGAAATCAATATATCGGGCTATGAAGCCCGATTACTGATTCCTCTCCCCCGCTGAAAAAGCGACAGCTTCTCTCGGAAGCTGCGCCTTTTCTGGCCGTTCCCTTCCTGATGCGCCACTCTAAGCGTGTGTTACGCTTAGAGTGACGTCATGTAAACAAACTCATGGCCGCCATCTTGTGGCCAAAAAGTAAAACTACACCTGAAAATGAAAATAAATTAAAATCAACACACATTTACATTATAAATCTATTGTTTACCCCCCACCCTCCCAAAACTACCCAAATAAAATGTTTACTATAAATAAAAAAAACCATTACAATAAAAAAAAAAAACATGTAAATATTTACCTAAGGGTCTAAACTTTTTAAATATCAATGTAAAGATGAAATATTTCTATATTTTTTTATTTTAAACTTGTTAATAGTGATAGATGCAAAATGGAAAAAAAGCACCTTTATTTCCAAATAAAATATTGTCGCCATACATTGTGATAGGGACATAATTTTAACGGTGTAATAACCGGGACATATGGGCATATACAATACGTGAGTTTTAATTATGGAGGCATGTATTATTTTAAAACTATAATGGCTGAAAACTGAGAAATAATGAATTTTTCCATTTTTTTCTTATTCTTCCTGTTAAAATGCGTTTACAGTAAAGTGGCTCTTAGCAAAATGTACCCCCCAAAGAAAGCCTAATTGGTGGCGGAAAAAACAAGATATAGATCAGTTCATTGTGATAAGTAGTGATAAAGTTATAGGCTAATGAATGGGAGGTGAACATTTCTCTTGTGAAAACCACGGAACCTGAATGGGTTAACTAGACCTTAGGCCCGTTAGAATGACCGGTGCTGGAAGCACAGCTAGTGGCCTCTTGGGAGACCTTCCCTGCTACCCCATATCTTCTGTAAACCGAACACTCCCACCCCTATTCGCTGTCTTGGACAGCTGCTGCAAACTAGGCGCCCTATAGCAGCAAAGTTATGCTGCACGGGGCACATAAGGGTAATTCGGAGCTCTGGTGATTGCCAGACTACAAATTACACCTCCCTCCTAGTTGTGACGACTTGGAGGGGGAATAGTAGTTAACGTTGCTGGGAAGTTTGGCGGCAGCAGGGAAAGCTGTAATTTGGTTTGCCATGCGCCCAGCTCACCGATGGCGTACTAGTACATACGAAGCTGCTGGCCTCTTGGGAGACTCTTTTTTGCCGCCCCCACATCCTCTGTACACCAAGCACTCCTTCCACCAGTCACTGTGACGGTCCACTGGCAGCACATGGGCATAACAATAAACACTTAAGGTTGATCTACACTGGTTTGTGTTGCATTTGCCTTATTAACCCCCCTGGCGGTTTGCAAAAAATCCGCCAGGGGGCAGCAAATCTTTTTTTTTAATTTTTTTTTTTTTTTTTTCATGTAGCGAGACAAAGTCTCGCTACATGATAGCCGCTGCTCAGCGGCATCGACGTCGTGACGTCAGAGGGGACTCCGATCTGCCCCATAGCGCTGCCTGGCACTGATTGGCCAGGCAGCGCACGGGGTCTGGGGGGGGGGGCGGCCGCGGCGAGAGGAATTGCGGCGGATCGGCGGGTAGCGGCGGCGATCAGATGCTACACGCAGCTAGCAAAGTGCTAGCTGCGTGTAGCAAAAAAAAAATTATGCAAATCGGCCCAGCGGGGCCTGAGCGGTGCCTCCCGGCGGCATAGCCCGTGCTCAGCACGGGCTTACCGCCAGGGAGGTTAAACATGCTGTATGTAGCAATTCTGCTGCAATTCTCATTCATTTGAATGAGAATCGCAAACGCAATTGTGGCAACATCATGGGAAAATCACTTCTGCAGCTATTCTCGTTCACTTTAACAAGGATAACAAACACAATTGTGGCAAAATCGCAGCAAAATCGCCTGTAAAATTATCTGTAAAATGCCCTGCATTTGAATTGTACCTACTTTTCTTTGCAATTTGGTCAAATTAGTCAAATATTTGTATTTTTATTTGGCTACCATTCACTGATCACATTTGCAGCAGTAAACAAAATGTCTCAAGGTTGTGTAGTGTTACAGATGGTATACCAGATAAATCTGTGTATGTATAGTATTAACCTACTTACATCATGTTTAGCTTCACTTTTGTCTTTTTTTACTGTGAAAATTTGTAATTGTGTTTTACTGTTATTGTTCAATGAACACTATCTGTATCTATCTACTGTAAGTAAAATAGTAACTGTAGTCTGCTACCAATGTCTTTCGGGCCATAGTATCAGACAGTGACTTCTGCAGGTTCGGAGCACCACGTTCTGTAACTAATCTAACACGCTCTATTCACTTTTCCATATTGTGATAGTAATGGAACCCTCTGGTCACTCCTAGCTACATAATTACTCTTCATTATTCATTCATTATTACATGATGCAGAGAACCCAAAACTGGGCAGTGTAATGCAGGTATTTCATTGCTGAGCACATTAATCGTGTCACTTTTAAACCTTGTTGAATATTGATAGATATACAGATAGATATAATATACATTTTCTGTAGAACTGCAGCAGATGGCATTGAAGGGTTCAAAAGCTATTTTTGCCACTTATGATAAAGCAGGTTAGACAACTTACTCGCTTCATTTCATTTTCAGAAGCTCCAGGGATAAGCTTTGGAATTCCCTGTCCTGTCTGGTATTTGCCTGGTTTTGGTGCAGGAGGTGAAAAAGATGTCACTTACCACTGTGGATCTCTCAACATGGCTGCTTCTGCCACCTACACCTACGTACATTACATTTTTCCAACCTCCTTTACTGCTACTGCTTTGCTTCAGGCTTTTGCCTCTGCATCCCAAAAAAGCTTCTCTTCTTTTCCGAGTACTATTTAAAGAGGAACTGTAGTGAAAGGGGAAATAAATAAATCAATACAATGCGAAGCGAGAAGTTAAAAATAGAAGAGAGATCAAGAAATGGTTGATATTCGCCATGTAAATTGTTTATAATGTTTGTTCCACATTCAGCCTGCACATAACCATCCTTTCTACTGGCAGACATAAAAAAAACCAGACAGCACCAACTGCCATTATCTATAATCACACCCCGTAACAATGTGATGGGCTAAAATGTTTTTTTGTTTATATAGATATACATATGGACAGACAGCAATACTGGTAGGCAGTTGAAAATAGCTGTTATTTCCCACAATGCAACAAGGCTCCCACAGTGTGATGTCAGGACCTAGGTGGTGGTGCTGAAAACACACTGTGGGAGGGGTTTCACCATAATATCAGCCACACAGACCGCCCCTGATCTATTCGAGAAAAGGTAAAGATTTCTCATGGCAAAAGGGGTTTCAGCTACTGATTGCGACAAAGTTCAATCCTAAATTACAGTTCCTCTTTAAAGCAGCAGTGTCAGCCATACCATGCCAGGAAAAATACACATATATAAGTAGATAACTACTTGTTCTACTTACATGACCAATGTATTGTACTGTCTACGCTTTGATATGAATTTTATATTCTAAATAATAAGAATTCTGTTCCTGGTATTTGCCATTTTGATTCCCTCTGACTGAACCCCATCCTGATGTTGAGAAAAAGAGAGAACACCAAGAGCCCAATATAATGTAGTATGTACTGGTAATGTATAATTGGAAGAGTAATAATATTCATTTAACTACTTACTGCATCTTGTGCAGTATATTCACGGCCCGCCAAAACTCCAATTGAAGTACCAGGGCCGTGAAAGTAAATCTATAGCAGCGGGCGGATGCTGCGTGCTCTTGCGCGACCACGTGTGCTCCAGTTGTCGCCCGTTTCCGGAGAGATGAATGAATGGAAACGCAGTTCCCGATTCAATGAACACCGGCGTCTATGAGATGTCTGCATTCATTGTATCTTCCTGTTGATACAGTGCCATGCATTACTTCCGATTCACGTCCTTGCGTATGTGAATCCGAAATAATGACTGAGGACATCTTGTGGCCAAATGATAAATTACACCAAAAAAATGATTTTTTTAATTAACTACTTCTACTTCCTCCCACACCCTCCCATAGTACCCAAACTTTTTTTTGTGTATAGGGAGAAAAAAAATTACATTAAAAAATACATAAGTAGTTACTTTAAGGACTGCATTTTTTAAATATTTATGTCAAGAGGGTATATTACTGTTAAGTTTTGATTTACTGGCTTGGAATTAGTGATGGATGCAAAGCTGAAAAAATGCACCTTTATTTCCAAATAAAATATTGGCGCCATACATTGTACTGGGGACATTTTTTAACCGTTGCAATAACCAGGACAGAAGGGCAAATAAAATGTGTGGCTTTTATCCACAGTTGAACGTTTTATTTTAACACTATAATGGCCACAAAAAAAATTCTATTTTTTTCTTATTATTCCAATTAAGATGCATTTAGAATAAAATAATTCTAATCATAATGTACCTCCCAAAGAAAGCCTAATTGGTGGCAAAAAAACAAGATATAGATCATTTTGTTGTGATTAGTAGGGATTAAGTTATTGGCGAAAGAATGGGAGGAGCACTGACTGATGAGAATTGTTCTGGTCCTAAAAGGGTAAAAACCCCTCAGTGGTCAAGTGGTTAATACTCACAAACCAGGGTTACCAATTAGGCAACCACTGTCAAAGCAGTTGGGGAGATTGTCCTGACCCCACTCAGGATTAAAAAGTCGCTCTCTGTAGTAGAAGAAGGAAGGGTACAACCCTCCACCAAGGGTGGACTTGATGTAGATAATAGGATAACAGAGGCGCCAACAGGATAAAAAACACTAAAAGAACTTAAAAACCCATCTTGGTAATAGAGGAGTAGTGGTGGACTTACCTCCTCCAAGCAGAACATACAACTGTGGATTTTCAGTCAAAACAATTTTACTGGATACTCCAAATAAAGTGCAACGCGATTCGCGGGATACAAACCGGCTTCATCAGGCAATAACAGATGGGAGTAAATAGCATCTGCCAGTATCATCAACGCTGAGCGCCTCTGTGTCAAGGTGTAGATCGTATTTCAGCTTCACACTGAACTGCCAATCAGTGAATGTGGAAGGGGAGATGACAAGCTTCCTTCTAGTCGGCAATGTACTAAATAGAGCCAGTCTGACTGAGATAAGATTTATTACAGAAGAAACATTTCCGAATAGATTAGAGTGCCTGCGATGCAGGGTAAGGTTCCAGGCTACATAATAAACACAGAGCAGTGGGTAAATGGAATTTGATTTTGTGGCTTACAATCCTTCTTTAAATGCTGGTTTTCGCCATCTGCTGATCAATATCTGAACTGTTCACTAAGTTTCCATTCAGCTGCTAATTATTTCCAGACTAAAAACCCTGGTAGCAAAGCCTTAGATGATTTGCAGCGGTAGGAGAATGAAGCCTCCGGACAAAGCATCTTTGAATCTGCCACCTGGGCTTCCCATTGGTCTTTTTATCTGAACAATGGGAAACCTCCTCAAGTACGGTTCTCACTGGAACAATCAGTGAGGAGCACTGTTGGAAGATTTATGGATGTTTTTGCAAGGTCTTCCTTTTCAGTATGATGGTAGTGTCTGGTGGCTCTGCGGCAACCATCATGCAACAGAAAGTTTTTCATGCATGTCTTTAGAAAGAAAGAAGGCAGAAGATAAGGAGAATGTTAGACTATTAGTGTGAGAGATTGCGGAAAAGCCACCGCATGTGCTACTAAGGAGGTAGCTGATTCCGCGTCCAGTGCGGCGGTTTGCACGCGGAAGCGTGTGTCTGGTGGCAGGGCAGAACGCGGAAAAGCCGCCGCATGCAACAATAGTAAGGCGGCTGGTTCCGCGTCCAGAGCGGTGGTTTGCACGCAGCGGCGTGTGTCTGGTGTGGCTGAGTCTGTTAGTGCACATAGGCTTAGGAATACACACGCGCGCGCTGAGAGGCAGAATTCTTATACAAAGCAGGAAGAGTCAGCTGACCACGCAGATCAGCTGATTCCAGAGCAGGATACTATTGGTTGAGCAATTAGGGGTGGTGCTGGAGAGCACTACTCCATATATAGTTTCTGCTGGTCACTTGCAAGTTGTCTGCCGTTGCGATCACTACGTGGAAGCACTCAGACCTAGTCAGATCCTTCAGTGTGTTTGAACCAGGTGGACCTGGGAATTCACACTTAGCCAGATTATTTGAATTGTATTCTGTTTATTCTTAAGCTAGTTCCAGGGTGTAGAGACCAAGGACCTCACACCCAGCTTAGGGAACTGTGTTATCATCTGTGTTATACTTTAAGCTAGTTCCAGGATGTAGAGACCAAGGACCTCACACCCAGCTTAGGGAACTGTGTTATCATCTGTGTTATACCTTCAGACTAGTTCCAGGGTGTAGAGACCAAGGACCTCACACTCAGCTTAGGGAACTGTACTACCATCTGTGTTATATTTCAGACTAGTTCCAGGGTGCTGAGACCACGGACCTCGCACCCAGTCTAGGGAACTGTATTATCATCTGTGTATACTTCAGACTAGTTCCGGGGTGCTGAGACCAAGGACCTCGCACCCAGAATAGGCATTGTTTGTTATATGTTATGACTTATAGCTTTTCCGACCACTCCTCTGTCTTCTGATTCGGTACCTCGCATATCTGATATTCCGTTGCCAGACCCTGCTTGCCTAGGATACCGAATCAGCCTTCTGTCTTTGTACCTTATCTGTCAGTGTGTTGCCAACCAGGCGAGGCCGACCTTGAGAGCTATCTCTCCGGTTAAGAGATAGTCTCCAGACCAGATAGTGACATCCACCGTCAGGTGTCACTCACTCTCTGGCCTTCCCTATCCTCAGCCTGACTCCTCCCCTTGAGGAGCCTCAGGCTGCTGGAAGGTTCCTGTGCTCTCAGAGCAGTGTCTCTTTACTGTCAATGTTCACCTGCTCAGCAGGTGCGTTACTCAAAGTATTACTGTTACACCAAACACTCACATACCTATAGGTGTCCAGAGGTTAGCAATATAACTGTATTATCAGTGATTCTGCAGATCATCAATAATCAGGTATATATATCTGCATTCTTGGTGATACTGCAGATCACCAATAATCAGATTCTCTCTGCATGCTGACACCAATCGTTACAATTAGAAAATAAGTTTAAAGGTGAAGAAAGAAGGTTACAGATGAAAATGCTTGAAAAAGACAGAAATACAAAAGTGAAGATGACATGACAGGATAGACACACACAATAATTAGGTTATTTAAGAAAATACAGAAATACACAGAGGAAGAAAGAAGTATACATAGATGTAAAAAAAAAACCTTTTTAGTATTATTTTAATAAAGATTTCTTTTCCAGCCTTTACATTAAAGAAATGTTGACTTTAAGCACTTAGTCTTAACAAGAAACAACCCAGAATTAAGCTGGAAGCTTTACAATTACTGAAAGATGAGGGGGGGGGGGGGGGTGTTGGCTGTCACAAATCCATGGGTTCATTTTTTAGCAGTACAGTTACAGTATCTGATAGACTGGATGCAGGAGCCTCTGATAGATTTTTTCAATGTGCCTGCTTAATCATATACTGGACATATAATCAATATATGATGTATTGGAGGGGGGCAGACTACGTAAATTTACTCCTAGACTACCTATGTTAGTCCTTATACATAGAGTATGGTTCAAGACGTGGTCTCTACAGGGAATAAGAAGGAACACCTCCTTAATTCCATTGTGGCAAAATGACTATCTTCCTGCAGAGGAGGCGTAGCTAGTGTTCTCAGCGCCCGGGGACAATGACAGTTTTTGCGCGCCCTCCCTGGACAAAATGAGCATGGCCACACATCATAATGTAGTTGTGGGCATGGGTGGAGTCAAATGTACAAAAGCTATTCAGATAGCCAGATGCTCCCACCAACACGGGCGTAACAATAGGGGATGCAGCCCATGATCTCGCGGGGGTGAGGGAGGGGGGGACTGTCCCCCCACTGACGTGCCACCAAGCTCTCCCCTCATGCTGCGACCCCTCCAGCCCCCCCCCCCAAAACGGCCCTGAGCGGGCCCCGGGGGGGGGGGGGCGGGAATTATACCTGTTCTCCCAGAATGCTTTGGAAGGAGAATTCAACATAACTAAACAGCCTAGGCTAAGCATCACTGGGAGGGCGGGGCTGCAAATCAATATACAGCAATTTATAGATATAGGAAGTGTTTCTGATGCTAAAATCAGAAAAATGACTGTAAAATAATAATTATACTGTGTTATATTACAGTAGCAGTAAAAAGTATGCGAGCCTTTTGGAATTATATGGATATCTGCACACATTGGTCATAAAATGTGATCTGATCTTTATCTAAGTCACAACTATAGACAATCACAGTCTGCTTAAACTAATACCACACAAATAATTAAGTGTTTCCATGTTTTTATTGAACACACCATGTAAACATTCCCAGTGCAGGTGGAAAAGGTATGTGAACCCTTGCATTTAATTACTGGTTGAACCTCCTTTGCACGAATAACTACAACCAAACGTTTCCTGTAGTTGCAGATCAGACGTGCACTATGGTCAGGAGTAATTTTTGACCATTCCTCTTTACAAAACTGTTTCAAATTCAGCATTATATTTGGGATTTCTGGTGTAACTGGCTTTCTTGAGATCATGCCACAGCATCTCAATCTGCTTGAGGTCAGGACTCTGGCTGGGCCACTCCAGAAGGCATATTTTCTTCTGTTTAAGCCATTCTGTTGTTGCTTTACTTCTATGCTTTGGGTCGTTGTCCTGTTGAAACACCCATCTTCTGCTGAGCTTCAGCTGGTGGACAGATGGCCTTACATTCTCCTGCAAAACATCTTGATAAACTTGGGGATTCATTTTTCCTTCAATGATAGCAATCCGTCCAGGCCCTGATGCAGCAAAGCAGCCTAAAACCATGATGCCCCCACCACCATACTTCACAGTTGGTATGAGGTTTTGATGTTGGTGTGCTGTGCCTCATTTTCTCCTCACATAGTGTTGTGTGTTTCTTCCAAACAACTCAACTTTTGTTACATCTGTCCACAGAATATTTTGCCAGCACTGCTGTGGAACATCCAGGTACTCTTTTGCAAACTTTAAATGTGCAGCAATGATTTTTTTGGACAGCAGTGACTTATTCTGTGGTATCCTCCCATGAACTTCATTCTTGTTCAATGTTTTACGTGTCATAGATTCGCTAAGAGGGATGCAGGGATACTTTTTTCCACCTGCACTGTGAATGTTTACATGTTGTGTTCAATACAAACATGGAAATTAAATATTTGTGTGGTATTAGTTTAAACAGACTGTGATTGTCTATTGTTGTGACTCACAGTAGATGAAGATCAGATCACATTTTATGACCAATGTGTGCAGAAATCCATATAATCCTAAAGGGTTCACATACTTTTTACAGCTACTGTATGTATATGTCACTACAGTGCCTCTTTAAAGGAATCATCAGGGAAAAGAAGGTAAAGCAGATTTACTTACCTGAGGCTTCCTCCAGCCCCAGGTAACTTATGTGTCCATCGCCGCAGCTCCACTCTCAGAGGGTCGCCTGGGGTCCCCTTCGTAGCTGGTGCTAACCTGGCGAAGTCAGCGGCTACTGCGCCTGCACGAGCACGCAGCTCACATTCACACTTCCATTGTTAGGAGCGTTCTGCACAGGCATAGTACTTCTGTACCTGCGTAGAACGCTCCCACCAACGGGAGCGTGACCGCGAGCGGCACGGCCACCTGCTCACACAGACGCATTAGTTGCCAACCTTGCCGGGTAGGCCCCAGCTACGAAGCCCCAGGTAAATACATCTGGTGTACTTTCTTTTCACTGATGTTTCCTTTAAGGAAGTCAGTCTTTCATGTTGGGTTTGGCTAGGCTCCCTAATTCTTCTGATCACCCGTGGAGAGTACCTTAAAGAGAATCTGTATTGTTAAAATCACACAAAAGTAAACATACCAGTGCGTTAGGGGACATCTCCTATTACCCTCTGTCACAATTTCGCCGCTCCCCGCCGCATTAAAAGTGGTTAAAAACAGTTTTAAAAAGTTTGTTTATAAACAAACAAAATGGCCACCAAAACAGGAAGTAGGTTGATGTACAGTATGTCCACACATAGAAAATACATTCATACACAAGCAGGCTGTATACAGCCTTCCTTTTGAATCTCAAGAGATCATTTGTGTGCTTCTTTCCCCCTGCAGCTATCTTCCACTGAAGTGTCAGGCTGTTTCTTCCTGCAGAGTGCAGACAGCTCTGACTGTATGTAATTCCTCAGTATGTGAAAGCCCAGCCAGCTCAGAGGAGGATTTATCCAGCTTGTAAAAGATAAGAGAGAAGCTGCCCTAATCTAAATAATACACAGGCAGTGTGCAGGGAGGGGCCTGGAGGGGGAGATGCATCACAGAACCACAACACTGTAGAACTTGGCAGCCTTCCAGACACAGGCTGACAAGTCTGACAAGAGAGAGATAAGTTGATTTATTACAGAGACTGTGATAGTGCAAAGTGCTGCAGTATGCTAGAACACATTAGAATAGCTTTTGGAACTTGTAGGATGATAAAAAACAGGATGCAATTTTTGTTACGGAGTCTCTTTAAGTGGCTGCAACTCTGAAGTGTTTTGAGTCACCAGGAAAAAAATGTGTAATATAAATGTTATATGTCTTGTCTTATTTTTTTCTCATTTTTATTTTACTGTACTTTGCACTCCATATTTGCACGGGTTCATTGAATAAGCCCATAAATACTCTGTGACTTTTACAAGGGAAAATGGAATATCTTAAGTACCCTAGAAGAAAGTAGAAAAAAATGCAGTGGCTGTCTGTCTGCTAGTGTTTTAAATAAAGCACTTGTACATTAGCTCTAAGCCCTGCTGCTGTCGTGTGAATTGAATTCAGAAGGTGTAGTCAGCCTCAAGCCGTTTGATGTGGAAAGGTCAAGACTATGTTAATCGACATAAAAACCATATTCCAAGTAGGACCGCAAAGGGCAATTGCTGCTAGAGATCAGCACTAAGCTAAAGGGCTCCATTCTAAATCAGAAAAGACATTGATGAACAGGCCAGGACCAGGGCTTCTTTCTACATTCATGGCAAGTGTACACATCTACCGACAGTGACACTTCGACATGACATGTAATGGGGGTTCTTTACATAGATTATGATGAAGATCTGTCTCACAGATGGAGTCTGGAACACACTTGACTTTCAGTTTTCCGCGCGCGTTTTTCTGCATACTTTTTCTGCACACTAAGTGTGTTTCCATGCAGGAAAACGCGCGCGTTTTTTCACAGCAGCTGATGTAATTGATACAGAAAACTGCCAAAATCTGCAGAATCAGGATGCAGAATGTCAGTTTTTTTTCTGCGCGCGAACAACACAGCAAGTGTGTACTAGCACATTGATTAACATGGGTTCTCAGTTTTTCTGTGCAGAAAACGCGTACGAAAACAGTCAAGTGTGTTCCCTGCCTGAAGTGAAATGTTGCAACCCTATGTTAAAATTATATAAGTTGAATTTCAGAAATACTTTTTGTCTTTTAAACTTAAAGGATAACTGAAATGAAAAGAATATGGAGGCTGCCATATTGAATTCCGTTTAAACAATACCAGTTGCCTGGCAACCCTGCTGATCTATTTGGCTGCAATAGTGTCTAAATAACACCAGAAACATGCATGCAGCTAATCTTGTCAGATCTGACAATGGCAGAAACATCTGGTCTGCTGCATGCTTGTTCAAGGATCAGCAGGATAGCCAGGCAACCGGTATTGTTTAAAAGGAAATAAATATGGTAGCCTCCATATCCCTCTCTTTACAGTTTTCCTTTAAAGTATCTATGCATTTTCAAAAAACAGGTATGCAGAAAGCAAACAGAGAAATCCCATCACACACAGCCAAGGGTGACTGTAGGAAGTGTGTCAGAGTAAGACTAGCAGCAATGCTGGGGTACAGAGGTACACAGAGTGTACAGTATCAGCAGGTTCCCGAACCTTGGGTATAAAAGCTGTTATGGATTATGATTACATCATTGTTGGGGGCGAGGGGAGGTAATTTGGGGACAACTTGTCATATTCATAAGAACACTTATTCTTTAAATGTGAGACCCATTAGAGAGCAAATTTTACATTTAGATCAGTGTAATAAATTTCTATGCTTGTTCTAGCAGTAATGGGAATCAGACATGCTCCATGATAGTAAATGGAATTGAAATGCTAGCTAATTAAAAACAAAGCATGCTTAACTGATACCTAATGGCATAACCGAGGGAGAAATTAAAGATGAGCCACCGTTAATACCAAATGCACTTCAATTAAAGTGAGAATTTTGAGTTTGTTAACCTTAAAAAAAATGATATGCCATCCTGTTCCTCCAGAAAAGGATGGCATGAGATCAGCACTGTGCTGAGGCTTTGCTGAGCTACTTTGTGCCCTAGGAAAGGTATCCTGGGCCATCGCTCCCAACACACATACACACACACACAAACATTTACACACACACACACACATACACATACACACAAACATACACACAAACACACACTTACACACACCCACACACATACACACACACACACAAACATTTACACACACCCACACACACACACACACATACACACACGAACATACACACACACACACACACACACACACCCACACACATACACACACAAACATACACACACACACTTACACACACCCACACACACACACACACACACACACACACACAAACATGGCCAGCGCTGTCATTCAGGCAAATTGGGCAATTGCCCCAGAGCCTCCGACATCTACAGGGGCCCCTGCAGCTCTGGACCATGCCAAATGGTCTTCCCCACTGCTCCCCGAGGCCCCTGCACATGCAGCTACATGAATCATTCACCAGCCCCAGAGCCAGTGCAGCGTTTATGCAGCCTTTAGCCTGTCTGCCTCTTCTCTAGGACCCGGCCAGTGTTTGCACATAATACCTATCGGATATAGAAGAGGCAGACAGCATGGCTGAAGAGTGCATGGATGGTGCAGACACCCCCTGTCAAAACTGGTGAGTGATTAATGCAGCAACATGTGGAGGGGCCCCGGAGAGCAGTGTGGTCTTGACTACTGGGGGGGGGGGGGGGGCTACTTAATGTTCACACCCTTTCCCTTGCCTATCTCCAGTGACCCTCACATCTTAGGGTCATCAAACAAGTGGCCCTCATCATCTTGCAAGGGTCATGCAACAAGTGTGGACATAATAACTGTCACAACCCTAACAAGTGTAGCCATAAAAACACCTGGTTTGAAATGATGGACCCCTTTAGAGCAGTTAGTGAAGTAGTAGTTGGGGCCCTTTACAGCTCTGGGCCACCCCTCTAGTTACATCCAGCGTCAGACTCCCGAGTACTTTGTTGTCTCCTCACCCTACCTGCTGGAAGCAGCTATGTTTTGTGTCCCGCATTTCCCTTCCTTCCCCTCCACAGCAACAGGCACATCGGCCCCAAATTGCTGGCACATAGTAATTGTTAGTGTGTATGAGGCTTTGCACTGGAGGTATTTTACATTCTCTTTCATGTTTTAAAGACCTATCCCCCCTCACTATTGATAGTATGCCTGTTAAAAAAAACTCCTCACACAGGTTAATTACATAATTGGTCCCTGTGGTTTTGTCAGACAAACAGCTAACAGAGTGTAATGAAAATCACTTGGATGAGATAACACTCAGGTGAGCTTAGAGATGCATAGCTATGAGTCAGACCATTAAAAGCCACAGGGGTGAGACAGGAGGATACTAGAATGCAATTTGCACATCACTATTTTAGGATTTAGTGAAAACAATATTGAATTTCAGCATGACCATACAGAAAGCATTTTACTTGCCTATTTCTGTAACAGAGATTTATTTTAAAAGTGACATTAACTGATAAGGAGCTTATACACAGGTTAAATGCAATCCCCACCAGGACTTTGTGAAGCTTTCTGCCTGGAATTGGACTTCATGCTTCAAAACACATCGTTTTTTCGCTTTATTAAAGTGTTTAGGTAATGCGATGAGTCATGAGTGTGTGTGTATGTGTGTCCGTGTGTGCGTGTTGCTTTTTTCAAATCTATCAGCCAAATACACCCACCTACCAACAATGTCACTTCCCTTGGAATCAGGGTGTTGAGGAGCTGTTGAAGAGTGAAGTAAATTCTGATGTGGAGGGATCTTTGATGTGTTTCTGAGACGTCAATTTTTTAGTGATGTATTCTGAAATAAGTTTGGCTCTAATATTTCAAGTGAACAACATACTAGCAAATAATCAAAAGACTCAATGTCCCTCCACTGCTGTCTGTTTTAATATAACATGTAAATTCAGTCAAATAAACCACCGAGCACACAGATATGACAAGGTGATAGTGAATAATGAAGAAACCTTTACAAAACTGTGGCTGTGTGGCAGTCTCCTCATGCCTGTTGCATTATGGCTCATGTTTCAAAATCAGCCCCACACAACAATGTCAAACTGACAGTGGATGTTGCAAAAATCTATAACAATATTAGGCAGTCTTTCTCTGCGACTCTTGGGCTGCATTCACAACGTAACACATAAAAAACTGATCCTGTTTAAACAGATCAGTTTGTTACAATGACATCAGTTTTTCATGCGGTTTTTCCATTCTGTTTTCACATCGTCACCCATTCAGTACCTATCGTCCTCACATTTGCGTACCACCACCGCTGCTGGCGCCACCAATTGGGTCTTCTACATGGAAGAAATGTCTGTATAGAGATTTAGAAATCTAGGTCTAGAAATGGCAAAGAGTCTAATACTGACCCTGTCATGTATTTTTCTAGTGTTTTTCTAGGAGATCCAATGCCTGGAATGCTGAGAGCAGGTGAGTGAAGCTGCACCGTGCATCCAGGGAGGGGGAGACAGGGAGTGTGAGGAGGGAGAGTATTGGGGAGGGGAGGCGTATCTTGCCATCCTCTAACTGTTGCTGCCCTAAAGCATTTGATTAATGTTGCTTCATGGAACAACCGGATACAATCAATTAAAGAAATCCGCACACCTAAATAAAGAAGTGATATAAGTGGCAAATGTGAGTGCTAAGTCTGTAAGGCAGACCCCAGAGTCCACAATCAATAGTGGACAATTGACCAGCACCCCAGAATGCAAGTTGCAGACAACACATGCATTGTATGAAGCAATAAGGCAAAAAAGCAAATGCAAAGTTAACAAAAAGTATAGAGCAACAATCAGCTCTGAGCTCAGGCAGCACTGGGCTGCTGCAGGGAGCTTCCTCTTCCGATTTCTGCAGCGGCATCCCCAGCACCCTGCGGCTGTGACTCAGCATGTACGTTCCTCCAGCCTCCCCAGGGGGATGCGCCAGTCCCAGAGCAGTTCTTATAGGTTGAGGAGGCGGGTCTAGTGGGAAGGAAGTGGGATCCTATCCACCTGTATATAAGCTCGCTTCATTCAGTTGCTCACTGCCCGTGATAGCAATCAGTACGCTGGTTTTGCTGGGCACTTTATCACTCCGTGATAATCATATTGTATATCAATGCGACTTCCATTGTTGTATTTCAATGCGACTGCCAGACTGACTTAGGGCTGGTGCACACAAGAGCGGTTCTGAAGCATTTTTTAAAGCGCTTGCAGGGGGGAAATTGCTTGGCTAATGAAAGTGAATGGGATGGTGCACACCAGACCGTCTTATTTTTCCCACAAATGCAAACTCGGGGGCTGCAGCATTTTTTAGATTTCTGAGGCATCAGAATGGGTCCATGGCTTTAAAGGAACTGGAAGAGGCATCAGCATTCCTCTAAGTGGTAATCTAGAGACTTTACTTCTGGCACAGACCGAACATTCATTAACATATGCTTTAACATTTTTTTTCAATAAAGGCCACCAAACATAGCAGGACAATAATTCCCAGGTTTTCCACTGACCAGCATGACCGGTCACTTTGGAGTCATGAAATTGTTCTAAAACTTGGAAGCGCAAGCTTACTGGTACAAATAACCGATCATCTGGTTTTCCTGGAGGTGCCTGATCTTGTGCAGACTCCAATGAAGAAACCAGATCATGGGACAAAGTAGTATTGGACAAAGCAGCAAGAACACAACCTTTAGGAATAATGGATTCTGGAGACACCGGCTTGGAAAACACTGGTTCAAAACACAGAGAAAGAGCATCCGCTTTCAAATTCTTGGACCCTGCTTTATAGGTGATGATAAAATTAAAACGTGAAAAGAACAATGCCCAGTGGGCTTGTCTAGGATTTAATCTCTTGGCACTTTCAATTTACTCCACATTTTTATGATCAGTGAAAACAGTGATGGGATGAATAGCACCTTCCAGCCAATGTCTCCACTCCTCAAAAGCCATTTCAACCCCTAGAAGTTCTCTACTGCCAATATCATAATTGCATTCAGCAGGAGAACATTTTTTAGAGAAGAAAGCACATGGGTGGAGACGATCTGGGTTACCAGAATACTGTGAAAGAACTGCTCTTATGCCAAGCTCTGAGGCATCTACCTCGACGATAAAGGAAGTTGAATGTCAGGGTGCACTAGTACTGTGGCTGAACAAAAAGCCTCTTTTAATTCTTTAAAGGCTGTACAAGCCTGCCATGATCAATCTGAAGGGTCTGCTCCTTTTCTGGTCATATCAGTGAGGGATGCTACCTTGGTGGAGAAATTTTTAATGAACTTGCAGTAAAAATTCGCAAAACCCCAAAATCGCTGCAATGACTTAAGGTCATGAGGGTGAGGCCATTCAAGAACAGCAGAGAGTTTGGCTGGGTCCTTAGCTAGCCCCATATTGGAGAGTACATTGCCTAAAAACGAAATCTGTCAGGTTTCAAATGCGCATTTTTCCAGTTTGGCAAAAAGGCAGTTCTCTCTCAGTTTCTGCAAGACTGCTCTGACATGATTACGGTGTTCAGATAGTGATTTGTAAAAAATCAATATATCATCTAAATAAACAACCACAAAGCACCCCAGGTAATCCCTAAACACGTAATTTACAAAATCCTGGAAGACCGCAGGAGCATTGCACAGACCGAAGGGCATGACTAGGTACTCATAGTGCCCATCCTTGGTGTTGAATGCGGTCTTCCACTCATCACCCTGACGTATTCTGATCAGATTATATGCCCCTCTGAGATCCAATTTGGAAAATATTTGTGCACCAACCACTTGGGTAAACAGATCATCAATAAGAGGCAGGGGATACCTGTTCTTTACTGTGATCTTGTTTAGCCCCCTATAATCAATACAGAGGCGGAGACCACCATCCTTCTTTTCAACAAAGAAGAAGCCATCCCCGGCAGGTGAAGTGGAAGGGCGAATAAAACCCTTGACTAAGTTTTCCTGAATATAATCTTTCATAGCACGGTCTTCCGGACCCAAAAGATTATATAGTCTACTCCGGGGAGACATAGTACCTGGGAGTAGGTCAATGGGGCAGTCATACGACCTATGAGGAGGAAGTTTGTCCGCAGCCTGTGGAGAAAATACATCCTCAAAATCCTTGTAGTAAAGTGGAATTTCTTCAACTGAAATATTGGTTCCCCTTAACGGCAGCATTTTTATACAATTCTCCTGACAAAAAGAAGACCAGTGGGTAAGCTGACCCGTACTCCAATCTATCTGGGGATTGTGGAGCTGTAACCAGGGTATGTTAGAAAAGGCAGCAGCGCTGTAATCCACCCTTGGACATTCTAGTTCCACCTCCAGAGATCCCAATGAGTGTAATTTTCTTTTCCTATACATGCAACTCAGTGCATAAAAGAAAAAATTGGATTCTCTCAGTGGAATAATCAAATATACACTTTATTCGAATGGATGAATTAAAACATATGAGATCACTCACATCTAGAGGGTCCTACTCCAGTAGGAACCCTCCTGGCAATATGCGCTTCCCACTCCGTGTGGTACTCAAAACACTAGCGATCAATGTAGCGTTGCCCGCTCTCTTCCCGACTAGTTTCGGCCTTCCGCCGTCATCAGGGGGTACCGGAGTGGGAAGCGCATATTGCCAGGAGGGTTCCTACTGGAGTAGGACCCTCTAGATGTGAGTGATCTCATATGTTTTAATTCATCCATTCGAATAAAGTGTATATTTGATTATTCCACTGAGAGAATCCAATTTTTTCTTTTATGCACTGAGTTGCATGTATAGGAAAAGAAAATTACACTCATTGGGATCTCTGGAGGTGGAACTAGAATGTCCAAGGGTGGATTACAGCGCTGCTGCCTTTTCTAACATACCTATTGTTCTGGAGGCTGGGGATTCACCTCTACAGCGGCTGCAGTGTGTATCCTTGTGAGAAAACATTGACTGGTATCACGTGAGGCGCCTCTTTTACAATATTGACATTTCGAGACTGTAACCAGGGTAGACCTAAAATCAAAGGACATGAAGGTATTTTTAACAAAAACAATGGTAAGTTCTCAAAATGTAATGCTCCTATTTAAAAACAGATTTTTTGGGAAATAGAAATAGGCTGATTCGCCTGAAGGGGCGAGTCATCAATAGCAGTAACATAGACCCTGTCCTGCAAATCTAAGGCTGGAATTCCAATTTTAGAGGCAAAGGTGGAGTCAAGAAAATGTCCAGCTGCCCCGGAATCAACAAAAGCAAAGACTTATCCTGCCAATGTAAGGTTACATGTAAACATACTCTTTTCATCTTTAGGGGAAGAACATGATCGCCCAAGTGAAGTTCCCTGACTTCACCTAGGTGCTGGAATTTTCCGACCCCTTCTTTGCAGGACAACTTTGGCAATTTTGGATGACGTGTCCTTTGACACCACAGTATAAGCACAAACCCTCTCTGCGTCTTCTGAGTTTCTCTGACGGAGAAATTTTGGAAAAACCGATCTGCATGGGTTCTTCCTCAGATGGAGACACATAGTTACTTGGGCGAGAGGCCCCTGCGACAGGCAACTGGGCTTTTACCTTGGCGGCGATTTCTAACCCGCCTTGCCTAGCCACTCGAATGGCTAGAGAAATGGCATCCTCCAAAGTCTGTGGATCTGGGTGACTGACTAAAACATCATTAACCGAATCAGATAACCCAAACAAAAACTGGTCTAGACGTGCTGCCTACCCCATTTGGTTGAGACTGACCAGCGTCTAAACTCTACAGCGTATTCCTCATGCAGTTTGGCGACCCTGGTGAAGTTCCCTTAATTTGCGTACCGCAGTAACAGAAACAGCGGGGTCAGAATATATAACAGCCATGGCTTGAAATAAATTATCCACAGAGGTAAGGGCTTCATGACCAGTTGGTAAGCCATGAGCCCAAGTCTGTGAATCCCCCTGCAGAAGAGAGTTAATCAAAGATACTTTCTGGGTCTCGGACCCTGTAGACCTAGGGCGAACCTCAAAGTATGTTAAACAACTGTTCATGAAATTACTGAAATCTGACCTAGAGCCAGAAAACTTCTCTGGTAATGGCATTTTAGGCTCCAAAAGAGTCTGTACAGGAGAAGTTGGAGGAAGTACAGACTGGGCATTAGAAGTTGCTGTTTGATCAACACAAGGCTGTGTGTTAACCAGACGGACCAACTGGGCCTGCTGAGCAGCCATTTGTTCAGTGAGCTGATTAACTGCCCCTGTGAGAAACAGGACTTGTTGCTGTAGCTCCTCCATAATCTATGTTTTATGGCCCATGATAATATCACGCCAGGTGCTATATGGACCAATACACAATATCAGCTGGCTGCAGCAGTTCGGTGAGCTAGGTAGAATCGGAGTCGGTAACAGGCTAAGGTCATACATGTTAGATCAGATGGCTGCAGTACAGAGGATTAGGCAGAATCGGAGTCGATAACAGGATAAGGTCATACACGTTAGATCAGACGGCTGCAGTACAAAGGACTAGCCGAGAGATTGGTCAGTAAAGCTAAGGTCGTAACTAAGTCAGTCTGGCAGTCATATTGAAATACAATATGATTATCACGGAGTGATAACGTGCCCAGCAAAACCAGCGTACTGATTGCTATCACGGGCAGTGAGCAACTGAATGAAGAGAGCTTATATACAGGTGGAAAAGATCACAGACCAGCCCAGAAAAGGAAATCACCAATCAGCAAAGGTTCCAGCGGAAAAGTGTCAGCTGACCAGTGTGTCAGCTGACACACACTAGACCTGACACCCACAATAACTGCTCTGGGACGGGCGGCTGGAGGAACGTACATGCTGAGTCACAGTCGCAGTGGTGCTGGGGATGCTGCTGCAGAAATCGGAAGAGGAAGCTTCCTGCAGCAGCCCAGTGCTGCCTGAGCCCTTGCTGGAACCACTGGCAGGTAAGATCTTTGCAGTTGGGACACGTTGTGTCCGGCTTTCAGAAAATGCCTAGCAACGGGAGAATCCAGATGACTGCAGTGAATGTTGCTGCTGTGTTCACTAATCCTAATGCGAGTTTCATGCATCATCTGTCCTACATAGAGTTTCCCACAAGGGCAGTTAAAAAAATATACAGCATTCTTGGAAGTAGCAATTGGCGAATTGGCCCAGTGGTAAGCTTTTACCGGTCTATGGATGTGGGATGGACTCACCCCTTCTCACATATCCACACTGTACGGAGTACTAGCATGGAAACATGCCCTTGTGCTTGGGAAGGTGAGATAGCCAATTATCTTCTCTTGTTGTTGGAGTCTCTTCTGGCTTTCATCAGGGAGTCGGGAAGGCTTTTGGGTTAATCATGAAAAAAATGGGCCAAAGACTGCTCAGTATGTGCCACTTTTTTTTAATGATTTTTTTGCGCCTGTAAAGATAAAAGTGAATAGGTAACTACCACGGGAATTTAAGTCTGAGAAACATGTGGGTTGCATATCCAACACATGGAGCAGTATGAGCAAATGCTGCAGCCATTGCTGCTAATGATCAGAGTGACTAGTGCATCAAGTACAATTACAAGTACAATTACCCTGACCGTGCCGTTTCAGTACAATCACCTTTTCTCAAAGGGTAGTGTGCTCCAAAAAGGCTGCTGCAACAAGCAGTGTGGAGTGCGTCTATTTAAATAGCTTACTGGCATCTCTCTGACCCTTGCTAAACACCAGGGCCGGCCCAATTGATGCGCATGACATCACGTGATGTCCGCTGCGATGTCATGCCATCACTTCCGCTTTGCGCCAGCTTCATGGAAGAACCACCCCTGGGCTTGATATACATTAGCTTTGCGGTGAATGCGAAATTGCAAAAACACATGGGAATTCTAATAAGTGTGAACTAAGCCTATTCTGAGATGCATCAAAACAGGAAGCTGTTATCATGTTGGTTTACAAATAATCCATAAAAGCTCATTAAAAAAACCTACATCTTCGTTTAAAAATACATTTGTAAAACAAACTCCTTTAACACAGTAAAGAAGATTCTGTAAATCTGTAAATATCCCATATAAAGTTTAAATAAAAAGTCAGCCAGTTTACAGCAGTTTCCTATTAATGTGTGGAACAAAGGTGGAAACACAGATCTTTTAGTTAAAAGTACTCTAAATCAGAGCAGGGACAAGGTCCTCCAGCACCCAAGGCTGAGACACCAAAGTGCGCCCCTCCATCCCTCCCACCCCAGCCGTCACACACTGATTGCAATTAGACTAAGAGGGCCACAGGGCCCACAACCTCCCCAACACCTTAATCTCTAGTTATCTGGCTTGCAGTCACTGCCATGTATCCCCTTTTCTTATTTCTTTCTGCTTCAAACACAATTAGGAATGACAAGTGAATGAATTGTGCGCCCCCTCCTACACTGCGCCCTGAGGCTGGAGCCTCTCCAGCCTATGCCTCGGCCCGGCCCTGCTCTAAATGTTCCGCAGAGAATTGAAGGGATGTTAGTCTCTATGTCTTGACCGTGTGCATATTTTTAGAGCCCCACTGGGTACTAATTTACTCTACTGATGCAAGAAAGAAGGCGCTTATGCAAAGTAGGCACTAGAGATGCAAGAACCAGTGCCAATCCAATCTGTTGTACTGGCCATAGATTAAATGCTTCACAATCAAATGAATGTCGATTTTCAATTTTATTCGGAACAAATGATTTTGTCTCCCCTCCTTTCAGTCTGATATCCATGAACACTGTAACATGCTAAATGCTCAGAAATGGAAATGATGGATTTCTTGTACTTGTTTTATAGGACAACACAAGAATGTGTTTGGGGTTTAGTTCAGCAATGTATATATTTAAGGCATACCTCTACATAAAAATGTGATTAGGTAGTTAACCCTTGCTTGGTCAAATTAAAAAATAATGAGAACTGGTGAAAGGTTAGTGAATTAGTATTTGTTCATTGCAGTTGCATGCATGCTATCACAGCTAGAAGTTATTTTAAAAAATTGTGGACTGCATGGATTAAATTTAGAAATAAAACAAAATCAGCTGTGTCACTAATTGTGCCTTTGAGTTCCTGCTGATGGCAGAACTTGTGGACTTTGCACGGACTTCTGCTATCCTCCAGCAGATGTCTCTCCTTTCTCTGGAAAAGGTGCAGTTCTTCAGCTCATCTGCAGGTGGAACTCTGTGAACAGTCTGAATAGTCACATGACCAACTTGCAGCACATATACGGCTGCTCCTGCCATCAGGACAGTACTAGATCATTGTGCTAGTGGCCTTATGATTTTAGTAATCGGTTCCTGTTCCCTGTGCCTTGTTCCCACTTCCCAGTTCTTGAAGATCTGACTTCCTGGTATTGACCTGCTGCCTGTCTGACTACTATCTTGCTTACTGCAAATAATAATAATAATACTGTTTGTAGTATCTGATGTTCTGATTTTTCCCACACACCACACTTCAGCACCCAAAGAAGTTGACAGGATCACAGGGAGTTCACTTACTTGTGGTGCACGCCACGCTTCACGTGATTCCAGTGCTTTCTTCTTCCAAGTCAGAAATGAACCACAAGAAAGTGAACTCCCCATTACCTTCACCACTTCATTGGGTGCTGAAGTGTGGTGTGCAGGAGAATTTGGGTTTCTGATTCTGAATTCAGTCTCCTGAATTTGAACACTAACACTGGTCGATCTACGCTTGAACCATCTTGAAATTTAGTCAGTCATGCTGAGTGATGCAAGTATATTCGGGTAAAGTTATTCTAAAATATGTATAAAACAGGCATCCCCCAAAATACAGTAAACATTTGTTACTGTGAATTTCATATACAAGGATGTTCTAACATCACAAACGAACATTCACAAATAGGTTTGCCAATTTTACTGTGAACATTTGCAAAATGAACATTCACAGTGAATGCCATTGACTTTAATGACATCTCTGCAGCCTCAATTTCTTCAAAAAGGTGTACAAGGTCCCCCCACCTCCCCCAGAGCACTTGTTCAATCCATGGACAAGGGGCTTTTCCCTCCTCTAGTGCCTAGGAGGAGGTGGGGACTGTCTTCATGTAGGCATCTGGGAGTCCCCTTTAAGAAGGGGACCCCAAGATACCTGCCCCTTCCCCAGGTCAAATTTCCATGAAGAGTTACAATGGAATAAAAAGGCAACCATGAAAAAAGGTTTCCTTTAATGTTCTTAATTAAAGAGGAATGTTAAAGTGTACCTGAGATGTGACTACAAGGTATAATTATACTTACCTGGGGCTTCCTCCAGCTCTATGAGGTGTGTGGGCACACTTGCCCCCCTCTCCAGTTGCTCCATTCTCTTCTAGTCCCCTCTGGTAATCTGGTCAGTGGCGGCCAGTCATGCACTCATGCACATGCGCGGGTTTGCCGCACATGCACAGAAGAGTGCGGCCAGCTGGATTACTAGAGAGGATTAGAAGATAACGGAGCAGCCAGAGAGGACAACGAGGGAGCCCCAAGTAAGTGTGAATATACCCTGTAGCCCTACGTTAGGTTTCCTTTAACCCAGGATTGAACTTCATTCCAATTAGTAACTGCTACCCGCATTTCCGTGAGAAAGCTTTAACTTTTTTCAAATAGATCATCAGGGGGGTCTGTATGGCTGATATTGTGGTTAAACTCCTCTCACAGTGTGATGTCATGACCAAGGTCCTGACAGTTTGTGGTCTATGAACCTCATTGCATTGTGGTAAATAACGGCTTTTTCCAACTGCCAAGCAAGCAATAGCTCCCTCTGTGTATAGAACTCTTTTACAATGGGCAACCACTGACTAAATAATATATAAAATTAATATCAAAAACAATAAGCAATTTTATTAACTATGTTATTTTCACTACAGGTCCTCTTTAACCATAAATACTTACCTTTCGTTACTCCTACCACAGTATTCTCGGAAATGATCCAGCACCATATCCTCTCAATAACCCAAAAAATGTACAATGCTGCATGCGCCCGGTGAGCAATGAACAGGAGCACATGTCGATGCCATTCCCAGCCCTGGACTTGCTATACTAAGTATAACAAGCCCCAGAGCAATGACATTCTGAATTCAGCTGCAGAATGTCATTTTGCGGGATTTAAAAAACATTTTTCTTTGACGTATTCAAAATCAATTTTCTCAAAAACCACAAGGTTTAGAAAAAAATATTCCTATCCTTTTCCTGGCCATTCTTGTGTGGTGCTACATGAACATCTATGGGAGAAAGACGTGGAGAGGAGCCACCAAACACACAAGAAGAGAAAGAGTGCATCCTAGTATGTGTCTGCATGGGACTCCGTTTTTTTCCTACATAACAAAAACATACAGATAAGTTAATTGGATTCCCCCTAAAACTGGCCGTTGACTACGATATATACTCTAAACAAGACATCCAAATATGATAGGGATTCCATTGTGAGCCCCTCTGAGGGACAGTTAAGTGACAAGAATATAGATAGTGTGTACAGCGCTGCAGAAGATGTCAGCGCTATATACATTTTAAATAATAATAGATAAAAAATATCTAGGACTGTTTGGATATAGGGCTAATATTTGCAGAAAGTCATGGCTTTACTTGTGTAAAGGTCATGATGACTGCACTTGTAAGGGAACATATTTATACTTGTTGAGTTGCATGGCAATAGTTGTTGGGTAAAATGGATATGCTGTTGGGAGGACATGGCAATGCTTGTGCCTGGGGGTGGGGTCATGGCTATTGTTGTGGTGGGGACTTGGCTTTACTTGATGATGGATTTGGCAATACATGAAGGGTATAACTGCAAATTATGGAACCCCACAGTAAAATGTGTAGTTGCCATGTTTCCACCCTTCACGCCCTTAACATGTGTAGCTGGCATTACTGCCATAAACGTGTGGCTAACTTGATCTACCATTACAAAATACAGCAACAATGATCTCCTCCCACCCATACACATATCAAAAGCTGACAAATGCAGTTACCACGCCTACCTCCTCATCCATTCATTCATAGTAAGCAAGGCCACCTAGCCCCTTGTAACTACAATTCATGCCCCCTCGTGAAACTTTGATTCCCCCCCCCTTTCCAAATGTTCACATCCCATCCCTTGCCTTCCCTTGGTGCCCTTCATGGCTTTGTGGCCCATCTCACAGGGGTCATAAAACCCATAACAAGTGTAGCCACAAAAAACCCTGATCTGAAGTAGTTCCCTGTATTGGGAGAAGGGGGCTGCTCCCCTCTAGTCACGAACCTGCCCCCTAGCAAGTGTACCACCATGAAATCATTCTCTCCTTACATTGCATGTTCCCATGAGACCCTCCATTCAGAGGAGTGCAGAAGTGGTGGGTTAAAAGTGTATTGCCTCCTTATGTATTGGGTCTTTCTCTTCAGTGCAGCTGCCCACTGCAGAGGCATAGCTATGGGTGGGTAAGGGGGGACGTGTGTCCGGGGGCAGCACTGTGAGGGCGTTCAGCGCGGCCGTTGTACCCCCACGTGCATGAAAGGTGGCTAGCTGGCTGCCCGAGGTACCCCTGCTTCTCTCCCTCCATCTGCAGAGGAGTGCAGAAGCGTTAGCAGCAGAAAAATCTTATTTCAAGGTGGGCACATCTGTCTATCTAAACTGGGGGAACGGGGGCACATCTGGCTTTCTGAAAGGGTAAGGGGGCACATATGGCTATTTTTATAACATTTGACTCCACCCATGACTACGACCACATTCTGATGTGTGGCCACGCCCATTTTGTCCGGTGGGGGGCACAAAAACCGTCGTTGTCACCAGGCGCTGAAAACCCTACCTACGCCTCTGGCCCACTGTTACTCACTTTCACCCAAATCCTGAGACTTCTTGCATGTTGGGTGATGTCACACAACACTCAACACATACAAGAAGATTTGGAAGCAATAAAACAGAAGGGAGTGCTGGGGTAGACAGTATATTTTTAATCTATCACAGCTGCACTAGCCTGCAGGGGAGGAGACCTCAGCAGGTCTGGATGAGCAGCAACTATTAGGGCCCATTTCCACTTGTGCAGAAACAGGGCTGAATCCGCAGAGTTTCCCCGCAGGCAAATCGCGCGGGGAAAATCTGCCATAGGGAGAAATGGAGCCGCCGACCGAATCGCTTCAGCCGGCTTTTCCATCCGAATCTGTGTGAATCCCATAGCCGTGCATGGCACGGCTCATGGGATTCGTCAGAGTAACTGCAGATCCGGAAGTGCCGCCACGCGTCCCGCAGTGCGGCTGCAGTGGAAACGGGTTCTCAGTGTGGGTGCAAGACTGTGAACTTTGTTTCTGAGGAACATGGATTGCTCTCCATCTGTGGTTATGTCTTTGTGGGGACATTCATTTATTTTGTGTCAACTTATACTTGAGCCTAAGTCATTTTCAGCTTAAAATGCTCAAATGTTGACTTGTACTCAAGCTTGACTTTATTTCAATTACACTTAGTATACTAAGTGATTTCAACAGCTTCCCACATTAAATCGGAAGTCTGTGTAGTTATTTTTTTAATTAGACTGCAATTCTTTATCTACTTTTCAGCGTCAATGGGAATACCTAAGCGCAAGTTTCTGCACTAGAAAATTACAGCTCTGTCCATACAGACCTTTTCACTTCCCATCACTGCAACATTATAATGCTGCTAAGCTATTCTTCATCTAATGCTTATGGGATAAATTAAATGGAAATATGTATTGTATTTCATATTTCCATTGCTTCTTTCTCCTTATTGTAACACCATTATCTCCATTCATGGTGTTAATGTAATTAGCTCATGGCTATTCATTCCAAGGACGTCACAACACTAGAATACAAAGGATATCTCCAGCCCCCTTGCATCAAGACTGAAAGCATGACTGTCTGTTATCTGTTACTTACTGTATATAGTTATTGAAAGTCAGCTGACTGGAAAAAAGAAGAGTTAACAGGTGTGTGATGTGTATACCAGGCTTGGTGTGTAGTGGCCTTCTAAAGGCTTATACACATGCTTGACTAAAGTCGGCTGAGTCGACCAATAACGACCACCTCTAATGCTTATCAAGAATGTGTACAGCAGCTTACAACCCACGAGTGATCCACCCGGCAGATCAACTCACTCGACGGATGGCCAACTTCCTTGAAGACGCCGCTCCTCTGCCTGCTGTGCACTTGCTGCTCTTTCATCCCTCCGCTCCTGCATAGCAACAGTGCTTGTTGTCAGCCACACTGCTTACATGCGTCTGTACTGGCTGGCCCAACAATGTTGCTCAAGGTCCCAATCCCCAACCGACAACACAAGTCAAAGGGGTGTACACTCCTTAAAGAGATAAGGTCTGTATAAACCCTAGATTAAAGGGGTTTTGTGGAGGGTTTTAAAAACAAAAAACTGACACTTACCTGGAGCTTCTATTGGTCCCCTGCAGCTGTCATGTCCCACGCCATCCTCCTACGATCCTCCGTTCCCTCGCTGTCTAATTATCCGTCTAATGCGTGTGCCCGGGAGGTTTTTTCTTACTGCGCCTGCTCAGTAAGCTCCCAGAGATGCGAGCGGTGTGAGGATATATGTGGTGATAATGGTATATACGGTAATATGCAGAACATAGCAGCCATATTGTATCTCGTGGAAGCCATATTTTCCCCTTTTCTGTCTGTATCATATGTGTATGTCTGCTAAAAGCCAGCTGGCTTCAGGGTATAATTGGTCACCTGGCTGCTAATGTGAGTCCTGTATGTAAATGTAAATTAAATCTACATTCAGTGACCACCAGGAAAGCTACCATTGTCTGCATTGAATAGATCAATTACGTTGGATAGGCACAGGAACCTAGACATTTAATTAGGGAATGTCTACCTAGCCTCTAATTAGGAAACACTTAATCAGACAGTTTCCCGACCACTTTGAAGCCTATACAGGTGATCGGCTACCTGTTGGATAGGAGAGCAGGAAAGGCTAAATTGGTTTGCTAGCCTCTGGCAGGGAGATGGCTGATTATGCCAATAGCCAGCCATGTCCTTACCTTTGATCTGCTATGAAATACTGTCTCAGATGTGTATTTTGTGTGGGCAATTGTCACCTGTCACCTGGAGTAGGGAAGTCTTTTTGATGTGTGTGCTAAAATACTATTTTACCTGTGGAAATTAGATCTATGGGGAGATGGGAAATGTCCGCAAAGTTCAAAGTGGGAGAGGAAAAGCCTTGACCTTTGCATGTCACAGCTAGCCCAGATGTGACAGGGGGCTCTGCAGACGGTGATGTCACACTTTGGAGAAATTGCATTAGGTGTGGGACTGAACATCCATTGCCCCGGGCAACAAATCTGCCTATAAGAGCCAGCAGAAGACCTTCACAAATCATCTTCTCCTGGAAGTAGCGCATAGCTAGAGATGATCCTAAGTGAATCAGAAAAAATCGTGTCTTCCCACGACCAAGTTAAACCTCGTATTAGTAACGTTTATTCCCGTTTTAATTTTATGCAAACTGTCTTGTGTATCTTTGTAACTTTTATCTTTGTAATTTTTACTTTGTTTTTGTAAATCTTTTGTATATATAATTTTCTGCACTGTTCCACTTTTTGGAATATTAAATATTTATTTAATAAGTTTGACTTCTGCTGTATTAAGCCAAAGCTCAGAGCCTAGAGAAAGAGACTGCAGTGTAATTTTCATTACAAGTTCAGTGCTTGATTGTGCCTTGCTACCGTGTGATTGCATTGTGTGTGTGGCGTTCCCATATTTGGCCTAAAGCGCAAAAGCTGACCCAAATACGAAAGCGCTGGACTGCGTGCAGACCACTCGACAGCAGAGTGGGAAGTGTTGACGGATCTAGCAGCAGCTAGTGGTGGCAGTGAGAAGTGTTTTGAGGGGTGACAGCCTTGTGTTAGCTTGATCAAGGCTGCTTCCCCTCGCGATCTGGTCAAACCCGCAGTCGGGAACCGTATCTGCAGGCGTACCACGGGGCCGGTTCCTGACAAGCGGGAGCGAGCAGTATTCGTTAAGTTAGTTGAATAATTAGACGGGGACCAGTGGCAGGAAATGTAGAATCGTAGGAGGATGGCGTGGGACATGGCAGCTGTAGGGGGCCAATAAAAGCCCCAGGTGTCAGTTTTTTGTTTTTAAAACCCCGCACAGAACCCCTTTAAAATTGGCACACACAAAGGAGTGACATCACTCAAAGGACACTACCCAGCAAAAAAAAATAAAACGACGAGTAGTATAAACTACATTGTGCATACACACTGACATTCCAAGCGATTATGTTGTAGTGGGGTAGTGACATTCCACACCACATGCGCGCATGCTCTAAAACAATGAACAACATTGTACACACCCATCCAATTGTGCAATATCTGCCCAATAGTCGTATGAAGTGATTAGCCAATTGGATGGGGCAGAATACCTAATTTTGCTATTTTGTCCTGGTCATTTAATATTATTTGGTTACCTTTTTTATAATGATTGTAGGCCGATACATCGTAATGTGTCATTCGGCAGATACTTCAAACAACTTTTATCTAACATATACAATGCTTTACAAGCATTGTACTGTATACAGTCACATAAACAACTTCACACATCTAAAGGTGCGTATACACCTGTGCTGTATGTTGCCCATCGAGGATTGGGACCCGATTCCCTTGAGCTACATCACTGGGGCAACCTGTACAAATGCATGTCAGCTATGTAGCTGAGGACGCATACTGTTGCTATGCCAGGGGGCGGAGGGATGATGGAGGAGTGTATGCATGAGGTCACGTGGTGGGCAGGGGAATGGCGTCCTCAATAAAGTTGGCCGCCCATCAGGTGAGTCAGTCTGCCGAGCAGACTGCTCTCAGGTTGAGGGTCAGGGGCTGCCATACACACGCTTGATTGTCAGCTGAGGTGGTTGTTATTGGCCACCTCTCATGACTTTAACCAAGCGTGTGTACGAGCCTTAAAGAGACTCTGAAGCCAATTTAAATACGTAGTTTTTCCTGTTATTTGCAATAAGCAATATGTGCAGTGCTGAAACGCCACATTACAGTGGTAGAACGAGGGCTTTATAATCCCAAATCCTGGGGCAAAAATCCACGACTTTCCAGGTTGTGGATTTTGCTGCCTGAGAAGGCAAAGTTTTGTGCTGTAGCTCTGCCTCTACTGGAGTAAATCTCTGTTACAAACCTGAACGGAGGAACAGGTGATGACCACAGCGTGCAGCAATACAGACACTGAAACAATGAATAATGTTCAATAATGGTTTATTGTGACCAGATCGTGCAAACAAACAGATAAATGCAAACAAGATGCAAATCACTTGCACCACACATATACAGAGCATTGACCAAACAAACAGATAATATAGATATATACTATATAGATATAATATCTAATCTAGCTAACTAATATATACATATATATATATATATATATATATATATATATATATATATATATATATATACAGGATAATATTTACAGGAATAATATACAAATAATCGCAGTACCAAAAGGGAGCAGGCAGAAATTACAGTCAAAATGTAATGCAAGGTCAGGCAACAAACTAATCGAAGTACATAGGAGCAGGCAGGAATCAGAGTCAGGCAAGAATACAATTTCAGCAACAGAAAGGCAAATGCAAATCTCAGGGCAAGGAACAGATCAGGTAGCAGGTTGTCCAGAAACTCAGGGCTGCAAACTACTAAGCTCTGGCAACCAGCATGAGGAAAAGGCAGTTCTTATTATATAGTCCAGGTAGCAAACAAGATGCATGTGTAAATTGCTGACAGTCCACAGAGCCCTCTGCTGGTGGAGGGCAGAACCCCAGGGCTGCTATATGTCCATAAAGCCCCCTGCTGGCAGCACAGTGCAAAGTCCAAGTAAACACCACCACCAGCAGGCAGGAAAAAAGCAGCACACAGTTCGTAACAATCTCTGCCAATCTCTGCCTCTCCCCGACACTCTCAGTAAAAGAAAATGGAGAGGGGCGGGGAGAGGCAGTGATCGGTGGAGATTGACTCCAGTAGAGGGAGAGCTACAGCACAAAGCTCTGCCTCTACCAGAAAGCAGGATTTGGGGGGTATAAAGCCCTCATTCTGCTGCTGTAATGCAGTGTTTCAGCACTGCACATATTGCTTATTGCTAATAGCAGGAAAAAACAAGTATTTAAATTGGCTTCAGACTATATTTAACTTTCATGTTATTGTTTGCAGGGATGGTAAACAACATTTACACTAATGGTAATATGTTCCATTGCTAAATACATCTGCCAGGCAAGGTCCTATCAACTAGTGTCCCGTTAATGATTCAATCTTTATTTGTGCAATCTAGCCAAATCTATGTTGTAGACGGGAAAACAGTGAATATACTTTGGATGGATAGTAGTCCTTCATTTTACACAGATATGGTATGTTTGTACTATGAAGATTGTATCATCGATAATCACCTTACTTCACCTGCACTGTTCAAAAATTCTGTGAGGTAGCCAATATCTCTCATTAAAATCTTCTGCTGTGTGAGCAGCATAAGGCCCCAGCCAGAGACTGTTATAAAGGCATCAGCTAGTGAAGGTTAGAGTTAAGCACCCAGATAGGGGTTAGGGATAGTAGGTAGGTAATTGTTAAGGGTAGATTAGGAACCAGATGGGATTATAGAGATGGGCCAAAGTATTCGCCTGTCGAATACTTTGCGGTGAAGAATGTGTGTTTGCGTTCACGTCCTCAAGCAAATACATGGAGTGTTCGATCCTCCCCTATACATCATCATTAAGCTAAACTTTGACCCATTACCTCACAGTCAGCAGACACATGGCAGCCAATAGGAATACCCTCCATCCCGGACTCCACCCCCCCCCCCACCCCCTATAAAAACGCCAGCATGACAGCCATTTTACTGTACACTCATTCCTCGGCTGCTATTAGTGAGAGAAGGGAGAGAGCCTCTGTTCTGTGTCACCACTGCCTTGCTAGCTGTTTATACAGCATCCTGAGCAACTAGTTAGAATGAATGAGTTCACAAATTGACAAAAAAAAATAGGCTGTACACTGAGCCAGTCTTCTTGGTACCATTGTAAAGATCTTTGCATCCAGGGCAGTGTATCTTGAGCTGTATGTCACAGACGTGTGCAGACTCCCAGTGATTCAGTGTGCAGAAGCGCAATACACCACAACATCATAAGTGCTATTCTTGTTGTATTTTAATTTGATTATTTCACAGATCTCTACATCCAGTACATTGTATTTTGAGCATTATTAAGTTCCACTAACAATCCCATCCTAAAACAAAGCCTCTGCTACATGCCCACGCTGGTCCGTTCAGTTGAGCACATGCAGCACCACACACCTAAGGGTCTTACAGACCTGTTAGCGCTCAATCTCGCATGGCTGCATGGTCGTGTAATTAGTTAGCATGGAGGAGTTCGCAAATAGGCAACTGAGCCAGTCTGCTTGGTACCATTATAAAGTTCCACTAACAATGGTCCCAGTGACAGGGGGGATTGGTGGCAGGGGACAGAGATCTTCTGAGCCAATCCGTGCGTATCCGGCGAGAATGATCACTGTTTTTGTTTAAAAACAGTGACCATTTCTCAAATGGTGCCGTCGCACTCCTTCCTGCTTGCTCCTTTCCACCGCTGATTGTTAGATTAATGAATGGGAACTTTGTTCCAATTCATTCATCTCCCCTCTAGGCCCCTGTGAGCAATGAGATGCCTGTGTCACTTCCGAAATAACACAGGCACACATTACTTCCTATTTAGTGTACTTATTGTACGCAATAAATAATAATGTGCAAGGACATCTTGTGGTCAAATAGTAAAATTACACCTACATACATTAGGGACTAAACTTTTTTTTTTTAAGTATGTCAAGAGGGTATATTATCATTAAATGATGTGCTTGCAATTAGTGATGGATATAAAACTGAAAAAATGCACCTTTATTTTCAAATAAAATATTGTCACCATACATTGTACTAGGGATATAATTTAAACGTTGCAATAATCAGGACAAATGGGCAAATAAAATGAGTGACTTTAATCCACAGTTTTACATTTTACTTTAAAACTATAATGGCCGAAAACTGAGCAATAATGATTTTTTTTTTTAAAATTCTTATTATTCCCATCAAAATGCATTTAGAATAAAATAATACTTAGCGTAATGTACCACCAAAAGAAAGCCTAATTGGTGGCAAAAAACAAGGTATAGATCATTTTGTTGTGATAAGTAGTGATAAAGTTATTGGGGAATAAAAGGGAGAAGCGCTGAAATGTGAAAATTCCTCTTCTCCATAAGGTGAAAACAATCCAAGTGCTGAAGTGGTTAAAATAACTTTTGCATTATGCAATGGTAAAAATACCAAAAAGTAGGTGAAAAAGTACTGTCAACATTATTCTGAGTATTCTATTGTTTACCGGTGGCTTAAAAGGCATTTTATTTATAATGAGAAAAGATCACCTAGGAGAAAACTTAATCAGGCCCAGTGTGTTTCAGCAATCTTCTAGCCCTGTCCAAATATAATATGATCTGGGAAAACTATCTCGTAGTAAGATCTATGGTAAATATTCCAGAACTACCTAGGTACCGGTAGCTCTATTTATATACAAATAGCAGATAGACTCCATGCTAATATTTATCCTACTTTTAGTGAGTGAGGTCTTTGTTTGTTTACTTCCTCTTGCTTAATTCTCTTTCTTTTATTCCTTTTTTTCTTTTTGTTTATGGTATGCAATGCTTACTATCATACTTTGGTCCTTGTTGTTTTGGTCTCAGACTAATGCATATAGGTGTTGTAACCAAAACCAGGAAATTTGTGCTTTGCACCTTGTATGTATAAAAGCTACCACTTGAGTTACTTCATATCCATATCTAATTAGCAGCATGGGCGTTGCTAGCCCTATTTTAGGGGGGCCTGTGCCCCAACATATCCACGGGTGCCCCCAATCTATTTACTGGGGTGCCTGCTGCCCCCCGGCCGCCGCTGCCCCCTCCCCGCTAGCCGCCACTGCCAGCATCAGACCTCGATAAGCCGGCAACCACTAGTGCGGGCGCTAGGACCTAGCAGACACCGCACTGATATGCGGAAGTGACATCACTTCCGCATATAGAGCGTGGTGCGTCCGTGCACCCGCTCTACCTGGTCGGGTTGCCGACTGATACTGAGGTCTGACGCTGGGCTGCTGCTGCTGGGAGGTGAGGGGCACCTGTCACTACCTAACTGGGGGTCCCTGTCACTCATTACCTAACCTGGGGGGCTTCTGTCACTACCTAAACTGGGGGGCTTCTGTCACTACCTAAACTGGGGGACTCCTGGTGCTACCTTAACTAGGGGGCACCTGTCACTACCTAAACTATCCAGGCCAGCCAGCCCAGCATCACCACCAGCCAACCAGCCCAGAATCACTGTCAAAAAGGCCACAGCATCACCACCAGTCAGGCCAACATTTACTTCAACCAGCCAAACACAGCCCAGCATTACCACCAGCCAGGTCACAGCATCACCGCCAACCAACCCAGCCACAGCATCACCGCCAGCCAACCCGGCCACAGCATCGCCGCCAGCCAGGCCACAGCATCACCGCCAGCCAGGCCACAGCATCACTGCCAGGCCTTTCAGCCCACACATCATCCCCAATCCAGCCAAAAACAGTATTGCCAGGCACAGCAATCAGTAGAGGAGAATTCAGAAGCCAGGTGAGAGGTGTCTACCATATTAAGGGGGCATTCTGCCTATTTATGTGAAATGCTGTTTATTTGTTTGCCTCATGACTGCTGAATTTGTCTTGTTGGGGGCCTCATGATTGCTGAATTTGTCTTGTTGGGGGTCTCATGATTTGTTCGGAGCCTCAAGATTGCTGAATTTGTCTTGTTGGGGCCTCATGATTTCTTGGGGGCCTCAAGATTGCTGAATTTGTCTTGTTGGGGGCCTCATGATTGCTGAATTTGTCTTGATGGGGGCCTCATGATTGCTGAATTTGTCTTTTTGGGGGTCACATGATTTCTAACTGCGAGACTATGGGAAAAGCTGAATCATTATCATATGAGACAATAGCATTAAACCTACTTTTTTAGCTTTTTAAAACAGAAAATAAAACTGGATACATTTTATATACATTTTTATACATTTTTTCAGGAGTAGGATGGATGAAATTGTTTATCTTCACAGTTTATTTTCAACTTGGATTTTCCATAATGTTCATGTATGAGTTAAAACGTTTGTACAGTATTTAGTATAAATTGCTGTTGCCACTTTGCAATAGATAAGTGACTTTTGGGTTGCAGTTTGGGAACTCGGCCTTTAATATGTTCACCCCCACTGTCCTAATCTATTGTCCCACCATTGCTAAGTTCATGTAAATTTGTCTCCACCCGTTACCACACCCACATTCTGGTCCATGGCCCACCCATTTTTCAGCTACGTGCGCCGCACAACGTAACCCTCATATATTTCGGCGCACTAGCTGCAGTATGCTGAATTCTGCTGCGTACAGTATGTACAGTATAAGCTGTTCTCTAGTGCCTGCACAGTGTGCTGATCTACCTCCAGTGTGTACAGTATAAGGTGTTACTCTGTGCCTTTACTGATTGTAAACCAGCTGTATTGTATGCTGATCCCTGCTACTTTCAGTATGTACAGTATTAGCTGTAAAGCCTGGTGTACACATACAATTTTGATTAGCCAATTTTAGCTCATTTCATCAAATTCATTGTCTGCTGGCCCACTTACTGCATGGGGGTGGTAAAATTGGTCAGTGATTGACCAATCACAATTGTATGTGCGTATACATCTTTGATCTATGCCTATACTGATTGTAAATTATCTAAAGGACAGGGGGCTCCATCCAATATTTTGATGGGCAGACCCGTTATCTGTAGCTTACACCGCTGCTAAGTTCATGTACATTTGGCCCCACCCATGGCCACGCCCACTTACCACATGGCAACGCCCATTTTTACCACGGCGCACAGCGCACCGCATATACCCCCCACCTAGTGCCCACAGGTGCCCCCGTTCTCCAAGGACCCTAGGAACGCACCTGATTGGCAGGATTACCTGCAGATAAGTCCAGTTAATATATATAGAACCGGCTTTAAAGGGACCCTGAACAGTGAAAATAAATGGAATCTAGACTTACTTGCAGCCCCCCGTAGCCCGCGAGGTCACTCAGCGTCCTCTGGGTCCCCTCCGTGGTCCCACTAGCAGCTCTGTCAACCCGCAAACTTTGGCCAAAGTCGTACATGCACAGCCCATCTTTGCACCCGGTGCGTCATCATGCCGATTGCCATAAGTGTCCTGCGCATGCACAATTCTCAAAAGACAGAACTGTGCATGTGCAGGGCGCTTACAGGGACGGGCACCTGATTGTGCCGGGTGTGCGAACAGGCCACACATGTGCAACTATAGACAAAGTTGCCGAGCTAAGAAAGCCACCAGCAGGACCATAGAGGGGACCCAGAGGATGCCGAGGGATCTCGCTGGAGGAAGCCCGGGGTAAGTCCAGATTCTGTTCATTTTCACTGTTCAGGGTCCCTTTCAAATACTGTAATATACCATTTTTATGCTTCCTTTTTACCATCTCTAATGATATTAAAATGTAATTGTTATTTCTGTTAAATAAATGTTGTTATAGTAACCTTAAACAAATAAACTCATAGGTTACCGAATATGTATATTTTATTTTTTTTCCTGTTGTTGTTTTTTTTCCCTTGACAATACAACTTGATATCCCCAATGTTCAAATTGCTACTTTCCTTATCTTACAGTAGGATTAGTATAGAGACCCCATATCCAAACTGGAAAGGCAGCACAAGTTCAAACTTGCCTTCCTACTGGCTTGTCCATACACTGCTATTTCCTCTCCCCTAAAAGCTTTATTTATAATATTATAGCTAGTCAGATGAACACTAGCAAGTGCTGATTCCTAATTCCAGCTGCTCATTCATATAGGGAGCCAGCAATGCTAATAAAACAGAACCACTAAAACAGCAGCGGGTAGCGCCATTCAGAGGCTTGCTTAGAGTAGCATTTTCCTGAAGACCTGGACCTAAAAACTTAATTAAGATGGTAATATTGCCCTGAGATTGTATTTTCTGCTTGATGACACAAACACCCTTTTTAAGCATATTGCGCATCTTCTTCCACTTTCGCACAAGTTTATCTGCTTCATTTCCTAAAACAGTTTTAACTTCTTTTAATCCCAGTCCATATGTTAGGCCTTTATTGAGTTTGAGATTCAAGCTCAGATATTTCTGTAAAACATTTTTAGTTTGCAGAAGGGGAATAGAGCTTGTTAAGTCCTAGTAAACATGATTATTCAAAGACTAAGGAGTCTACTTATAAAGAAAATGTCATTTTATTCCAAAAAAAGCCATGCATGGTATTTGCATGATGTGAGGAGGCATGTCACTAGTGCTGCTTCATATTCACTTACTGTACATTTTAGCAATCCTTACTATAATCGTATATGACTCAAATGAGGTTTGCAAACTTTTCCTATGTGATAGCAGGCAGATTCTAAAAGAACACAAAGTTTACTGGATCATCACAGCTCTCCACAGCTCTCCAATCTTCATAAATCAGGGCTGGCTCTGCAGTCACAAGCGGCTGCTGTTGCATCAAGAAGAGGAGAGTCGATTTATCAACCACTGGAAAAACTAAACAGAATTATGAAGTAGCTTTTCCTTAGATATTAGCTGCTGATTTAACAGTCAGTTCCTGAAATGATAGAGTTGACATCCACAAATGTTTCAGAACTGGCATCTTCTACTGAAAAAAAAAATCATCTGTATAGCATGTACTAATTATGTAGCTCACTCAATCATTTTTATTTATATGTTTATTTTTTGAGAAATGTAAGCATTTTTGAGTAGATGGACTTTCAGGCTGGTTTTACTCTAACATATTTAGGTGCGATGCCCCCTTCATTTGACCCTTCAGCCTTCAGGTCAACATGGCATTGACCTTACCTTAGGGCCAATTTCCACTGCATGCGCTATTGAGCATTTTTGCATTCCCAATCTCTTCAGTTTCCAAATTACCTCAAAGGAATGTTCCCACAATATTGTAAAATCTGTGTGACATGCTAAGGTTGTTTACGTTGCAAAGGAAGAGCCTACCTAGTATTTGAATAAGTGCCCATTGAGTATATGTTCCTCAGAATCTACTAAAGAGCTTAATTATATGATTTTTTTTAAACTTATACCATCAACCAACTTACCAACCAGTATACTCTCCAATGCCAACCCCCCTCCCCTTCCCTGGCCACAATCACCTGTGGAAGTCCTTAAAGGGACACTTAAGTCAAACAAAAAAAAAATGAGTTTTACTCACCTGGGGCTTCCAATAGCCCCCTGCAGCTGTCCGGTGCCCTTGCCGTCTCCAGGGCCGGCGCTACCATTAAGGCAAAGTAGGCAGCTGCCCCAGGGCCCCAGAGCTTGTAGGGGCCCCCAGTGGCTACAAGAGGAAAAAAAAATTCAAATCAGCCTTATAGTTTTTGAAAAAATCGATTTTAAAGTTTCAAAGGAAAAAAAACACATTTAAAAACCTGCCGACTTTAATGGTTAATAGCAAATCCACCTTAAATGCCAGAAACCCTAAATTTGCAGGATATGTTAAGGAGATCATTAGGAATAAGAGGAAAAAACAATTTTTCAAAAAGACCTTATAGTTTTTGAGAAAATCGATTTTAAAGTTTAGAAGGAAAAAAGTATAGTTTTAAATGCGGTAAATGTAACTTTTAGTAGCAAACCTAACGGTAGTGTAATTTTACATGCATCAAACGAAAGTGCAATAAATTTCCTGACGGGGTTTCCAGGGGGTCAATACGCAGCTGCAGCGCTTTGGCCAGGGATCGCTATACAGCCGCAATATGGCTGTATGAAGATCCCTGGCATTTTTTCCTATTTTCCCAATTGTTTTTTATGTTTAGAGTGTGGGAATTTTTTTTTTTTTAATTATGTGGGGTCCCTTCTCCTGAAACTTTTTAACCCCTTGTCCCCCATGCAGGCTGGGATAGCCAGAATGTGGAGCTCTGACCGATTGGGACTTCACACCCTGACTATACCAGCTGCAAAAAAGGTCCCCTAATGCCAATTTTTGTTCCGGGGTATATGTTGGGGGAGGGGGCCCCCCAGGTTTTTTTTGCCCTGGGGCCCCATTGTTGCTTAAACCGGCCCTGGCCGTCTCCCTCCGATCCTCCTGGCCCCGCGGCAGCCACTTCCTGTTTCGGTGACAGGAGCTGACAGGCTGGGGACGCGAGTGATTCTTCGCGTTCCTGGCCACAATAGCGCCATCTATGCTGCTATAGCATATATCATATACCATATAGCAGCATAGAGGGTGCTAATGTGTCTGGGAATGCAAAGAATCACTCGCGTCCCCAGCCTGTCAGCTCCTGTCACCGAAACAGGAAGTTGCTGCCGGCGGGGCCAGGAGGATCGGAGGGAGATGGCGAGGGCACTGGACAGCTGCAGGGGGCTATTGGAAGCCCTAGGTAAGTAAAACTCATTTTTTTTTGTTTGACTTAAGTGTCCCTTTAACTTTGGGGGTCACACCCAAATGGATAGCTATAATTCATAAAATACTTTTGCTCTGTTCATGCTACCCCAATCATATCTACTCTCACAATCCCTCACTCTGCATCCCATAACTCCCTTTACCATTCAATTATCCCCCTCCACCAGCACAAAATACACCATAGCCACACAATCCAGCTATTAATAGACTCAAAGCAAATGGGAAATTGCACAAAAATGAGTTTTGCCACCTCTATAGTCATCGCCATTTACGTTGTGGTTGGCATTCAGAGTGGTGGAATTTGCCCGAGCTGTACTTTCTGGACTGAGCTCCCCATCCTTTCCTGTGTATGCCATCATTCCCAACTCTGTGTCTTTCTCTAACGTCTTGCTCTGTGCTGTTTTATAACCTTCCCTCAACGTGTGCCCAGCTCCAACTTTTGCTGCTACTCTGTGCCTGTCATTTTACACGGGCATCCCATGGTGCTAAATGGTGGGCTGTGGCACTCGTCATTTAAGCGCTGTCCAATCAAATCAATGGACAGCACGGGTGTGATTGATGATTACCACTGTTTACCATAGTTTCTCCGAATCTCAATTCTCCTCATCCTTTCAGGTGATCCTGGAAGCAACATGCAGCTTTCAGGATCACTAGGCGCCACGCTTCAGTGTCCTTAGGTGGGGGTTAAAAATTATGTACACAGGAAAGCTAGGCCGAAAGCCACTGAAAGCTCTTAAATGTCTTTCTGCATGCTTGCAGAAAAGCATTTCAATGAAACTCTGTGGGACGCTTATCTGAACTGTACTCTGTTCTGTGTCTCACTGCAACCTCCCCCACTTCTTGCTATGTGCCTAACTCTAAACTACCACCTGTGCCTCACTGTAACCTACATCCCATTCTATGCCTTTCTAAATTGCTTGTCTCGCAGCACGTGACTTATTGGTTTGTGCCTTGCTAAATAAGCACACATGCTAGTTTAAAACACAAACACTCACTTCTTACTGTAAAGCACACTGTACAAAAAAAGCCTACCATGATGCAGTGAATCTGAACAAGAGTGCCTTTCCACCAGGTCCTTGTATTTCTTAAATTATAATATCCAAAGTAAAAGGAAAAAAATAATACTTTTGCTTGAAATTCCCCTTTAAAATGGGTTAATTATCTCAATGTTTTTCTATGCCAAGTATAATTTACAAAGATCTGCCTAGACATCCACTTGAAAAACTAAAAAAACACACATTGAAATGATTTATGTGTGTGTGTCTGTACGTGTGTGTGTGTGTGTGTGTCTGCACATGTGTACGTTTGTGTGTTTGCACGTGTGTGTGGGTATCGGTGGCTGCCCAAGTAGGTATGTGTGTCTGCAGGTCTGTGTGTGTATGTGTCAGTGTGTGTGTGTGTGTGTGTGTGTGTGTGTGTGTGTGTGTGTGTGTGTGTGTGTGTGTATGTGTTAGTGTGTGTGTGACTGCAGGTGTTTGTCTGCACATGTGTGATTCTTTCTTGTTTAGTTGCTTCTATTTGTTAAGCATGTTTGACATTGCTGACATTGTATGCAAATGCTGTAGACATTGGGCTTGATTCACAAAAGAGCGCTAACTGTTAGCACGGCCGTTTTTCGTGCGAATTTTCGTGTTCTCGCGCAATTAATCGTTTTCGAGCTAAATCGTTATCGGTTTCACGCGAAATCGTTCACGTTTGAGCACGAAAACGATAACAATTTCACGCAAAACGCTTAATTGCACACGAACGCGAAAATTTGCACGAAAACCGGCCGTGCTAACAATTAGCACTCTTTTGTGAATCAAGCCCATTGTATTGAAACAGTTAGGAATTCCTATTTCATTAATTCATCCCGAATGCATACCCACACTCGCCCACTGAACCTCTCTCTAGCTGCAATTTCCAGGATTTGACAAGTGCAGTTGGAATAGTATAAATCTCACAAAAGCACTAATAAAACACAATGGAACGGAGCTTAGCCAGTGAAAATTTTGTTCTGCTAATTGACTTAAACAATTACAAAATCTATCTAACCTTTCTTCTCATTTATATGTATATATAGCAAAATACAAGCTTTTTAGGAGTATATAACTTACAACAGCTTAATACAAAGCAGAGTGGAAATGTGCACATTGTCTTGTTCTTATGCTGGTGTACTCTGTCAAATGTATTTATAGCTAGACTCCATTTAAAAAAAATATTATATTACATTTAAAATCTACAGTCTTCTTGGTTTTAGGGATCAGAAACATTTTTAATAAGCGAGTGCTAAGTTTTGGAATCACTTTTCTTCAGTGATTTTATCATGCTGGCTGACGACCACTCTGTGTTGCAGGGCTCTTTAGCAGCCCAAGCCTGGTCTTGTACATGGCCATTGTTTACTGGTGTAGCTTAGAATTATTATTATTATTATTTATTGTATTTATAAAGCATCAACATATTACGCAGCGCTGGACATTAGTTTAGGTTACAGACAATATTTAGGGGTGACAAACAGCGATATGACAATACAGGAATACAAGAAAACCAGATCACACAGCACAGTATGAGTACCAGGTAATGCTTGGTCACTGGAGGGGAGCATGGAGATTAGGCAAGTTAGGTTCACTCAAATGCATAGCATGGGTGCACAGTAATGGAGGTGCATGATCAGGTAGGACACAAAAGGAGGAGGACCCTGCCCAAAGGCTTACAATCTAGAAGATTGATAATGCTAGGTACACACGGTACAATCTTCCATGCGATTTTCCGTTCCGATCGTTTTTTCTGCATGATTCTGCACTCGATTCTGCGCATTATTCTCTTATCTTCATTCATTTCTCTTATCTTTTTCCATTCACTGCTATGAGAAATCGAGCGTAGAAACGATCGGGAGCAATATCGGACATAACGGATTTTATCAATCAGATCCATCTATCGCACGGAAAATCGTACCATATGTGTATTAAGCATTATGAAGCAAAGCTCTTGCCCAGAATGCTCTCTTTAAGGCCCTGACCCTTAGTCCAGCCCAGGTTTCTGCTATTGTATAATCACAGCTGTGTTACCCTGGACTGGAACATGCAAATCTGGAGTGGAAAATGAAGAAAAGGTTTGTTATTTACCGCATGGAGGAAAAACGTTTTAGCTATTTATTTAGGAAAGGGTACTTTACAGTAAGAGTGATTAAGATGTGGAATGCATTGCCACAGGAAGTCGTTATGGCAAACTCTATACCTGCATTTAAATGGGGCTTAGATGCTTTCCTTGCGTTGAGAGACATCCATGGCTACAATTACTAGGTAATGTCTAATGATGTTGATCCAGGGATTTTATCTGATTGCCATCTGGAGTCAGGAAGGAATTTTTCCCTTTTGGGGCTAATTGGATAATGCCTTGTAAGGGTTTTTTCGCCTTCCTCTGGATCAACAGGGATATGTGAGGGAGCAGGCTGGTGTTGTACTTTATACTGGTTGAACTCGATGGACGTATGTCTTTTTTCAACCAAAACAACTATGTAACTATGTAACTATGTACTTTGCACAAAACCCAGAGAATGCTGTTCAATATCAAGTGAGGTTAGTCTGGTAGACAGGAAATTTGGTTGAACAGTGTAACGATCGGTGTCAGCAACCAGAGAGAGAATCTGATCCTTGGCTATCCCCAAGAATACAGATATACCCGATTATTGAGGATCTGCGGAATCGTCAATAATCAGATATGTCTAACCTCTAGACACCAGGGAGAGTGTAAGTGTTTGGTGCAATAGTAACAACTCTGAGTAAAGACCACCAGAGGAGCTGGTGGCCTATACTCCCGAGGAATTCACCCCTGAGCGGTGGGTGAGATTCCTGTAGCCTGTGGACCCCTAAGCGAGGGACCAAGGCTGGGGCGCAGGAAGCCCTGCTGCTAATATGTAAGGCTTTGCCCTGAACTGGGCTAACATAACACAGTAATAACACAACATAGTCTGGGTGTGAGGTCCGTATTCACAACACCCTGGAACTAGTCTGGAGTATAACATAAATGATAATACAGTTCCCTAGTCTTGGGTGTGAGGTCCGTATTCACAACACCCTGGAACTAGTCTAGAGAATACACAGAGGATACACAGTATTCCTAGTCTGGGGTGTGAGGGCCTTGATCTCAACACCCTGGAACTGGTCTAACAAATAATACCATACAATTAGTACTTTAAGCTATCAAGAATCTGACTCAGTGTGGATTCCCAGCTCCAGCCGGTTCTGGCACACTGTCGGGTCTAGCTAAGGTCTGAGTGCCTTCACGCAAGTGTTAGCAATGGCAGACAACCAGCAACTGACAAGCAGCAGAATATATAGTTGCTGGACTCTGCTGCCCCGCCCGAACCATTCAGCCAATCATGAGTCCTACAGGAGTCAGCTGACCTTCCTGATCAGCTGACACTTCCCCTGCTGGTATAAAGGTCCTGCATTCAGGCCCGCGCGTGCATAGCTCTCCATCTGTCTAGGTGCACTAACAGACCCAGCCACACCAAGCACACGCCGCCGCATGCAAGCAGCCGCTTTGCTGTCAGGACATGCAGCGGCTTTTCCGCATTCCACCATACTACCAGACGCGTGTCCATGCGTGCAAACCGCCGCTTTGGACGCGGAATCAGCCGCCTCGTTCTTGGCATATGCGGCGGCTTTTCTGCGTTTTCTCACAAACAGTAAGGGCTGGTTCACACGGATGCTTGGCGGGTGGCAATTACCGCTAAGCGCCTGGGACTTGTCAGTTAAACGTTCCCATTCAAGTGAATGGGAACATTTAGCATTGCGCGGTTACTGCCGATTACCATCGATTGCGCAAACGCAGCGTTCCGATCCCGATTTACCGCATCATTTCAGGTGACCCTAGAAACTGCATCTTCATGTCTCCTTGTGGGGGTGAAAACCGTCTATCGCGACGGGACACCGACAATCACCGCAGGAAGCCCGGCGCTGCCCCCGATTGTGACGACGCAGAACAGAAGGCCAGAGGACGCCGCCAAGTGTCCGTGTGAACCGGCCCTAGTGGTCTGAATACCAGTTTTTTCTTTTTTACAGTTTTGTTTGTTTGTTTTCCATTTAAATACTATATTGGCTTGTAAACTGTGTTGTAAAAAAAACTTGTGTATTTACCTAAAAAGCACATTTCTAGTAAGGTTTTTTTTGAAAATATGCCCAATAACTTAAACCAAGAAAATCATGTCATGTCAACTTTAAAATTGCCCAGATTCAGGGCAAATCACTCTGTACTAGATAGAAAACTGATCCTTTAAAACATGATTCATTTTCTGTTTACATAAACACATCAGTTTGTTACATTTGGCATCAGTTTGATCAGAGTGATCCGAGCCCTTCTGTCCTGTTTTCGCATCGCCACTCCAGAGTGACAGTGAAGGAATGCGCCAGTGGTGTTCCTCTGCTGCCACTGGTGCCACTGCTTGGGTCCTCTGCAGTAAATGCCGGTACATAGGTTTCAGAGCCCAGTCAAAAGCATCAGGCTTCCATTGAGTTACAAAAGACTAGGGATGGGACGACGAATCCGGCGAATCCACGAATCCCTCGTATATTGGGAAATATTCGAGATTCGTGGTTTCGAATCCCGACGCCATTTTCCACTTTGCGAATCCGCCGAATCCCGACGCTGTATCGCCGCGCATCCGCCGCTCGCACTCGTCCTCGTCCTCCTCCGAGCCCCCCCCCGCGTCTCCTCCGCCCGCCCCGCGCCTCCTCCGCCCGCCCGCATACATTGTATCAACTCACCTGTCCAGTGGAGCGCAGAGCGGCAGACCTCTCGCTCACTTCCTGGTTCCCTCTAGTGACGGCTTTTACAATGACGTCATCAGTAAAAGCCGGTCCGGCCACTAGAGGGAACCGAGAAGTAACGAGGAGGTCTGCCGCTCTGCGCTCCACTGGACAGGTGAGTTGATACTTATGCAGGCACGGGGGACGGAGGAGGCCGTGGGGGTGAGCGGAGGAGGCACGGGGGGGGAGGGGGAGCTACACCTACCTACCTACCTACCTACCTACCCTCCCTCTATACCTACCTCTATACTTACCTAAAGGCCCCCTATACGTACCTACCTACCTACCCGCCACTATACCTACCTACCTACAGGCCCCTATACCTACCTAAAGGATACGTACCTACCTACCACTATCCCTACCTACCTACAGGCCCCTATACCTACCTAAAGGCCCCCTATATGTACCTACCTACCTACCTAAAGGCCCCTATACCTACCTAAAGGCCCCTATACCTACCTACCTACCTACCTAAAGGCCCCTATACCTACCTACCTACATATCTACCTATACTTAAGGCCCTATACCCGGCTACCTATACTGAAGGTCCCTTTAACTACCTACCTACCTACAGGACACTATACCTACCTACCGGCCACTATACCTACCTACCTACAGGCCACTATACCTACCTAAAGGCCCCCTATACGTACCTACCTACCTAAAGGCCCCCTATACGTACCTACCTACCTAAAGGCCCCCTATACCTACCTACCTACCTAAAGGCCCCTATACCTACCTACAGGCCTCCTTACCTACCTACCTACCTACCTACCTAAAGGCCCCTATACCTACCTAAAGGCCCCCTATACGTGCCTACCTACCTAAAGGCCCCTATACCTACCTACCTAAAGGCCCCTATACCTACCTACCTACATACCTACCTATACTTAAGGCCCTATACCCTGCTACCTATACTGAAGGTCCCTTTAACTACCTACCTACCTACAGGACACTATACCTACCTACCTACTGGCCACTATACCTACCTACCTACAGGCCACTATACCTACCTACCTACATACCTACCTATACTTAAGGCCCTATACCCTGCTACCTATACTGAAGGTCCCTTTAACTACCTACCTACCTACAGGACACTATACCTACCTACCTACTGGCCACTATACCTACCTACCTACAGGCCACTATACCTACCTAAAGGCCCCCTATACGTACCTACCTACCTACCTACCTAAAGGCCCCTATACCTACCTACCTAAAGGCCCCTATACCTACCTACATACCTACCTATACTAAAGGCCCTATACCCTGCTACCTATACTGAAGGTTCCTTTACCTACCTAAAGGCCCCTATACCTACCTACATACCTACCTATAATTAAGGCCTCTATATACCCTGTTACCTATACTGAAGGCCCATATACCCTGCTACCTATACTGAAGGCCCATATACCCTGCTACCTATACTGAAGGCCTATATACCCTGCTACCTATACTGAAGGCCCATATACCCTGCTACCTATACTGAAGGCCCATATACCCTGCTACCTATACTGAAGGCCCATATACCCTGCTACCTATACTGAAGGCCTATATACCCTGCTACCTATACTGAAGGCCCATATACCCTGCTACCTATACTGAAGGCCCATATACCCTGCTACCTATACTGAAGGCCCATATACCCTGCTACCTATACTGAAGGCCCATATACCCTGCTACCTATACTGAAGGCCCAAATACCCTGCTACCTATACTGAAGGCCCATATACCCTGCTACCTATACTGAAGGCCTATATACCCTGCTACCTATACTGAAGGCCCATATACCTTGCTACCTATACTGCAGGCCCCTATACCTTGCTACCTATACTGAAAGCTACCAATATTGAAGGCACCCATACCTAGCTAGCTATACTGAAGGCACCTTTACCTCGCTACCTATACTGCGGGCAACTATACCACGGATCGCATAATTCTTATGTGCAGGATTCGTTAGATTCGGGATTCGAAAGGTTCGAGATATTCGAGAACCTTTTCAGATTCGGATTCGGATTCGAAAAAATTGTGGATTCGTCCCATCCCTACAAAAGACCAATAGGAATCCTCCCTGAGCACCAAAAAGGATATTCATTGATTCACCACTCGGTAAACCAATGAGAAGGACAATTGCCTGGGAAAGGAAATTCCCATTGGTCTATTTCAAACCAATTGTAGGCTGATGCTTGTAATGGGGCTCTGGGATCTGTATATTAGCATTTCTTCGGTACAGGGGGACCAGATCAGCAGAGTTAGGGGTACGGTGAACCCAAAATGGACAGATCTGTTCTGAGCATACTGATGTGAATGGACACTAAACATAACCTGTGAGCAAGGCCTAAGAAAATTCCAGTTCACATGTTGAGGAATCACGACAAGTGGGCTACTAAAAAAAAGAAAAACATTAATTGATTAGAGAATAAAACCCCTGGATCTATGCTACAGCATTAGACCACATGAGACAGAATAAGGTTATATGATGAACTGGCCAAATCCCCTGTCCTTAGTGCATCCAGGGGTACATTAGTAAGATGGTGCACAAAGAACATGATCTGTTGGGAGAATGTGTGAAGCATATGCAGGGAAAACCAAGCAGGGGAATAGCCATGATAACGTTAAACCATCATGGTTTGTATAGTTGACACATTTTGGGGAGTGGCGGCATCCATAATGCCCACTCGTGTATCATGGTGATTGTTGGGTAGGTATACTAACATGAGATGAAACTACGGAGGGCATTATTTATTACGCAATCATATGAACTGCAAAACTGAACAATCTTCAGGGAAGCTTTTTAACTTGACTTTTTCTTTTCCCCAAATTAGCATTCAACTATATCAGCATCATAAAATCTCTACTTACAAAAAGCTCAAAACCATAATTTTACTTGCAAGTTAACATGACACTTACAATGTAAAATGTGTACTCAAAATGCAGCAAATAAAAGTACATTAGCCATTCGCTGCTTTATGTTACTGGAAAAATTACAGATGAAGTTACATAACATAGGCAAAATGGCCAAACATAATTAAAATGCAGATGGTAATTCTGCTGATTATATTCAGTGACTTCACCAAGGTAATTTTCAATCTAGGGGCTAAAACGGGACACAAACTCCGAGGATAATCAAAGCATAAAAAGATCTTCTGACTCAAGTTTCAATAATTAGATGTTTCATTGTGCTTCTCATTAAGAGCCATTCATAGGCAGCTCTTTAGGTAATTTTTCCATTATGCTTGTGTTTGCTCAGTCAAAATAACCTGTGAAGGATTCTGGGAAATGGAGGTAGGAACCACTAGGACAGGACTTTGTGTGCCTTTGCAAAGCTTCTGTCTGAAAATAAAAATGGTTTATATATAGCTTGCAGAGGCATAATTCAGCATAAACGTTCTATATTACACATCCAAGCGTGGCCTACACTAAATTGCAGAAAAGCTTGATCAGCCCTTTTTGGTATTCAAGAGAATATTGAATCACCTAGTCCAGAGACTGTTTTAAATGTTATTAAAGTTCTATTTTTGTCACAGTCAGTTTAGGCTGTATACTGTAATAAACCAACAATGTTAAAGCATTTTTATGGTTATCAGTGACTTTTAGCCACTGATCTGTAGATGACTCGCTGTTCTTATTGCAATTCTTTTTCATTTATAGTATTCAGGGGAATTTTAGACAAAAAATGTAACTTTCTCTAACATGAACTAAGATCACCCAAGTGTATCATCAGCGATAAAAGATATTTTGTAATTGTGTTTAAAATCCCCTCCTTATCAGTATTGTAGATGTTGTGCATTTGGGATTGGGACTTGATTTCTTAGGCAACATTTCAGGGGCCAAGTTTTCTACAGACACTTTGCTTTGCTTTAGCAGAGTAACATGTCTGTTGTTGTGAAGGTGGAGGAGGGAAGATGCTGCATGGCACAAGAGGGAGCATCTTCCAGCGTGATGGGCAAGGAGGAGAACAATGTACTTGTGGGATGCTGCCAATTAAAGTTCTGGCTTTCTGTGTCTTTAATCAAGATAAAGCTGTACATACAGTGTTGCCCATAATTATTCCTACCCCGGGCAAATTTTGACTTAAAGTTACTTTTATTCAACCAGCAAGTAATTTTTTGATGGGAAATGACATAGGTGTTTCCCAAAAAATAAGACAATGTACAAGAGGCAGTATTGTGGAAAAAAAAAACACATTTTAAGCTTTTATTTACATTTAAGCAAAGAGTGTCCAGTCCAAAATGATTCATACTCTTCTCAAACTGACACGGTCTGTGGGAAAATCCAAAGTTCTATACCATTCCAAACAGCCCAAGCTGTTCTAAAGCATCCTAATTACCCTGATTAATCGGGAACAGCTGTTTTAATCAACTCAACAGGTGAAAAACACCAGATCCCTGCAGTTGGTTTGTGGACAGTCATGGCTAAGAAAAAGGAGCACAGTGAGGACCTGCGGCTGCGCATTGTGGCTGCTCACCAGTCATGGAAGGGCTGCAAGGCCATTTCTAAATGTTTTCAAGTTCCAGAGGCTACAGTGCAAAGTATTAATAAAAAATACAAGATGTTCTGCACTGTGGAAAATCTCAAAGGACGTGGTCGGAATCCAAAAGTGACACCTGTGCTGGCCAGGAGGGTAGTGAGAGATGGTGAAAAATAATCTAAGGATCACCACCAAGGCCATCCTGGTGAATCTGGGCTCTGCTGGTGGCAATGTCTCAAAGCAAGCAATCCAAAGGACACTGCACACTGCTAGGTTCCACCGATGCAGACCAAGGAGGATGCCACTTCTCCAGATAAGGCACACAAAAGCTCGCTTGGCCTTTGCAAATGCTCATCTGGACAAAGAAGAAGACTTCTGGTCTTCTGTGTTATGGTCAGATGAAACAAAAATGTAATTGTTTAGTCACAATGATGTTTCCTTCATTTGGCGTTAAAAAGGAGAATCCTTCAACCCAAAGAACAACATCCCCACTGTCAAACATGTTGGTGAAAACCTAATGCTTTGGGTGTGTTTTTCAGCCAATGGACCAGGGAACCTAATCACATTAAATGGCACAATGAAAAAAGAGCAACAAAAACATAAGGCAGTCTGCAGAGAAACTTGGCCTTGTGCACCAGTGGACATTTCAGCATGACAGTAACCCAAAACACACAGCAAAAGTGGTGAATAAATGGTTAGCACTTTTAAGGTCCTATTTACAGTGTACCTAAGATGAAAAATAAAATATATACATACCTGGGGCTTCCTCCAGCCCCCTTCAGGCTCATCAGTCCCTTGCCAACCTTCCAGGTCGCCTTGATCCTCCACTATGTGGCCCGGTAATTCAGGTAGTCAGGGCCAGTCGGCACAGGCGCAGTCCGGCCATCAGCAGTCCCCTGCCACATTTTGTGCCTGCACAGTAATGCTGTGCAGGCGCATAACGCACCCGTCTATGGGAGCGCAATGGGATGCATGCGCGTGGCCGAGACGTGCATGCGCAGCTCCCCCAAGCAGGATCCAGGCTACCTGGGAGGATTGGTGAAGGGGGCAGGAGGAAGCCCGAGGTATGTATATTTTTTTATTTTTTTATCAAACTCAGGTTTACTTTAAGTATGCCAGCCATTTGTTTGCTCTGCTACTGCTACCCTGGTCCAATATGCTCCTGATAAACATTCCAAAAACCATTCAAAATATTTGTATTACATCCATCTATATCTGCTCATACAGTCTGGCTTTCCATCAAAATATTCTTTCCTCAGGTCATTGTCCCCAACCCCCACCCCTTGCCATTTCTGGGATACAGGGACATCACTGGGATATAGGGGGTTAATTATCTTTGATATTACAAGGGTACAGGGGATTTTAATAGACATCACTGGGGTACAGCTTTTATGACTTACGTGGGCTTTAGGGGGTTAACATTCTCCAGCATCACTGGAACATAGTGATTAACATTATAGTGTTATGTGTGGTTTACAGTGCAGCTGCAATTTTCGCCAATGGCATTTTCGCATCGAAAATGCTATTTTAGTTTTCACGATTTTTTTCTCAAAAATATGCGTACATTTTCGATTTCTAGATTTTTCATGTAATTTCTCTAAAATGTTTGCATTTTCGCCTAATGGCTGCCGACTTTCGCGGTTAATAGCAAAGCCCCCTTACCAGCTAGAATCAACAAATTTGCAGGGTATGTTAAGGTGAACAGTGGGAAAAAAGGAAAAGTAGGAAAAAAATATTTTTCAAAAAGACCTTATAGTTTTGAGAAAAAAGTATATATTTAAATGCGGTAAATGACAGATAATGTATTAACCTAACGGTACTGTAAATGTACATGTATCAAAAGAAAGAGCAATTAATTTCATGATGGGGTTTCCAAGGAGTCCGTACTAGTGATGTCGCGAACTTGACATTTTCGGTTCACAAACGCGAATTTGGTGCAAATGTTTGTGAACTGCTATAGACTTCAATGGGCAAGCAGAGCAGTGAGCAGTGATTCCCAACCGATGTGCCGCGCCTGCGACACATTTATGTGGCTGCCCAATGACCACAAATGCAGATAATGTCAGGCATTTTCTTGTAGCCCTTCTCTAATTATATACAGAGCGGAGGCAGAGAAGCGGGGAGGGAGACTGCACTGGAACGCATGGAGCTGGAAAGTGACCCACCACCACCACATGCTACCGGGGGCTCCTAATCCTAGCCATCTATCCTGAGAGTACCTACACCTCTCTGCCTATCCTGAAAGCACCTACTCCTGGTTATCTATCCTGTGTGCACCTACAACTCGCTATCTATCCTGTGTGCACCTACAACTCGCTACCTATCCTGAGGGCACTTACACCTCGCTACCTATCCTGAAAGCACCTACTCCTGGCTATCTATCCTGTGTGCACCTACACCTCGCTACCTATCCTGAGGGAATCTACTCCTGGCTACCTATCCTGAGGGCACCTATACCTGGCTACCTATACTGAGGTAGAGTGACCAGACGTCCCGGATTGCCCGGGACGCGTCCCGGATTCGGGGTCCGCTGTCCCAGGCTGCATGAGGTCCCGGGAAACGTACCGCTTTCAGCAGCGGGACGCCCCGGCCTCGGGACTCTGGTTACTCTATCCTCATGAACTGGCAGTGGCGTCTATAGACGCCGTGCCAGTTCATTGCCCGCAGCCCCGCTTCAGCCTCCTTCTTCCGGTGTCTGTTCCGACACCGGCAGGCGAGCAGGGCTACGGCATGATGGCTGCCGAAGCCCTGTACTGAAGACTATTTGTGTCTCCAGTACAGGGCTTCGGGCGCCATCTTGTCGTAGCCCTGTCAGCGCGGGAGACGAGCAGAAGGAAGGTGGTCCCGGGAGGCCGGAGACTTCTGCCAGGTGAGTAAATGCTTTCTTTTCCAGGTGAAAATGACTCCCATTACGTTTCTTTTCAGGTGAAATGTTTGCCCGCATTGCGTTTCTTTTCTGGTGAAATGTTTGCCCGCATTGCGTTTCTTTTCTGGTGAAATGTTTGCCCGCATTGCGTTTCTTTTCTGGTGAAATGTTTGCCCGCATTGCGTTTCTTTTCTGGGGAAATGTTTGCCCGCATTGCGTTTCTTTTCTGGGGAAATGTTTGCCCGCATTGCGTTTCTTTTCTGGGGAAATGTTTGCCCGCATTGCATTTCTTTTCTGGGTAAATGTTTGCCCGCATTGCGTTTCTTTTCTGGTGAAATGTTTGCCCGCATTGCGTTTCTTTTATGGGGAAATGTTTGCCCGCATTGCAGTAATTTTCTGGTGAAATGTTTGCAATGTTTGCCCGCATTGCATTTCTTTTCTGGGTAAATGTTTGCCCGCATTGCGTTTCTTTTCTGGTGAAATGTTTGCCCGCATTGCGTTTCTTTTATGGGGAAATGTTTGCCCGCATTGCAGTAATTTTCTGGTGAAATGTTTGCCCGCATTGCGTTTATTTTGTACTGACATGTTGCCCGCATTGCGTTTATTTTGTACTGACATGTTTGCCCGCATTGCGTTTATTTTGTACTGACATGTTGCCCGCATTGCATTTATTTTGTACTGACATGTTTGCCCGCATTGCGTTTATTTTTTACTGACATGTTTGTCCGCATTGCATTTATTTTGTACTGATGTGTTGCCCGCATTGCGTTTATTTTGTACTGACATGTTGCCCGCATTGCATTTATTTTGTACTGACATGTTGCCCGCATTGCGTTTATTTTGTACTGACATGTTTGTCCGCATTGCATTTATTTTGTACTGACATGTTGCCCGCATTGCGTTTATTTTGTACTGACATGTTGCCCGCATTGCATTTATTTTATACTGACATGTTGCCCGCATTGCGTTTATTTTGTGCTGACATGTTGCCCATTGCATTTATTTTCTGGTGTCCGGGGTAATTGTTACTGCATTTATTATTTATTGGTCATAGATGGCTATGTTTGCTGCTTTGTTGTTATGGTATACTATTAGCATCACACAGTTTCTGCACACCCATGATGCAAAGTCTCGTTTGTCCACATCATGGCGTAAACACTGCTTTCTTTTGCCTCGCTGTTACATCATTACGTTAGCTCCGCCCATACAATGTCATGGCCACGCACATTTTTCACCGTGGCGCGCGCCGCAGCCCCCCCCCGGTCTTCATCGCTGTGTGCTCCTCAGTCCTCCCCACTCCCCCCCCCTCCCTGCACCCCCCCCCTCCCTGCGCCCCCCCCTCCCTGTCCCAGGTTGGACCCACAAAAATCTGGTCACTCTAACTGAGGGCACCTACACCTGACTACCTATACTGAGGGCACCTATACCCGGCTACCTACCTATACTGAGTCTGGGGGCATTTTATTTGGGGGTGATTGATGTGTCACGGAGATCTGAGCGCTTGGCGTCACGTGTCACGACTATAAAAAGGTTGTGAACCACTGACCTAGAGGGGCTTTTTGTGGCCATAAAAGTAATGGAAAAGTTGTTTAAAGGAGCCTAACATCTGGACAGTGGCATTCCGGAGGGAAATCCATGGCAAAAGTCCCACAAAAAATTATGTAGTTGAACAAAAGTCGTGTTTTAATCTTTAAAGGGCAAAAATCACATTACATTCCTAAATTTGTGGAATAATGTACTTTAAAATGTCCAGCGTTGCCAGGGATCTTTATACAGCCATATTGCGACTGTAAAGCGATCTCTGGCCAAAGCTTCCACTTCCAAGGAGTTTCTAGGGGGTCCATATGCAGTTATCACAAAAGCTCTTTGCGATTGTTTGCGGTGCGGTATATGTAACGTTTCATCTGTCACTGTGAACCGGGCGTAACCATTACACTACCTGATCGACGAGTACACATGCCGGACATTTTAAGGCTCCCTGCACACTGCATGTGATTCCGATTTTTAATCGGTGTTTACATCCGATTCCGATTTTTAACCACTTTACCCCCACCCGTACGGATTTCTCCGTCCCTTTTCCCACCCTGTTACCACCAAGGGACGGAGAAATCTGTACCTGACGCCGCTCTTGCCGCTGTCCGCGCTCCCGCTCACTCATCCACGCGCCCCCGCGCTTGTGCACGCCGCTGCCCACTCGCCCAGAGATCAATGAACGGGGAAAACCTTTCTGGTTCATTGATCTAAGCCCCCGCAATGATCAGCTGCTTCTACGAAGCAGCGCGATCATTGTGAAAAAAAAAGTTGCCCAGCCTCCCTAAACTTCCTGCAAGCGTACTTCCTGTACACTTGCAGGTTGCATAAAAAAAAACTCACTGTAGCATCTTGTGGCTAAATAGTAAAACTACACCCTAAAGCATTTTTCACATACAAATACATTAGCTATGCATTAAAAATTAACTTATTACCTCCCACACTCCCCAATTTTTTTTTTGTAATAAAAAAAAAAATACAATTAAAAAAATACATAAATAGTTACCTTAGGGACTGAACATTTTAAATATTTATGTCAAGAGGGTATAACACTGTTACTTTATAAACTATGGGCATGTAATTAGGGATGGACGCAAAACTGAAAAAAATGCACCTTTATTTCCAAATAAAATATTGGCGCCAAACATTGTGATAGGGACATAATTTAAACGGTTTTATAACCAGGACAAATGGGCAAATACATTTCATGGGTTTTAATTACAGTAGCATGCATTATTTAAAAACTATAATGGCCGAAAATTAAAAAATAATAATTTTTTTCCCACATTTTTTCCTATTTTCTCATTAAAACACACTTAGAATAAAATAATTCTTGGCATAATGTCCCACCTAAAGAAAGCCTAATTGGTGGTGAAAAGAACAAGATATAGTTCATTTCATTGTGATAAGTTATTATAAAGTTATAGACAAATGAATGGAAGGAGCGCTGAAAGGTGAAAATTGCTCTGGTGCTCAAGGGGTAAAACCCCTCAGTGGTGAAGTGGTTAATGATTACTGCATGCTGTGTTTTTTCCTCCGTTTTTCTGTTGATTGCATTCAGAGAAAATCAGAATTGCAAATCGGAAACGGAATCGCAAAACGGATTTGCACTGTGAAGGGAGCCTTAAGCACTGTATTCAACACATTTAGGAATGTACTGTGATTTCTGCCCTTTAGGGATTAAAACATGATTCTGCGTCAACTACGTAATTGTTGGTGGGACTTTTGCCATGAATCCCCCTCCGGCATGCCACGGTCCAGGTGTTAGGCCCCTTGAAACAACTTTTCCATCTTTCTTTTGATATATGTAAATGTACACTACCATTAGGTTGCTAATTTATCTGTCATTTACCACATTTAAATATATACTTGTAACGATTGGTGTCAGCAAGAGGCACAAATATCTGATTAAGTGGTGATATACAGAATCACCACCAATGCAGATATGTTAGAGTGAAATAGTCAGTATCTTCCTGATGGTAAATCAGCGGAAGGCTCACTAACACGGTAAGTGCCTGAAATGATCTACTCAGACCAGTGTCACACCCCGAACCTTGATTATTGGGGATCCGCAGTATCGCCAATAATACAAGGATAGACCCGATTATATAGCAATCTGCGGAATTGCTAATAATGCGGGTAGAAGTAAAGCAGTGGACACACGAACAACATGGAAATAAACAAAGCAGTAAATATTCACAAGGTTGTGGAAATATCCACCACACGGCAATTCTTTAGAGGTGTGGTTACCTCTGAATGGGAACCCCGTGTGTGAGATCCCCCAAAGTGGCAGTGGAGGAATCTCGGCCTCTGGCAGTAACGGTCTGCTAGGGCCGGCGTCTCAGGGAGGCAAGCCTCAGATAATAACCCAACAGTGGGAGACGTTCCACTGAAGGGAGCAAGGTCAGACAGAAAGAGGTTCAGCAACAGTACAGGCGGCAACAGTACAGAGACGTGAGACGAGAGAATAGTCAGGAACCAAGCCAATAGTCGTTAACGGTACGGGCTGGCAGAGTACAGAATCAGGAAGCAGAAGAGAAGTCAAGACAGGCACAGAATCATACACAGAGAATAAATAACAATAATAATCTCCTAGTCTAGGTGTGAAGTCCTTGGTTTCAACACCTGGGATCTAGTCTAAGGTCTGAGTGCTGACACAGGGTATCGCAAACACAGACGAAGTGTGACTGAAAAGCACTTCCTTATATACTGCCTGGGAGAGAAGTCTCCACCCCAGGCAGCAACCAATCAGAGCAGGCTAAAATGTCAGCTGACCTCCAGGTCAGCTGACACGCTTTCTAAGAGTATAAAGGCGTGTCTGGCGTGTGGCCGCACCCCCTAGAGGCAAGATGGCAGAACCCTGGTGAACAGCATGTTGGTGAGTTTGGAGCAGAGTGCTCGGACGGGTGTGCGCAGCGGATGCGGACGAATTTCCGCATCCCGCGTTGGAAGGCCCGCTTGCCGGACTGGATGCGACCATATTTCCGCAATCCATCCGGCGTTGCAGATTTTTCGTTACAGTACCCCTCCCTCTAGGCGTGGACTCCGGACACGTCCTACCTGGCCTGTCAGGATGGAGCTCATGGAACCGTCTCCTAAGATTATCAGCATGTAAATCACCTGCTTTGACCCAGGATCTTTCCTCTAGACCGTACCCTCTCCAATGCACCAAATACTGCATTGAACCCTGAACTCGTCTGGAGTCCAAGATCTCCTCAACCTCCCATTCAGGCTCACTATCAACCATGACAGGGTGAGGCGGGAGGGAGTCCACCTGAACAGCTGGTTTCAGGAGTGACACATGAAAGGCTTTCCCCACCTTTAGAGAATGCGGTAACCTGACTCTGTAAGTAACACGATTAACCCTTTCGGAAATTGGATATGGTCCAATATACCTGGGCCCCAGTTTCGCGGATGGCTGCCTCAGAGCTATATGACGAGTTGATACCCAAACTTTGTCTCCTGGTTTAAACTCCCACTCCGCAGACCGTCTCTTATCTGCCTGCCTCTTTGTGAGAATCTGCTCAGCTGCCTTTGCAGACAGGCAGCGTTTTGACCACTGTTCACGTCTGCATTCTGCAGGTCTCTTTAAGAGAGACTTTCTGTCAGTTCTGCAGCTTGTGTTGCTGAGAAATTTGCATACATTAGTCATGCAAATCCGTTACCTGCCTTCTTTTGATGACTAGCACTATAAAAGCATTCTGCTCCCAGAATGCTTTGCTGGACATTTCCCTTCCATGGTCTGTTCCTGATGGACACTGCTGGAGTGTCAGCCATTGCTATCTAGTATAGTTAATTCCTGGGGGTTGCTTTAGGCTCCCCTTCTAGCCCAGTCAGGTTGTATTATCTGTTTTGCCTGTTCCGTCTGTCTTGTGTTTGGATCGCACAAGCCCTAGCGTTAGCGGCTGTGGATCCTTCTGATTGAGTCTGGAGTGTAGGTTGGAACAGCGGTTGTTTCTGCCTACCTCATCTGTTCTGTCTGCCGTGTGTTTGGATCGCACTCGCCCTAGCGCTAGTGCTGGGGATCCTTCTGTTCTGTCTCCTGGGATCGCGCTAGCCACTTTTCGCTAGCGCTGGGGATCCTTCTGTTCTGTTACTCTGTCTCCTGGGATCGCGCTAGCTACTTTTCGCTAGCGCTTGGGATCCTTCTGTTCTGTCTTCTGGGATCGCGCTAGCCACTTTTCGCTAGCGCTGGGGATCCTTCTGTCGCTTGTCCCTGTTTTCGTGTGTCTGTCTTGTCTGCTGCGCTTGCTGGAGGCTCGGTGAGGTAACCGTTAAGCAAGCGCTCGCGTCCTCTGTTTCATGTTTGTCTGTTAATGGTTAGTTAAGCGTGCTTGTCTCTATTGTGCTTATCACGTGGAGACCGCGCATAACCGCGTGCACTGTTGCGAATGAGTGCGGTGTTCGCGGTTAGCTAGCGTTTGTTGTTTTCCGTATTTCCTTATTGTATTATTTGCTGTGCCTTTGCTACTCTCGTGCTCCGCCTTGCTGTACCTCGTGCCACGTCTGGCGATCGCACCTCTCGCGATCGCGTTCCTGCTTCTTATCTGCTGTGGTGTGTGCACAGTCGCGGGTTGGTGACTAATTTTATGCACACACACACAATCTGTCTCTGTGCTCACTCTCAATCGCTTCTCTTGCGATTGCGTTTCTTCCCTTCATACAATTCCTGTCTGGCGTGTGTGGTAGGGCAGAGGAGCTGTTCCTCTGCACTCCACAGCTCCACCTGCTGACAGGAATTGTCCTCTGCAGGTGCATAGCACCTAGCCTGGGTGTCCTCAATTATACGCTTGTGGAGGAGATCCGCCGCGTCAGCGCACGTCTGGTGCGCTAACCCCGGAGACGATTCCGCAATCGTTACACTCTTCTGTATGATGAAAGCCTTTTTTAAATTTTCTCCGACATTAGCCCAAATCCTCTTGAAAGATTCCTGCCACTCCTCCAGGACAGGGAATGGAGAGGTCGACACTGGCAAAGGAGAAAATTTGGGAGATTTCCCATTGACAATTAAAAAAGACGCATAACCAGAGGACTCATTCCTGAGATTGTTATGTGCGAACTCAGCAAATGGTAGACACTCCGCCCACTGGTGTTGGGCGTCCGCCACATAACATCTCAGGAACTGTTCCAAAGATTGATTGGTCCTCTCTGTCTGGCCGTTGGTCTGTGGATGGTAACCTGATGAAAAGGACAACGACATACCCATTCCCTTACAGAAGGCCCACCAGAACCTAGAGACAAACTGGACCCCTCTGTCTGAGACAACATTCTCTGGAATGCCGTGTAATTTAAAGATATTTTGAATGAAAAGATCTGCTAGTTTTTGAGCAGTAGGGAAACCACTCAAAGGCACGAAGTGGGCCATCTTACTGAATCTGTCTGTGACCACCCATATGACAGTCTTTCCATTGGAATCTGGACGTTCTCCCACGAAGTCCATGGAAATATGTGTCCATGGCTCCTGAGGGGAGGGCAGAGACTGCAAAGTTCCAACTGGAGCCAGTCGGGAGGGTTTGCTCCTGGCACAGACGGTACAGGTCTTAACAAATTCCTTGCAATCTTGTTGTAGAGATGGCCACCAGACAGATCTACACAACAATTCTTGGGTTCGGGTAATGCCAGGGTGTCCAGCATTCTTGTGTCCATGAAACAACTGCAGCACTTTGGGACGTAAAGTACAAGGGACATAAAGAACCCCTCTTGGTTTCCCTTCTGGGACTTCTAATTGAAAAGGACTTAAGAGGCTAGGAAGGTCTTCAACTATCTCAGTGGCTGCCAGGATGATCTCTTTCGACAGAATACTTTCTGAGGAAGGAGATGGAGCAGTTTCAGGTTCAAAACAACGAGAAAGGGCGTCCGCTTTAACGTTCTTACTCCCTGGTGTGAATGTAATTATAAAATTAAAACGGCAGAAAAAGAGAGCCCATCTAGCCTGTCTGGGGGTGAGTCTTTTAGCTTTTTCAATGTACTGTAAATTTTTATGATCCGTGTACACAGTAATTACATGCTCCGCCCCCTCTAACCAGTGGCGCCACTCCTCAAAAGCAAGCTTGATGGCTAATAATTCCCTGTTTCCAACATCATAATTTCTCTGGGCAGGGGAGAATTTTCTGGAAAAAAAAGCACAGGGATGAAGCTTGCCCTGAAGTCCTGAACGTTGAGACAATACTGCTCCTACTCCAACCTCTGAGGCATCCACCTCCACTATAAATGGGTAAGCAACATCTACATGACGTAATATGGGAGCAGAACAGAATGCCTCTTTCAGAGAGGAAAATGCCACAACTGCTTCTTCTGACCAATGAGTGGCATCAGCCCCTTTTTTTGTCAAATTAGTAAGCGGAGACACCACCGAAGAGAACCCCTTGATAAATTTTCTATAATAATTTGCGAATCCCAAGAATCTCTGTAGTGCTTTAAGCCCAGATGGTTGTGGCCAATCCCTTACAGCAGAGACCTTCTTGGGATCCATGGACAACCCTGATGTAGAGATAATGTAACCAAGAAAGGCAATCTCCTTTACCTCAATAAACACATTTCTCTAATTTCGCAAACAATTGATTCTTCCTGAGTCTTTGTAACACATACTTCACATGTTGGCGGTGTTCCGTGATATTTTTAGAAAATATCAAGATATCATCTAAGTAGACGATTACAAAGCGACCCAGTACCTCTCTAAAAATCTCATTGACGAACTCCTGAAAAACTGCAGGAGCGTTACACAACCCAAAGGGCATCACCAAGTATTCGTATTGCCCCTTGGGAGTGTTAAATGCCGTCTTCCATTCATCTTCCTCCCTGATACGGATCAAATTGTAGGCCCCCCTTAGATCCAACTTAGTGAAAACAGAAGCTCCTGGAACCTGTGTAAATAAATCGTCGATTAGCGGTAGTGGATACCGATTCTTAATCGTGATCTTATTTAGACCCCTGTAGTCAATACAGGGGCGCAAACCACCATCTTTTTTCTGAACGAAAAAGAATCCCGCTCCTGCAGGAGATCTTGAAGGGCGGATGAAACCCTTCTGCAAATTTTCCAGAATGTACTCGTCCATGGCCAATTTTTCCGGGGACGAGAGGTTGTATAGGTTGCCCCTGGGTGGCATGGTTCCTGGTTTCAAATCTATTGGGCAATCAAAAGGTCTATGGGGGGGTAATTGATCTGCTGCCCTAGGACAAAAGACATCAGCATATTCCTGATATTGTGGAGGTACTCCTTCCACTTGAATCTTAGTAGAACACAAAACTACATTCTGTAAACAATGTTGTGTACAATAAGGTGACCAAGTAGTCAACTGCCCATTCCCCCAATCAAACTGAGGAGAATGTAATCGTAACCAGGGCAACCCTAGTATCACCGTAGAGGTAGACATCTTTAAAACGAAAAACTGTATGACCTCCCTGTGCAGAGCTCCCACTTGCAGCGAGAGGGGAGGTGTCTGACACAGTGGGGACTTTCCTTGCAAAGGAGTGTCATCAATCGCTGTAACATATAAGTGTCTTCCTACCGGAAGTACAGGGATATTTAAACTTAAAGCAAAGCTTAAATCTAAAAAGTTAGCTGTTGACCCGGAATCTACAAATGCTGTGGTAGGAAAGTTCTGCCCTTCCCAATTTAGGGAACAGGGCAATAAAAATTTTTCTTGTTTTGGAGGTAAAACAATTCCGCTTAGGGTGGTACCCCCTACCACACCTAAGCCGAGGAGTTTCCCGACTTCCTACCACAGTTTTGTGCAATGTGGCCCTTTTCCCCGCAGTACATGCAAAGACCCTCTCTGCGTCTTCTTGACCTTTCCGCCTCCGTGAGGCGCCCGTGGCCTAACTGCATCGGCTCCTCAGTCTCAACTGCTGCCGAGCTACTGGCCCCAGAAGTCCTAGAGTACATGGGGTACCTGCCCTTCTTGTTGTACCTCAGACGCCTATCTATTTTAATAGGCAGCGTAATAGCCTCATCTAGATCTTTGGGTTCCGGATGACTAACCATCACGTCAGTTACTGCTTCCGACAACCCATCTAGGTATCTATCCAAGAGTGCATATCGCTCCCATCTAGAGGACACAGCCCACTTCCTAAACGCTGACGCATACTCCTCAGCAGTACTGCGTCCTTGTCTAAGGTTTTTGAGCTTACGTTCGGCCATGGCGGCACTATCTGGATCATCGTAGATGACCGCCATGGCCTTAAAAAACTCCTGGACAGAAGACAGAGCAGGATGCTCATCAGGTAAGCCATAAGCCCACGTCTGGGAATCTGCATGCTGCATGTTGTGTACAATAAGGTGACCAAGTAGTCAACTGCCCATTCCCCCAATAAAACTGAGGAGAATGTAATCGTAACCAGGGCAACCCTAGTATCACCGTAGAGGTAGACATCTTTAAAACGAAAAACTGTATGACCTCCCTGTGCAGAGCTCCCACTTGCAGCGAGAGGGGAGGTGTCTGACACAGTGGGGACTTTCCTTGCAAAGGAGTGTCATCAATCGCTGTAACATATAAGTGTCTTCCTACCGGAAGTACAGGGATATTTAAACTTAAAGCAAAGCTTAAATCTAAAAAGTTAGCTGTTGACCCGGAATCTACAAATGCTGTGGTAGGAAAGTTCTGCCCTTCCCAATTTAGGGAACAGGGCAATAAAATTTTTTCTTGTTTTGGAGGTAAAACAATTCCGCTTAGGGTGGTACCCCCTACCACACCTAAGCCGAGGAGTTTCCCGACTTCCTACCACAGTTTTGTGCAATGTGGCCCTTTTCCCCGCAGTACATGCAAAGACCCTCTCTGCGTCTTCTTGACCTTTCCGCCTCCGTGAGGCGCCCGTGGCCTAACTGCATCGGCTCCTCAGTCTCAACTGCTGCCGAGCTACTGGCCCCAGAAGTCCTAGAGTACATGGGGTACCTGCCCTTCTTGTTGTACCTCAGACGCCTATCTATTTTAATAGGCAGCGTAATAGCCTCATCTAGATCTTTGGGTTCCGGATGACTAACCATCACGTCAGTTACTGCTTCCGACAACCCATCTAGGTATCTATCCAAGAGTGCATATCGCTCCCATCTAGAGGACACAGCCCACTTCCTAAACGCTGACGCATACTCCTCAGCAGTACTGCGTCCTTGTCTAAGGTTTTTGAGCTTACGTTCGGCCATGGCGGCACTATCTGGATCATCGTAGATGACCGCCATGGCCTTAAAAAACTCCTGGACAGAAGACAGAGCAGGATGCTCATCAGGTAAGCCATAAGCCCACGTCTGGGAATCTGCATGCTGCATGTTGTGTACAATAAGGTGACCAAGTAGTCAACTGCCCATTCCCCCAATAAAACTGAGGAGAATGTAATCGTAACCAGGGCAACCCTAGTATCACCGTAGAGGTAGACATCTTTAAAACGAAAAACTGTATGACCTACCTGTGCAGAGCTCCCACTTGCAGCGAGAGGGGAGGTGTCTGACACAGTGGGGACTTTCCTTGCAAAGGAGTGTCATCAATCGCTGTAACATATAAGTGTCTTCCTACCGGAAGTACAGGGATATTTAAACTTAAAGCAAAGCTTAAATCTAAAAAGTTAGCTGTTGACCCGGAATCTACAAATGCTGTGGTAGGAAAGTTCTGCCCTTCCCAATTTAGGGAACAGGGCAATAAAATTTTTTCTTGTTTTGGAGGTAAAACAATTCCGCTTAGGGTGGTACCCCCTACCACACCTAAGCCGAGGAGTTTCCCGACTTCCTACCACAGTTTTGTGCAATGTGGCCCTTTTCCCCGCAGTACATGCAAAGACCCTCTCTGCGTCTTCTTGACCTTTCCGCCTCCGTGAGGCGCCCGTGGCCTAACTGCATCGGCTCCTCAGTCTCAACTGCTGCCGAGCTACTGGCCCCAGAAGTCCTAGAGTACATGGGGTACCTGCCCTTCTTGTTGTACCTCAGACGCCTATCTATTTTAATAGGCAGCGTAATAGCCTCATCTAGATCTTTGGGTTCCGGATGACTAACCATCACGTCAGTTACTGCTTCCGACAACCCATCTAGGTATCTATCCAAGAGTGCATATCGCTCCCATCTAGAGGACACAGCCCACTTCCTAAACGCTGACGCATACTCCTCAGCAGTACTGCGTCCTTGTCTAAGGTTTTTGAGCTTACGTTCGGCCATGGCGGCACTATCTGGATCATCGTAGATGACCGCCATGGCCTTAGAAAACTCCTGGACAGAAGACAGAGCAGGATGCTCATCAGGTAAGCCATAAGCCCACGTCTGGGAATCTGCATGCTGCATGTTGTGTACAATAAGGTGACCAAGTAGTCAACTGCCCATTCCCCCAATAAAACTGAGGAGAATGTAATCGTAACCAGGGCAACCCTAGTATCACCGTAGAGGTAGACATCTTTAAAACGAAAAACTGTATGACCTCCCTGTGCAGAGCTCCCACTTGCAGCGAGAGGGGAGGTGTCTGACACAGTGGGGACTTTCCTTGCAAAGGAGTGTCATCAATCGCTGTAACATATAAGTGTCTTCCTACCGGAAGTACAGGGATATTTAAACTTAAAGCAAAGCTTAAATCTAAAAAGTTAGCTGTTGACCCGGAATCTACAAATGCTGTGGTAGGAAAGTTCTGCCCTTCCCAATTTAGGGAACAGGGCAATAAAATTTTTTCTTGTTTTGGAGGTAAAACAATTCCGCTTAGGGTGGTACCCCCTACCACACCTAAGCCGAGGAGTTTCCCGACTTCCTACCACAGTTTTGTGCAATGTGGCCCTTTTCCCCGCAGTACATGCAAAGACCCTCTCTGCGTCTTCTTGACCTTTCCGCCTCCGTGAGGCGCCCGTGGCCTAACTGCATCGGCTCCTCAGTCTCAACTGCTGCCGAGCTACTGGCCCCAGAAGTCCTAGAGTACATGGGGTACCTGCCCTTCTTGTTGTACCTCAGACGCCTATCTATTTTAATAGGCAGCGTAATAGCCTCATCTAGATCTTTGGGTTCCGGATGACTAACCATCACGTCAGTTACTGCTTCCGACAACCCATCTAGGTATCTATCCAAGAGTGCATATCGCTCCCATCTAGAGGACACAGCCCACTTCCTAAACGCTGACGCATACTCCTCAGCAGTACTGCGTCCTTGTCTAAGGTTTTTGAGCTTACGTTCGGCCATGGCGGCACTATCTGGATCATCGTAGATGACCGCCATGGCCTTAAAAAACTCCTGGACAGAAGACAGAGCAGGATGCTCATCAGGTAAGCCATAAGCCCACGTCTGGGAATCTGCATGCTGCATGTTGTGTACAATAAGGTGACCAAGTAGTCAACTGCCCATTCCCCCAATAAAACTGAGGAGAATGTAATCGTAACCAGGGCAACCCTAGTATCACCGTAGAGGTAGACATCTTTAAAACGAAAAACTGTATGACCTCCCTGTGCAGAGCTCCCACTTGCAGCGAGAGGGGAGGTGTCTGACACAGTGGGGACTTTCCTTGCAAAGGAGTGTCATCAATCGCTGTAACATATAAGTGTCTTCCTACCGGAAGTACAGGGATATTTAAACTTAAAGCAAAGCTTAAATCTAAAAAGTTAGCTGTTGACCCGGAATCTATAAATGCTGTGGTAGGAAAGTTCTGCCCTTCCCAATTTAGGGAACAGGGCAATAAAATTTTTTCTTGTTTTGGAGGTAAAACAATTCCGCTTAGGGTGGTACCCCCTACCACACCTAAGCCGAGGAGTTTCCCGACTTCCTACCACAGTTTTGTGCAATGTGGCCCTTTTCCCCGCAGTACATGCAAAGACCCTCTCTGCGTCTTCTTGACCTTTCCGCCTCCGTGAGGCGCCCGTGGCCTAACTGCATCGGCTCCTCAGTCTCAACTGCTGCCGAGCTACTGGCCCCAGAAGTCCTAGAGTACATGGGGTACCTGCCCTTCTTGTTGTACCTCAGACGCCTATCTATTTTAATAGGCAGCGTAATAGCCTCATCTAGATCTTTGGGTTCCGGATGACTAACCATCACGTCAGTTACTGCTTCCGACAACCCATCTAGGTATCTATCCAAGAGTGCATATCGCTCCCATCTAGAGGACACAGCCCACTTCCTAAACGCTGACGCATACTCCTCAGCAGTACTGCGTCCTTGTCTAAGGTTTTTGAGCTTACGTTCGGCCATGGCGGCACTATCTGGATCATCGTAGATGACCGCCATGGCCTTAAAAAACTCCTGGACAGAAGACAGAGCAGGATGCTCATCAGGTAAGCCATAAGCCCACGTCTGGGAATCTGCATGCAATAGAGTCTTGATAAGAGTGACCTTCTGAGCCTCGGTTCCCGAGGACACAGGTTTCATCTCAAAGTAAGACAGCACTCTGTGACGGAAATTCTGGAAATCTGACCTTGTGCCTGAAAATTTCTCAGGAATGTTCATTTTAGGCTCGCTAAGAGCCGGGGGAGGTAGAACGTTAAGTGGTGATTGCAACCTTTGGACAGTCTCATTTAACTGTGTAATCTGAGCCTGCTGTGCAGTTACAGTAATCTTCAGCTGTTCTAACTCTGCCCTTATGCTGGGAATACACGATGCGTTTTTGCGTTCGTTTGTGCCGTCGTTTTCGCTTTCGATCGATTCTACTCTCGATTCACTACTCGATTCTCCTCTTGATTACTTATCTTTTCTTATCAATTACATTCACTTGAATGAGGAGAATCGAAATGAAAGTAGAATCGACCAGATCCAACAGGTTGGAATTTATCTATCGAACCCATCTATCTAAAGTAAAAACTTAACGTGTATTCCCAGCATTACAGTCTGAAGCTGGTTTATCACCCCCTCCATCTTACTTCTTTATGGTCTGTGTTTCTGTAACGATTGGTGTCAGCAAGAGGCACAAATATCTGATTAAGTGGTGATATACAGAATCACCACCAATGCAGATATGTTAGAGTGAAATAGTCAGTATCTTCCTGATGGTAAATCAGCGGAAGGCTCACTAACACGGTAAGTGCCTGAAATGATCTACTCAGACCAGTGTCACACCCCGAACCTTGATTATTGGGGATCCGCAGTATCGCCAATAATACAAGGATAGACCCGATTATATAGCAATCTGCGGAATTGCTAATAATGCGGGTAGAAGTAAAGCAGTGGACACGCGAACAACATGGAAATAAACAAAGCAGTAAATATTCACAAGGTTGTGGAAATATCCACCACACGGCAATTCTTTAGAGGTGTGGTTACCTCTGAATGGGAACCCCGTGTGTGAGATCCCCCAAAGTGGCAGTGGAGGAATCTCGGCCTCTGGCAGTAACGGTCTGCTAGGGCCGGCGTCTCAGGGAGGCAAGCCTCAGATAATAACCCAACAGTGGGAGACGTTCCACTGAAGGGAGCAAGGACAGACAGAAAGAGGTTCAGCAACAGTACAGGCGGCAACAGTACAGAGACGTGAGACGAGAGAATAGTCAGGAACCAAGCCAATAGTCGTTAACGGTACGGGCTGGCAGAGTACAGAATCAGGAAGCAGAAGAGAAGTCAAGACAGGCACAGAATCATACACAGAGAATAAATAACAATAATAATCTCCTAGTCTAGGTGTGAAGTCCTTGGTTTCAACACCTGGGATCTAGTCTAAGGTCTGAGTGCTGACACAGGGTATCGCAAACACAGACGAAGTGTGACTGAAAAGCACTTCCTTATATACTGCCTGGGAGAGAAGTCTCCACCCCAGGCAGCAACCAATCAGAGCAGGCTAAAATGTCAGCTGACCTCCAGGTCAGCTGACACGCTTTCTAAGAGTATAAAGGCGTGTCTGGCGTGCGGCCGCACCCCCTAGAGGCAAGATGGCAGAACCCTGGTGAACAGCATGTTGGTGAGTTTGGAGCAGAGTGCTCGGACGGGTGTGCGCAGCGGATGCGGACGAATTTCCGCATCCCGTGTTGGAAGGTCCGCTTGCCGGACTGGATGCGACCATATTTCCGCAATCCATCCGGCGTTGCAGATTTTTCGTTACAATACTGCTTTCCTATTGTACATTTAATATCGATTTTCTCCAAAACTATAAGGTATTTTTGAAAACGTTTTTTTCCTCTTTTACCCACTGTTCTCCCTAACATATCCTGCAAACTGCTGAGCTATTGACCGCAAAAGTCAGGAGCTATTAGGTGAAAAAAAGGCTAAAATATACAGGCAATATTTCTCTTGACCTTTACTTATTTTCACAAAAATAAGGTGAAAAGAATATTAGCATTTTCGCTCATCAGTGGTGGTTTAGTACAGTGGGATGCGAAAGTTTGGGCAACCTTATTAATTGTCACAATTTTCCTGTATTAATCGTTGGTTGTTACAATTAAAAATGTCAGTTAAATATATCATATAAGAGACGCACACAGTGATATTTGAGAAGTGAAATGAATTTTATTGGATTTACAGAAAGTGTGCAATAATTGTTTAAACAAAATTAGGTAGCTGCATACATTTGGGCACCACAAAAAAGAAATAAAATTAATATTTAGTAGATCCTCCTTTTACAGAAATTACAGCCTCTAAACGCTTCCTGTAGGTTCCAATGAGAGTCTGAATTCTGGTTGAAGGTATTTAGGACCATTCCTCTTTACAAAATAAGGTTTGATGGCTTCCGAGCAGGGACAGCTCTCTTTAACTCACACCACTTATTTTCAAGTATATTCAGGTCTGGGGACTGAGATGGCCATTCCAGAATGATTTCCCAGTTCCTCTGCATGAATGCCTTAGTGGACTTTGAGTAGTGTTTAGGGTCGTTGTCTTGTTGAAAGATCAAGCCCCGGCGCAGATTCAGCTTTGTCACTGATTCCTGGATATTGGTCTCCAGAATCTGCTGATACTGATTGGAATCCATGCGTCCCTCAACTTTGACAAGATTCCCAGTCCATGCACTGGCCACACAGACCCACAGCATGATGTACCCAACACCATATTTTACTGTAGGTAGCAGGTGTTTTTCTTGAAATGCTGTGTTGTTTGTCCTCCATGCATAACGCCCCTTGTTATGCCCAAATAACAAAATTTTAGTTTCATCAGTCCACAGCACCTTATTCCAAAATGAAGCTGGCTTGTCCAAATGTGCTTTAGCATACCTCAAGCTGCTCTGTTTGTGCTCTGGGTGGAAAAAAAGGCTCCCTCTGCATCACTGTCACATACAGCATCTCCTTGTGTAAAGTGCGCCGAATGGTTAAACGATGCACAGAGACTCCATCTGCAGCAAGATGATGCTGGTCTGTGGGTTGACTCTGGCTGTTCTCACCATTCGTCGCTTCTGTCTATCCGAGATTTTTCTTGGTCTGCCACTTTGAGCCTTAACTTGAACTGAGCCTGTGGTCTTCCATTTCCTCAATATGTTCCTAACTGTAGAAACAGACAGCTGAAATCTCTGAGACAACTTTCTGTATCCTTCCTGTACACCATGATGGTGAACAATTTTTGTCTTCAGGTAATTTGAGAGTTGTTTTGACACTCCCATGTTGCTATTCTTCAGAGAAAATTAAAATAGGAGGGAAACTTACAATTGACCCCTTTAAATACTCTTCCTCATAATTGGATTCACCTGTGTATGTAGGTCAGGGGTTACTGAGCTTAACAAGTCAATTTGAGTTTCAATAATTAGTTCTAAAGGTTTTAGAATCAATAAAATGACAACAGTGCCCAAATGTATGCACCTGCCTGATTGTATTTAAACAATTATTGTGCACTTTCTGTAAATCCAATAAACTTCGTTCCACTTCTTAAATATCACTGTGTGTGTCTCCTATATGATATATTTAACTGACATTTTTTATCGTAACAACCAACGATGTATGCAGGAAGATCATGACAATTAACAAGGTTGCCCAAACTTTTGCATCCCACTGTATTTTGTGCCTGAGAAACAGCAGGCTTGGGAGGGGGTTGTCCTCAGAAGGTTTGCTTCAGGCAGCAAAAAGTCTAGAACCTGCCCTGCAGACAGGGATAACCGCACTCTCTCACCGACTCCAGGCACTAGATGTCCAGGTGCCATCTTTCTTCTCTGCAGCGATACTCTCTAGTTCCTGATTATAATGGTGCCAATGCCACTAGACATCAGGTAAATCTATAGAGGAGTAAGGGGAGGGGGAGGCACTACCACTAGACAGCAAGGAAATATAAATGGGGAGGGTGGAATGAGGGACCACTTGACCACTAAGGAACAACGTATGGAGAAGTAAGAATGCTTTACAATCAATCTGAACCCCCCACACATCTATTTGTTTGGGGGAACACGTAAGACTCTTTGCCTCTGCTGCGGGAAAACCTTGTCTCAGCCCTGGCATCACTGCCATGCACAAGCTACACACTAATGGACAAACAAAGGTGTAGGAGAATTTAGCTGCACATGGAGTCTAGTAATACATTTACCAAACTCTCCATCTTTGGGGACCTCAGACTTTCTTCTGTGATCACTTTATTGAAACTCCCACTTAAAGTAAAAATAAACCCCTCTAATAGCATCCACAATAGATTGGAGAACCCAGGACTAGTATGTTATTTTTTGACATAAAAATAATAAAATGTCATATTTTGGCAGAATAACCCTATAGAGAGTTAATATATCCATCATTTAAATGTGTGACATAAGTAACTTACCTTCTAGCTGTTAGCACTATTCTTTACTATTACAAACGTCTAAAATCCTGAGTGCCAGGAAGGATCACTAGTTATATGGAGATATTTATGTCATTTGTACAGCGAGGAATAATTTAGGATTTCAGCAGCATGACGCTGTCTCTGAATAATGCCCACTGGCATGCTTCTCAGTGGATGCCTGACACATCTGAAGAACTGCTCAAATTCACAGCATTGTCTAAAGACCAAAGAGAACCTGTGATTGGCTTTGTAAATGTGCTTCAGAGACCACGGTGTATTTAGATTTGATGGGATTTAAATGGTAAAAGTCCTGACTTGTTGAGAATGTTTCATGGTGTAATAATTAAGGGCTTCTATATATAAAGTAGATATATTGGTTTAAACCAAGGCTGTACAAATTAAAATGGAACTCAAGTGCCCATCTGTACAGTCCTGGAGCCAGATGGAAACTTTAGAGCCAGCTCAATTGACATCAAATTCTATAAAAAAGCGGCAGTGGAAGGAGCACAGGAATATAGAAAAAGTTAGTGTTCCCCGACCCCTACCCTAGGGTCTGAAGGGATATTCCAGTACAATAGCAGCAAAATAGGTCAGCACCACTTGGAGTAATAAAGCTCTTTACTTCATCCCCTCAGGCTTATGCAGTTTAACAAAGGGAGGTGAAGCCCAGAGCAGCGGCCTGTCACAGCTGCCTGTCTTTTAAGGTACCTACACACGTCCTGATTTTCTGCCCAACATGTAGTCCGACTTGTCGTTTCAACGCCAAGTTGCTCGTGTGTATGCGCAATTAAGCAACTGATAACAGCCAGTTTGCACATTCCGCTTGGCGGATCAGATGGACCAACTGTTGTTCAAACGACTGTCAGGTCCATACGTATATACAAACGAGCAGCGGTCGTTTGACCAACTAATAAGTCAAAGTGAGTTGGATGAGAATTGGACAAAGAGTCAGATGACATGTAAATTAGTTTGTCAGCCGCTGTGTTTGGACGTGTGTACGTGACGGTTCAGCGACCTATAGTTTGCCTGACAAGTCGTTCAAGCAACTGATGCAAATGACAATCAGGCGTAAAGTTGGACGTGTGTACGCACCTTTATTCATGAAGAGCTTTATTACTCCAAGCGGTGCTGATGCATTTTGCTACCACAAATGTTATCTGCTATAACATACTGCCTATTAAGATGTCTTGAATAGAATACAATGCTCTTGCCCTTTGATATGCTAAAAAAAAGTTTACAAAGCAGATCATAATCATATTTTGAGATGTATTTAAACACTGGTTATTATTATGTAGCATTTATTTTGGGTTCATTCACACTGTGTGAGTTGTAGTGAGTTTTGACTCACTGCACATAGTGTGCATTTTACAAGGGAACACGGAAGCCCATAGACTTTCATTTTATTATTCACACTACAACAGTGAGTTGATAAGCGCAGAGCATTTCAACTCATCGGCGGTGATTAACTGACAGAAATGCATAGAAATGCATGCTAAGTGCGTTTCCCTCTACATCACTTCACAGTGGTTTACCATTTGACAATACAGTAAAGCTCATAGAAATACGTGGAAATGCATGGAAACATAATGGATAGAGATGGCTCGAACCTCCGATTTTCGGTTCGCGAACCTCGAACACGAACTTCCGCAAAAGTTTGGTTCGCGCGAACTTCCGCGAACCGCAATAGACTTCAATGGGGATGCAAACTTTGAAAACTGGAAACATTTATGCTGGCCACAAAAGTGATGGAAAAGATGTTTCAAGGGTTCTAACACCTGGAGGGGGGCATGGATGAATGGAATAGATGCCGAAAGTCCCGGGGAAAAATCTGGATTTGATGCAAAGCAGCGTTTTAAGGGCAGAAATCACATTGCATGCTAAATTGGAGGCCTAAAGTGCTTTAAAACATCTTGCATGTGTATACATCAATCAGGGAGTGTAATTAGAGTACTGCTTCACACTGACACACCAAACTCACTGTGTAACGCACCGCAAACAGCTGTTTGTGTAGTGATGGCCGTGCTGGACTGGTGCGCACCATGGTGAGAGTGCAGGCCGTGGCGGTTTTCAAGCCCATATGGTCGCTGGGCTGTGGTAGCTCAATGATAGAACAACAGTGACTGTCCAGCTGATCGAATTTGTCTGTCCACAATGAAGCAACAACCTTATTATCTTTGGTGTGCCCCCTCCCCCACCCCCATACTGAATGACAGGTAGGTATATGCAGTGATGGGTATTACAAATGTGCACCTGTCACACACACGTACCGTGAACAGGTACAGTGACTGGTGGTATTAACAATGCATGCGTTCACGTAGGTAGGTGGGTGCACTGAACAACAGGTAGGTATATGCAGTGATGGGTATTACAAATGTGCACCTGTCACACACACGTATCGTGAACAGGTACAGTGACTGGTGGTATTAACAATGCGTGCGCTCACGTAAGTAGGTAGGTAGGTGCACTGAACAGTGAACAGGTGCAGTGATTGGGATAGGATTAAAAATGTGCAGTTGTCTGTCACACACACAGGTAGTCACTGAATGTGCTGGGCCTGGCAGTGGCACAGTAGGAATTACCACCAAGGGGCCAAAGGCCAGCTGCGACTAACTGACAGGGCTGTATATAATGCAAGTGGGACACACACAAAAAAAAAATAGATTACAAGAACAAGATTAGCTCTCAAAAGAGCTATTGAGGGGTGCTTTTTTAGCAATAAGAATCAGCAAGGAGCAAACTAATAAGCCTACAAAAACCTAACTAAGCTTTCCCTATGAGAGTCTGCAGCAGCTCTCCCTTCTCTAATTACTGCAGGCACACGAGTGAGTAAAATGCCTAACGCTGCCTGCCTTTTATAAGGGGGGAAGGGCCTCCAGGAGGGAGTGTAGCCTGATTGGCTACAATGTACCTGCTGACTGTGATGTACAGGGTCAAAGTTGACCCTGATCATGTAGTATTGGAGGCGGGTCGAACCGCCATAAAGTTCCGAAGTTCGCGCGAATAAGTTCGTGGTCGAACCGTTCGGGCCATCTCTAATAATGAAGTGAAAGCATAATGAAATGCACATAAACTAGCATGGCTATAGGGATTCAGATGTTCGAAAAATGCTGCAGGCACTCTTATTTGTTTCCCCGCACGTGATTTTAGTGGGGTGAAATTCCACATCTGAATTCGCGTGCAAGAAAATGGAAAGGAATTGCGCAAATGGAATTTATTGTACCCTTATTGAGATACTAAGCCAGAAGGAGGTTACAGATCAAGGGCTCGATTCACAAAGCGGTGCTAACCCAGTTAGAGACTTTAGGCATGATAACCATTGCACCACGCTGGTGAAAAGCCAGTTTAGGCGTGATAAGTTTAGGTGTGATAAGTTTAGGTGTGATAAGTTTAGGCATGCTAAGTTTAGATAAGTGTAGATAGCGTGCAAAGTCCTGCACGCAAAGCAGCGCCATTAAACTCTATGCGAAGTGCACCAGACTTTGCTAGCGCAAAACTTTTGATCAGCTGTGCACTGCGGTGCTAACGCAGTTGCTGCTTAAACTTATCATGCCTAAACTTATCACACCTAAACTTATCATGCCTAAACTTATCACACCTAAACTTATCACACCTAAACTTATCATGCCTAAACTGAGTTTAGGCGTGATAAAGGGCTTTTCACCAGCATGCTAACTGTTAGCACCGCTTTGTGAATCAGGCCCCAAGTGTCCTAACACCTCTAGTTGTAGCCTAATTCCAGGAGAACTTGAGATGAGAAGCGTCTCAGTCTCCATACTTACCTTGGGCTTCCTAAAGCCCGTATGAGGCTCCGGTCCCTCACAATTTGTCTCAAAAGCTTCACTGAGTTGCATTTCACAGCGCATGTGTGGCTCAGCACTACGGGAGTACAAAAGGTGCGCGTTTGTGGCCGAGTTGCATTTGTGCAATGAAGCGTGACTCGTCCAAGCTTTCGGGACAAATTATGGAGGACAGGAGCCACCTAGGGAGATGACGAGGCGGCTTATGGAAGCCACGGGTAAGTATGGTGCCTCAGACGCTTTTTGTGTCAGGTACACTAAGTTACTTTATGTTTGCCTGCACTTTCCATATCAAAGTAAAGTGCCCTTTTTTCAGATAAAATAAAAAAAACACTGTCGGTGATGTTCGCTCTTAGGGGCGTGGCTCAAGGCAGAAGTGGGTGCAGGCAAAGATGGGGTGACATACTATTAGGTATGTGAGAGGGACTCACTTTGTTTTTAAGAAAAGGCAGAGACATAAAGCAGACTCAAAGTCTGAATAATACTTCTAGGTCCACAGCAATGACCCTGACACGGTAGAGATCAATATGTGAATCAGAACCCCCCTCCCCCCCCCCCCCATCTCTCACCTGGGTCCTATCCTTCTGCACTCACACCCTCCAGATATGCGGACGGCAAGCAGATGGGAGGAGAATAATGCATCTGACTTCCACATTCCAAGAGCTGGAGCGCAGTGTCACCGTCGCCACAGGGCTCCTCCTTCAATGCCGCCCACTGTGCTTCCTGATTAGTGAAAGCACAGTGAGAGACATTGAAGGCAGAGACCTGTGGCACGTGACAGTGACGCTGCGCTCCAGCGCTTGGAACGCAGAAGTCAGGTGAGTTATTCTCTGCCTGCCATGCCTGCCTGCCGCCCGCCTATCTGGAGGGGGAGAGTGCAGAAGAAGGGGACCCAGGTGAGGGAGGGGGGTTCTGGCTCCCCTCCCCGCTGCTGTCCCCACTGCCCCTCCTTGTTCTGCTGCTTTCCCTCCTGGGGCCAACTATGCTACCTATACTGGGGGCAACTATACTAGCTATACTGGGGGCAACTATACTACCTACACTGGGGGCAACTATACTACCTACACTGGGGGCAACTATACTAGCTATACTGAGGGCAACTATACTAGCTATACTGGGGGCAACTATACTACCTACACTGGGGGTAACCTACACTGGGGGCAACTATACTAGCTATACTGGCGCAACTATACTACCAACACTGAGGGCAACTATACTAGCTATACTGGGGGTAACTATACTACCTACACTGGGTGGCAACTATATTAGCTAAACTACCAACACAAGGGACAACTATACTTGCTATACTGGAGCAACTATACTACCTTTACTGGGGGCAACTATACTAGCTATACTGGGGCAATTATACTACCTACACTGGGGGCAAATATACTACCTACCCATACTGTGACAACTATACTAGCTAGTAGCTACCTATACTGGGGTAATTATATGACCTATACTGTGGGCAACTATACTGGGAGCAACTATACTAGCAACCTATATTGGGTGCAACTTTATTACACATACTAGAGCAACTATGCTACCTATACTGGGGCAACAATATTACCTATATTACCTATACTGAGGGCACCTATACCTGGCATTACCCGCCATAGTGCGCTTAGTATGCCGCACTCACTGCTTTCTTTTTTGGGGGGAGGGGGTGTCCTTTAATACCCAGCACCGGGTGTTAAATGCCCAAGGTATGCCACTGGATGTGATGTTATGCTATACAGCTTGAGAAAGGGCTGACTGTCTGAAACAGCGGAGCTGTCGCTGTGTCTGCTGCCTGTATCATGGATTTTTAACTTTTGGATCACTAATAAAGAGCTATTTTTACTGAAGCCGATGCTTGCTCATTTGGAATTGAGATTGGAAGATACCTGTAGTGCACAGGTGGATATGAGTCTATAGCACGACTACTTACTTTAATTTTTCCCCCATCGGTGCATGCCATACACAGTTTTGCTAACTGGTTGTGATGTAGGCACACTGAGACTTGTAAGAGTCGGCCATACAGTCCCTCCAATTTCCAGGGTAGAGTGGGGGTGGGGAAAAAAATAAAAGCTTTTGCTATGATATTTATATACTCTCAGCTGTAACAATGACTTGGGAATATGCTGTTCCTTCCACTTGCCACATTAACCTTTTCGGGACCGGCCACCTACCCCCCCTTAAGGACCAGGCATTTTTGGCGGGAAGGGGGTGCGCGCGTTTGGGGGGGTCAGGCGGCCGGATCCCGTGTGTGGCTGCCGGGCATTGTGTCCCCCCTTGGTGGCCTGGGCCCCCCCTTCTGCCAGCAGCCTTCACTTACCTTCCAGGCTCCAGCGATGAGCCGCACGGGACCCTCTTCTCCGGCCGGCATCTCCGCTTCATCTGACGAGCAGTTCCGGGTCGCGGCTTGATGACGTCATCAAGCCGGGACCCGGCGCTGACGTCAGATGAAGCGGAGATGCCGGCCAGAGCGGAGGGGGCGCCGATCGTCGCTGGAACGGCAGGGAGGTGAGTGGATCCTCTTCTTTCCCCCCCTGCCGCCGCAGCTGTCAAACAGATCACTACGATCCGACGGCGATCGTAGTGATCGTGTGATCAGCAGCCATACGCGATGGCTGCTGATCACTCGGGGGAGATGTCGGCTGTCATATGACAGCTTGATCTCCCCCTCCGGGTGCGCACGATCGCGTCGGGAGCGGAAATTTCGGGCCGGCGTAGATCCTACGCCGCATCAGGCTAGAACAGCCACAAGTGCGGCGTAGGATCTCATGCACATGGTCCCGAAAAGGTTAAAGAATAGCAACATCTTAGACTCTATTGTAGCTTTGTGTAATGTGAAGGAAAGTGGAAGGCATATTGTAGTGAAATGTGAAGTTTAAACAACATGTTGAAACCACTTAAATAGCATGCTTCTGGGCTGTGAGGGTTCCCTTAGGGGGATAGGTGGTTTCCTGGAGGTTGTAATCCTTTCAACTAGTTAGGGTATTGGCCTTGTTCTTTTGCTGTATGCGTGATGTTAATTTTTGCTGCGACTAGGACCTCTGCTGCACCTTCTGTTTATCACACAAGTTAATAAAACATCTCAGCAGTAGAGATGTCGCAAACCTACAATTTTCGGTTCGCGAACGAACCTTCGCGGAAGGTTCGGTTCGCGGAAAAGTTCGCAAACTGCAATAGACTTTAATGGGGATGCGAACTTTGAAAAATAGAAAAAATTATGCTGGCCACAAAAGTGATGGAAAAGATGTTTCGAGGGGTCTAACACCTGGAGGGGGGCATGGCGGAGTGGGATACATGCCCAAAGTCCCGGGGAAAAATCTGGATGTGACACAAAGCAGCGTTTTAAGGGCAGAAATCACACTGAATGCTAAATTGCAGGCCTAAAGTGCTTTTAAACATCTTGCATGTGTATACATCACTCAGGGAGTGTAATTAGAGTTCTGCTTCACACTGACGCACCAAACTCACTGTGTAACGCACCGCAAACAGCTGTTTGCGTAGTGACGGCCGTGCTGGACTGGTGCGCACTGTGGCGAGAGTGTAGGCCATGTCGGTTTTCAAGCCCATATGGTCGCCGGGCTGTGGTAGCTCAATGATAGAACAACAGTGACTGTCCAGCTGATCAAATTTGGTCTGACCACACTAAAGCAACGACCTTATTATCTTTTGTGTCCCACCCCCACCCGAGACACTCAAATAGCCGGCGGTCATTGCTTCATGTGATACGCAAGCCCCTTCACCGCGGCAAGGTAATGATCACGAAGGGGGATGGGCACATGTACATGCCTTTTGTTTTTTTGTTGCAGCCACCCACAGTGCAGCCAGAAAAATTAGACAGGCATGTACACGCACCAGAAAAATTATTATAGCGGCCGCTGCTAGCAGCGGCCTTAAAAATTCACGAATCCGCCTAGAGTCCTGGACCCTGTTGGTGGTGGCGGAGAAGGCAAGCGGCCTGCAGGCAGAGATGCTGTGTGTGGGGACTGACTTAGTCTTCGGTCATGCAGTAGCCCTCCGTGATCCATTCCTCATTCATTTTGATAAAGGTCAGGTACTGAACACTGTCGTGACTTAGCCGACTTCTCTTCTCAGTGACTATGCCTCCAGCTGCACTGAAGTTCCTTTCTGACAGGACGCTTGCGGCAGGGCAAGAGAGAAGTTGTATGGCAAATTGGGACAGCTCTGGCCACAGTTCAAACCTGCGCAACTAGTAGTCCAAGGGTTCATCGTCGCTTTTCGCAGTGTCTACATCCACACTCAAGGCCAGGTAGTCGGCTACCTGCCGGTCCAGGCATTGGTGGAGGGTGGATCCGGAAGGACTATGGCAAGGAGTTGGACTAAAGAATGTCCGCATGTCCAACATCACCCTGAGATCGCTGGAGCGTCCTGTCCTTGCCTGCGTGGACTTGGGAGGAGGAGGGTTACTGCCAGTGGTACCTTGATTGCGTTGTGCAGCCACATTAGTGTTGGGCGAACAGTGTTCGCCACTGTTCGGGTTCTGCAGAACATCACCCTGTTCGGGTGATGTTCGCGTTCGGCCGAATACCTCATGGTGTTCGGCCTTTTAAGTTCGGGTTCGCCCCGAACTTCTAATGGCCGCCGAACAGGGCCCTGTTCGGCCGAATACTGCCCCCCTATGGGGTCACAGGCATAAGGGGGGAGCATGCCCCGATCGCGGGGGGGGGGGGTCGGAAATTCCCCCCACCCCCTCCGCTAGCGCTCCCCCCTCTGCCCGCTTCCCCATACAAAAGTTTAAGCAAAGTACCTGTAGTGGATGGCCTGGCAGTGGGCGGCACTGTGGAGTGAGGAGGAGGAGTCCGGAGAGTGACGAGTTGAGGGAGGCCGGGCAGCGGGCGTGAGGTCAGAGAAAGGGCGGAAGTACCACAAGGGTACTTCCGCTGAACCGCCCGCTGCCCGGCCTCCCTCAACTCGTCACTCTCCGGACTCCTCCTCCTCACTCCACAGTGCCGCCCACTGCCAGGCCATCCACTACAGGTACTTTGCTTAAACTTTTGTATGGGGAAGCGGGCAGAGGGGGGAGCGCTAGCGGAGGGGGTGGGGGGAATTTCCGACCCCCCCCCGCGATCGGGGCATGCTCCCCCCTTATGCCTGCGACCCCATATGGCCCCCAAAAGCTGGATGTTCGGAAAGTTCGGGGTTCGGCCCGAACATGCCGAACATCTCGGCCATGTTCGGCGAACTTTCCCGAACCCGAACATCCAGGTGTTCGCCCATCACTAAGCCACATCACCCTTAAACACATTGTAAAGCATCATTGACATCTTGTTCTGCAAGTGCTGCATCCTTTCCGCCTTGTGTTGAGTTGGTAACAGGTCCGCCACTTTGTGCCTGTACCGAGGGTCTAGTAGCGTGGCCACCCAGTACAGGTCATTCGCCTTGAGTTTTTTGATACGGGGGTCCCTCAACAGGCTGGACAACATGAAAGAGGCCATCTGCACAAAGCTGGATGCAGATGTACTCTCCATCTCCTCTTGCTCTTCCTCAGTGATGGCACGCAACTCCTCTTCCTCCCCCCAGCCATGAACAATACCACGGGAACGTGGAGCAGCAGAAGCCCCCTGTGACATCTGCCGCGGTTGTTCTTCTTCCGCCGCCTCTTCCTCCTCCACAGGAACACCTTCCTCATCACCATCATCAGAGTCTGACTCCTCTTCTTCCCCACATGACTCCTCTTCTTCCGCCTCCTCCTCCACCCTCTGTGCTGCCGCAGGTGTTGTGGAAACATCGGGTTCGGATGTAAATCGCTCCCACGACTCCTGCTGCCGTAACTGTTCTCGTTCACGCTCCTCCACAGCTGTATCCACCACTCTACACACGGCACGCTCCAGGAAGTAGGCGTAGGGGATCAAGTCGCTGATGGTACCCTCAGCGCGACTCACCAGTTTGGTCACCTCCTCAAAGGGCTCCATGACCCTGCATGCATTTCGCATCAGTGTCCAGTTGTTGGGCCACAACATCCCCATCCTCCCAGATTGTGTCCTTGTACTGTAATGATACAGGTACTGGGTGATGGCTTTCTCCTGGTCTAGCAGGCAAGAGAACATCAGCAGGGTGGAATTCCAGCGAGTCGGGCTATCGCAAATCAGGCGTCTCACCGGCAAGTTGTTTCTACGCTGAATGTCTGCAAAGCGTGCCATGGCCATGTAAGAGCGCCTGAAATGCCCACACAACTTCCTGGCCTGCTTCAGGATGTCCTCTAAGCCTGGGTATTCGGACACAAATCTTTGCCCGACCAGATTCAGCACATATGCCATGCAGGGTATGTGTGTCAGCTTTCCCAAATTCAACACAGATCTCAAGCTTGTGCGGGGTCAGCCATTGCTCCACCTGTTTGTTAAGAGCAGCCAGGAGAGCTGCTCCAGTGTGACTCTCCGCTTTCAGGCAAGACATGTCTAACACTGCGTGACACCGTCGTACCTGGCATGCAGCATAGGCCCTGGGGTGCGGGGGCTGGAGAGGAGATCATGGCACCAGCCAAGGAGGAGGAGGAGGATGACGACAGCGAAGAGGTGGTAGCAGGCAAAGAGGAGGTGGCTGGAGGCCTGCCTGCAAGCCGTGGAGGTGTCACAAGTCGGTCCGCTGCGCAGCCACGTACTCCCTGCTTTCTGCCATCGGTCACCAGGTTGACCCAATGGGCTGTGTACGTAATGTAGCGCCCCTGCCCGTGCTTGGCAGACCAGGCATCCGTGGTCAGGTGGACCCTAGACCCAACGCTCTTCGCAATAGATGACACCACTTGCCTCTCAACTGCACGGTACAATTTGGGTATGGCCTTTTGTGAAAAATAATTGCGGCCTGGTATCTTCCACTGCGGTGTACCAATGGCCACAAATTTACGGAAAGCCTCCGACTCCACCAGTTTGTATGGTAATAGCTGGCGAGCTAATAGTTCCGCCACGCCAGCTGTCAGACGCCGGGCAAGAGGTTGACTGGCAGACATTTGTTTCTTACGCTCAAATACGTCCTTCACGGACAGCTGGGTACTGCTGTGGGCAGAGGAGAAGGAACCGCTCAAGGGAAGAGGCGGTGTGGAGGAGGGTGGCTGTGAAGGTGCAAGGGAGAAAGCGGATGAAGACGATGCACCTGAAGGAGGAAGAGGAGAAGGAGGGTGGCTTGTCTTTTGGGTGCTGCTTTTCCTCAGGTGTTCTTGCCATAGCTGTTTGTGCCTTCTCTCCAGGTGCCTTCGTAAGGCACTTGTCCCTACATGAGAGTTGGCCTTTCCACGGCTCAATTTTTGGAGGCAGAGACAACAGATGGCTTTGCTCCGATCTGAGACACACATGTTAAAAAATTTCAAAACCGCTGAGCCCCCCTGGGGAGATGGCGCTACGGTGGCATCAGCAGCTGACGTTGAAGGGCATGTTGGCTGGCTGTCCATAGCTGGCGATACATGGCGCCGGACACTGCCCCAGCTGTTTCTGAGGATGAGCTCCCTCTGCTTCTATCATGGAGTCGTATCCTCCTACTCCTCTCTGACTCCCCCTCTGAACTGTCCCCCTGGTCATCTCCTCTCCTGGGAACATACGTGGCATCTGTATAATCGTCATCATAATCCTCCTGCCCAGCTTCGCTTTCCTCAGACACCTCCTCAACTGCAGGTGGTTCATCATCCCCCTCCTCACACATTATGTCCATACTATCGCCACCTAACTCAGACGTATGAGGTGGTGTACCGGCTCCTTCTTCTTGTTGTTGCAGTAGTGGCTGTGAATCAGTGATTTCACCACCACAAAATAACTCCTGCAAAGTGTCAAATGCAGCGGATGTGGTGCTTGTACTAGCGCTGGTGGCACTGGCTACGGGAGATGAGGTCTTCTGTGTTAAATACTCAACCACGTCCTCACAATTTGGGAAGTGATGGCACATGCCTTCTTCTGAGCACTGTATTTTGGGACAGGTCCGCATGAAATCACAGCAACACCACCTCGCACAAACCTGCCGGTGCCTGGTGGCCTTCCTCTGGTTCTGCCTCTACCTCTTCCTCTACCTGGTTTGTCCATTTTGTCCATCTTGGGGGGATGCTAGGTATATGCAGTGAGGTGGGTTCACTCAAGACAACAGGTAGTTAGATGTAGTGAGGTGGGTTCACTGAACAGTAAAGGTACTTAGATGCAGTGAGGTGGGTTCACTCAACACAACAGGTAGTTAGATGCAGTGAGCTGGGTTCACTCAACAAAAAGCTGGGTATATGCAGTGATGAGGTGGGTTAAGTAAACACAACAGGTACTGGGTATATGCAGTACTGGGTAGTACAATGTGCAGCTCCCTGTCACACACACAGGTAGTCACTGAATGTGCTGGGCTGCTGGCAGTGGCACACACATTATGAATTAGCAAGGCTGTGCATGCAACAAAAGTGTCAGTTTGACACACAGAAAAAAAAAAGTGCAGGATGAGCTCTGAAAAGAGCTGTTAAGGGGTGCTATAAAAGCAATAATAATGAGCCAGGAGCAAGCTAAGCAGCCAAGAACCTAACTAATCTGTCCCTAGAAGAACAAGTCTGCAGCAGTTGTCCCTAGTCTGTCTCACTCTGTAGCAGGCACACGAGTGAGGCTAATGGCCGCCGAAGCCTGCCTTATATAAGGGGGGGTGGGGCTCCAGGGCTTAGTGTAGCCTGAATGGCTACAATGTGCCTGCTGACTGTGATGCAGAGGGTCAAAGTTGACCCTCATAGTGCATTATTGGGCGAATCGAACTTCCGCAAAAGTTCGCTTGGTCCAGGCGAACGCGAACCCCCAAAGTTCGCCTGGAACCGTTCGCCGGCAAACCGTTCGCTACATCTCTACTCAGCAGCCAATAGTGGTGTTTTCATTGATATGTGTGGTGCTGGTGGGGTAGGAGTCGGAGTTTAGTGCCAGGTCTAACTGAAGTTGACCCCATATATATAGCAAACCGAAGATTATGATTTCCAGTGGATGATAATACTCATGTTAGGTTAGCACTGTGTATCCCGACATACAGCATGTTGGTGGGATAAAATGGTTATTATGGGTAATATAGGTAATATAGTTGCCCCAGTATAGGAAGCATAGTTGCTCTTGTATGTGTAATAAAGTTGCACCCAGTATAGGTTGCTAGTATAGTTGCTCCCAGTATAGTTGCCCACAGTATAGGTAGTATAATTGTCCCAGTATAGGTAGCTACTAGCTAGTATAGTTGTCCCAGTATAGGTAGCTAGTATATTTGCCCCCAGTGTAGGTACTATAATTGCCCCAGTATAGCTTGTATAGTTGTCCCTTGTGTAGGTAGTTTAGCTAGTATAGTTGCCACCCAGTGTAGGTAGTATAGTTACCCCCAGTATAGTTGCCCGCACTGTAGGTAGTATAGTTGTCCCAGTATATCTAGTATAGTTGCCCCCAGTATAGCTAGCATAGTTGCCCCCAGTATAGCTAGCATAGTTGCCCCCAGTATAGCTAATATAGTTTACCCCAGTGTAGGTAGTATAGTTGCCCCCAGTATAGCTAGTATAGTTTCCCCCAGTGTAGGTAGTATAGTTGCCCCCAGTATAGCTAGTATAGTTGCCCCCAGTATAGGTAGCATAGTTGGCCCCAGGAGGGGAAGCAGCAGAACAAGGAGGGGCAGTGGGGACAGCGGCAGGGAAGGAAGCCAGAACCCCCCCTTCCTCACCTGGGTCCCCTCCTTCCGCACTCTCCCCCTCCAGATAGGCGAGCGGCAGGCAGGCATGGCGGGACGAGAATAACTCACCTGACTTTTGCGTTCCAAGCGTTGGAGCGCAGCATCACCGTCACGTGCCACAGGTGTCTTAATGAAATTGTCAGCCAAATAATGCTGCCCCGTGATGTACTTACCCGGGGCTTCCTCCAGCCCCTTGCAGCTGACATGTCCCTCGCAGCATCTCCACTTGCAGCCGCTGGCTTTGGGGTCTCCGCCTGTGCAGAGGCCCTCCTCTACTGTGCTTGCACGAGCGCCATTGTCAATCAAGTCCACATTGTCCACAGTGTACTGCACAGGTGTGAGTGTGAGGAAGGGTTCCCTTAGGAGGGTGGGTTGTTTCCTGGAGTTTGTACTTATTTCGACTAGTTATGGTATTGGCGTTGTATACCTTTTAACTACTATAGGAAATCAAAGTGGTGGGGGGTGGGTTCCTTAGAGAAGATTGTGTTAGCATTGGGTTATGCCAACATATACTATGTTGGTGGAATAAGGTGGTTCCCTGGGGAGCGTGTCTTAATCTTTAAGTACGGTAGATTTTCAGCTGACAATTCAGCAGGGTAGGGACCATGCATCTATGCTATTTCTGGGGTCTTGACAGAAGCTGAGACTTTGATTTCTACTGCGCTGTTCATTTGTCACACAAATCAATAGCAGTATCTCTGCAGCCAGAAGTGGTGCATTTCTTGGCATGTGTGAGGTCAGGGGAAATGAAAAGGCGTTGTGTGGGTCCAAGTCAGAAGAGATGAGACCACATATATAGCATACTGCTGAGATGTGAGGGTTCCCTTAGAGTGAGTGGTTTCCTTCTCCTTTCAGCTAGTTAGGGTATTGGCCGTGTTCCTTTGCTGTATGTGTAATGTTGTGATTGTTTGGAAGCTTCCAGGTTCCAACATGGTCCATCACTGGGGGTAGAATGGTATACCTTTTCTTGTAATACTTTCAGCCACAGCCCCTGAACAAGCATGCAGATCAGGTGCTCTGAAGTCAGACTGGATTAGCTGCATGCTTGTTTCAGGTGTGTGATTCAGCCATTATTGCAGCCAAAGAAATCAGCAGGACTGCCAAGCAACTGGTATTGTTCAAAAGGAAACAAGCATATTCCTCTCAGTTTAGGTTACCTTTCAGTGTTGTCCAATGAAAAGCTATAATAAAATATTTACAAAAAGGTGAGCTCAGTGGGAGCCTAATGCAAAGGTTCAAATCTACTTGTCTTTTGCAAGAAAGTCAATAGGCACTGTATGCAGGGGTATATTTGTCATCCAAATAACCCATTTTAACAAGTATCAGCAAAGAACATTTTGCTGAGACAAATATAAATATATTGCCGGTCCTTTAATTACCTTGCTATTGCTGCTTTGACACATAAGCTCAAATATTTTTCAAATATATTTCTTTATTAAAGTAAAGGATCAAAAGCAAATCCTTCCAGAGTAGTTTTCGAAAAGTTTAAATGTCACCCAATAGATGCATCAATCTCCATTAAACCTTTAGCGAACGCTTGCTTGATGGTCCGGCAGACAGAGAGCAATACATCTAAATCAGACAAATCCCCAATAGATAGGCACACAGTGTCATCTCTTTCCTCCTATGCCGGCAGCTGAAGCAAGCCTTATTGCAGAGCATGAATCAAGTCCATGTTTTATAAAACGCATGTGATGTTTTGATTTCCTTTTAACTGGTTGTGCATTATATTGCCCTGACAGCCTGGCCCAGTTTAGAATCTATTCATAATGAAAGGAAAGTTCCTGAGTTTTTTTACATCGGTGACATTTTCTGGTTGTCAGTAATATAGCAATGAATACATATATGGTTGCAAGGCTTACATATGAGTGAAAAAGATGATCCTTAAAATTTGACAATGGAAATTTTGCCTTGAATATTGCCAGTTAAAATCAAATTCAATTCAGCTGAATTTTGCACAGAAATTGACTTAATCCACTGCAATCTTTTAAATGTACCATCCCCTTCCTCCCCACCAGCTTTACACTTGTATGTGCTTTGCAGGGAAATGTGGATGATGCCTTCTTGCTGTGCCCAGGGTAGTGGATGAGATCTCTACCTCCCTGCACCAATGGTGGCACCGGAACGTGTGCTCTGGCTCTGCTCTGCAATGTATGTGTGCTGATGTAATGCCTCATTATGTGGTGCAATGGAGTGCGACACCCTGATCAGAGGAGCCTCACGCCTTTTTGGATTAGATCCGACAGTCCTTTTTGGACTTACCCCGACATCAGGAGCTGGGGAAAACAGCCCACTGTCAGAACACAAAGGGGGTAAGAGGCATTCAGAAGTAGATAAAACTGAGTTAAAAACAGCTAAAAATAGAGGTGGCTTACCTCAATCACGACGAGTTCATATATACATACTGTATATGATTTTTATAAAGCACATGCCTATGCTTAAGGAGCTGTCAGCCATACTATCTCACAAAAAAAACACCCACATATATAAGTAGATAAATACTTGCTCTACTTACATAACATACAGTGGTGTGAAAAACTATTTGCCCCCTTCCTGATTTCTTATTCTTTTGCATGTTTGTCACACTTAAATGTTTCTGCTCATCAAAAACTGTTAACTATTAGTCAAAAATAACATAATTGAACACAAAATGAAGTTTTAAATGATGTTTTTTATTATTTATTGAGAAAAAAACTCAAAACCTACATGGCCCTGTGTGAAAAAGAAATTGCCCCCTGAACCTAATAACTGGTTGGGCCACCCTTAGCAGCAATAACTGCAATCAAGCGTTTGCGATAACTTGCAACGAGTCTTTTACATCGTTCTGGAGGACTTTTGGCCCACTCATCTTTGCAAAATTGTTGTAATTCAGCTTTATTTGAGGGTTTTCTAGCATGAACCGCCTTTTTAAGGTCATGCCACAACATCTCAATAAGATTCAGGTTAGGACTTTGACTAGGCCACTCCAAAGTCTTCATTTTGTTTTTCTTCAGCCAATCAGAGGTGGATTTGCTGGTGTGTTTTGGGTCCTTGTCCTGCTGCAGCACCCAAGATCGCTTCAGCTTGAGTTGACAAACAGATGGCCGGACATTCTCCTTCAGGATTTTTTGGTAGACAGTAGAATTCATGGTTCCATCTATCACAGCAAGCCTTCCAGGTCCTGAAGCAGCAAAACAACCCCAGACCATCACACTACCACCACCATATTTTACTGTTGGTATGATGTTCTTTTGCTGAAATGCTGTGTTACTTCTATGCCGGATGTAACGGGACAGGCACCTTCCAAAAAGTTCAACTTTTGTCTCGTCGGTCCACAAGGTATTTTCCCAAAAGTCTTGGCAATCATTGAAATGTTTTTTAGCAAAATTGAGATGAGCCTTTGTTCTTTTTGCTTAAAAGTGGTTTGCACCTTGGATATCTGCCATGCTGGCCGTTTTTGCCCAGTCTCTTTCTTATGGTGGAGTCGTGAACACTGACCTTAATTGAGGCAAGTGAGGCCTGCAGTTCTTTAGATGTTGTCCTGGGGTCTTTTGTGGCCTCTCGGATGAGTTTTCTCTGCACTCTTGGGGTAATTTTGGTCGGCCGGCAACTCCTGGGAAGGTTCATCACTGTTCCATATTTTTGCCATTTGTGGATAATGGCTCTCACTGTGGTTCGCTGGAGTCCCAAAGCTTTAGAAATGGCTGTATAACCTTTACCAGACTGATAGATCTCAATTACAGTACTTTTGTTCTCATTTGTTCCTGAATTTCTTTGGATCTTGGCATGATGTCTAGCTTTTGAGGTGCTTTTGGTCTACTTCTCTGTGTCAGATAGCTCCCATTTAAGTGATTTCTTGATTGAAACAGGTGTGGCAGTAATCAGGCCTGGGGGTGACTACAGAAATTGAACTCAGGTGTGATAAACCACAGTTAAGTTATTTTTAAACAAGGGGGGCAATCACTTTTTCACACAGGGCCATGTAGATTTAGAGTTTTTTTTCTCACTAAATAATAAACACCATCATTTAAAACTGCATTTTGTGTTCAATTATGTTATCTTTGACTAATAGTTAATGTTTTTTGATGAGCAAAAACATTTAAGTGTGACAAACATGCAAAAGAATAAGAAATCAGGAAGGGGGCAAATAGTTTTTCACACCACTGTATGTATTGCACTGTCCACATTTTGATTTCAATTATTTTTCTATAGTAAAAAAAGAGAAAATCGTTCTCAGGATTCTCCATTTTAACTGTGTCTATCTTGAAGCCAAACCTAATGTCATTTCCTCCCTTACTCTTCTTTGCCTGGTTGTGTATGCATTGACCGCTCTCCTCCCAGTCTTCAGGCACTCCCACCTAGCTCTGCAATAGAAAGTGCATTGTCTCAGCATGAGAAATATTGGCCAATCAGAGAGGAACAGAGGTGTGGGAGGGGAAAACAGGAGGGAAAGAGGCTTTAGCCAATCAGGCTGCATTAGTTAAATCTGAGAGGAAAGTAAAGAAGCAAAAAAAGACAACCCAGCATGCCCTGCAACTTCCTTTGTGCAGCAGTATACCAAATGAGAGTCAGGTAAACTGGGGAATGATCAATTATCAACATATTTATATGAACTTGTCATTATTGAGGAAAGTCACCTCTATATTTTGCTGTTTCTAACTCAGTTTTATCTACTTCTGGGCCAGGGGGTAAGAGGCTTACCCCCTTTGTGCTTTTCACCCTCCTATGTTGGTACCTACTGGCTTTGCCATCAATAGGATCTTTATTGTTTTTCCCAAGAGTGCAACTGCATCCAGCTCCAGCCGGACACCAAAGTGGAGTCGGGTTTATAGATCTCCACCTGCTTTCAGCTCGTACAACCTTCCTTTGTTAGTACCCCAATACTATTTGTTTTCCATAACTTCTTGTCACTTACTGCACCATTTGGGCTCCCTTTGTCTCTGTGTTCTTCTTTTTTAGGGTGTTTGGTCACCCTACCTTACTGTCAGAACAAATCTGTCAGCGAATCGGGAAGGATTAATGATCATTTGTCAAATTTTGTGTGTAAAATGTTTATTCTGCTGACCTTCCTCCTCCACCACTTCCATTTACCAAACCTTCTTCTCTGAACCCCTATACAGGCTGGTGCAGGCAAGAAAGGCAATAATAATAATAGATACTTCTAGATACTTCATTGCCCATTACATTTTACCCACAAAGAGTTAAATGTTAAAAAAGCACAATTTAAGAAAATGCTGTAATAAAACAATTACAAAAAATAGACATAAAACATTTTATTATTGTCCTTCACCACTGAGTGTCTTCAGAGAGCCTTGCATGATGCCGCATCCACTACACTGCACTACTGCTGCTACAATGACAGCATGTCAGACCAAGGCGTCCGTAAAAATGCAAATAAGCTCTGGAATGAAAATCTAATAAGCTCTAGTGGGGTTTACTGTGTTGCTGACAATGCCCATTAGTCCAAAAGCCTCAGTGGTAAATTCAAATTTTTCAAATTTGCTGATACACAGGTTGCCAGAAAGTAATGTGACAACAGCCCGTCAGTGGAAAAGCGAGGGTGGAATGTGCAAGTAAGACTTTGTGAAAGTCTCTGAGTAATATAATGATTGGATACTGACATGGACTATGGATGGGGATATTCATTACAATTTTCATTTTTGCTTTTTGTTTTTATAGATATTCCCCAAAAATAATAATCAATTTACACAGAGAGTAATTCTGAAAGGGAACTCATTTTAACTAGCATTCTAAAGTTCTACATACAAAGTATGGGGAACAGATATGATAGTCCAATCAATCAAAAGAACATGGTATGATGATTATTCAGTGTTTTTATTTAAAAGGAGTGTTGATTAAATTTTGCTGAAGAAGCATCAAAAGTCTAAATTTAGATCTAGCTTCCTTAAAGAATCTCTGTAACAAAAATGTCATCCTGTTTTGTACCATCCTACAAGTTCCTAAACCTATTCTAATGTGCTCTGGCTTACTGCAGCACTTTCTACTATCACCGTCTCTTTAATAAATCAATGTATCTTTCCCCTGTTGGACTTGTCGCCCTGTGTCTGGAAGGCTGCCAACTCTTCAGTGTGATCTGCTATGCACGCCCCCCTCCACGCCTCTCCATGCACACTCCCGTGTGTGTGTCATTTACATAAGCCAGCAGCGTCTCTGCTCTCTGATATCAGTGTGAGAAGAGAGCTGGATAAAAATCCTCCTCTGTCAGGCTGTGAAAGGAGCTGGGCTGACACATGCTGAGGAATTACAGACACAAGAGCTGTCTGCAGGAAGAAACAATCAGCCTCACAGCCTGTCACTCTTCAGTGGATGAGAGCTGCAGGGGGAAGAAGGTAAACACACAAATGATCTTTTGAGATTCAAAAGGATGGCTGTATACAGCCTGATTGTGTATGGATGTATTTTCTATGTGTGGACATACTGTACATCAACCTACTTCCTGTTTTGGTGGCCATTTTGTTTGTTTATAAACAAACTTTTAAAAAACTGTTTTTGACTACTTTTAATGCGGCGAGGAGTGGCGAAATTGTGACAGAGGGGAATAGGAGATGTACCCTAACACACTGGTATGTTTACTTTTGTGCGATTTTAACAATACAGATTCTCTTTAAAGCAAATCTGAAGCAAAAACAAACTTATGAGATAATAAATTGTATGTGTAGTAGCGATAGTAGCAAAGTTAAAAGTCTCATGTTCCCTTTAAAACACAGAGTGTGGATTTTAAACTGCAAGCATGATATTCTGATTCAATGTTATAAATAAAGCTATATAACTGAAAATAAAAATGTGACTCTTTTCTTTGCTACTAATGTTTTATTTATTATCTGTACTGCACATACAATTCATTATGTCATACGTTTACTTTCGCTTCAGATTTGCTTTAAGACAGTTGCATTACAACGTTCTGTTAGTCTCCATGCAGCAATAATTTGATGTCCTAATTAATACCATAAGGCAGATAGTTCACGTTTTGTTATCATCAACAAATTGTGTTATTTCGGCATAAACATTAAGATGAACTCTAAATTACAAAATGGCTCTTTGTGTGGTTAAAAACAAAACAAAACACGGTTTTCCCATTTTAGTGTCATGGTTTTAATCAAAATGATTTTCATTTGGTGTTTGTACATTTTTTTGTCTTATTTTTCAATTATAAACCTTTCGTGTGAATGGGTAGAGTTTAATAATGTACCCTGTACGCTTACCCATGGGATGGGGGAGGGGTAGCAGATATCAAAGGGACCTTTGTTTTTAAAAAAGACTTCCTTATTCTAACATAAGACCTCCTCTATGCTATTAGCCCCTACCCCTCTCCTCAGTGCCTCCCTCTTCTAGGGGCATCAGAAGTGTGGAAGAGCGTCTTGACCTTAAAGAGGAGCTCCAGTGAAAATAATGTAATTTAAAAAAGTGCTTCATTTTTACAATAATTATGTATAAATGATTTAGTCAGTGTTTGCCCATTGTAAAATCTTTTAAATCCCTGATTTATATTCTGACATTTATTACATGGTGACATTTTTACTGCTGGCAAGTGATGTAGCTGCTGTATGCTGTTTTGGCAGCTGAAAACAGCTGTAAACAGCTATTTCCCACAATGCAACAGGGTTCACAGACCAGAAGTACCTCAGTACTCCACACCACAATATCAGTCATACAGCGCCCCCTGATGGTCTGTTTGTGAAAATGAATAGATTTCTCATGTAAAAGGGGGGTATCAGCTACTGATTGGGATTAAGTTCAAATCTTGGTCGGAGTTACTCTTTAACAACGGATAGGGCTGCTTTGCAGGGGAGATGGGCTGGTATTGTTAAGGGGACGAAGTCCTGTGCTCACCAGCTCAACCTGACTGATGGATGAGATTTTTATTTATTTAAGAAGCTTTTTTTAACTGTTTTTCTCTAAGTCTAACTTTTCAAACACAGTGTACAATGTTTTGGAAAAAAAAAAGTTTTTGCCAGACATTACAATGAAGGGCCTACAGTCAAAGCAGTACAATACCGGGTGATGAATAGGTAAATCTGCACTCTTCCCTTCTTATTTTGTGAATCTGAATGCTACTCTGGACGTTCTTTGCACTCCATGTAGAGATGAGCCGAAATTTTCGAAATTTCGAACTGCTTTTATTACGAATGCGAAATTTAACATTACGACCCAAATTCGTAATTAATTTTCAAATCGTAATTTACAATTTCGTAATCGAAATTTCACTCCCGTAATGACGAATTTCGTGTCTCCAACCGAAATTTTACTTTTTCAGGTTTGTAAGGGTTTCTATCCCTCTAGATGCCTAAAATGAATCAGTCAGTCCTCCTCCTCCTCCTCCTCCTCCTCCTCCTCCTCCTCCTCCTCCTCCCTCTCTCTCTCTCTCTCTCTCTCTCCAGAGATCTGTAGTATTTCAAAACCATACTCACATTCATGACATGTCCAGGGATCAAACCCAGGCCAACCACATGGAAGACAGCTATGCTCACCACCATACCACCAAACACACACTAAATAGACTGCTAACCTAAATCTTACTTGTAGACAGTCATATGAGACACATGCTGGGTGCAGGGCTTTGTGATTGGACCATGGACCATGCGATAGAGTGAGGTGCAAAAATGAAATCATGCCTAGCAGAGGATGGTTTCACAATGCTAAATGCTAGGCTGGCTGTGGTGCAATTGGTTAGTGCGTCTGGCTGGTAACAGCAAGGTTACAGGTTCGATTCCATCCAGGCATGTCTTTTCCTTTTGCGTTCAACAGTTGTCCAAACAGAGCCAACAGAGCCCCAGATAGCCATGTAGAGTTAGGTCACAGCTAGCCTGGCTGTGGTGCAATCGGTTAGTGTGTCTGGCTGGTAACAGCAAGGTTACAGGTTCGATTCCATCCAGGCATGTCTTTTCCTTTTGAGTTCAACAGTTGTCCAAACACCGAGCACAAAGTTTTGCATGCGTAAAGTTTTACGCACGCAAAATACCCCATGGGGTTCAATGGCGCAGCGCGCGCACGCAAAAGGAAAAGACATGCCTGGATGGAATCAAACCTGTAACCTTGCTGTTACCAGCCAGACACACTAACCAATTGCACCACAGCCAGGCTAGCTGTGACCTAACTCTACATGGCTATCTGGGGCTCTGTTGGCTCTGTTTGGACAACTGTTGAACGCAAAAGGAAAAGACATGCCTGGATGGAATCGAACCTGTAACCTTGCTGTTACCAGCCAGACACACTAACCAATTGCACCACAGCCAGCCTAGCATTTAGCACTGTGAAACCATCCTCTGCTAGGCATGATTTCATTTTTGCACCTCACTCTATCGCATGGTCCAATCACAAAGCCCTGCACCCAGCATGTGTCTCATATGACTGTCTACAAGTAAGATTTAGGTTAGCAGTCTATTTAGTGTGTGTTTGGTGGTATGGTGGTGAGCATAGCTGTCTTCCATGTGGTTGGCCTGGGTTTGATCCCTGGACATGTCATGAATGTGAGTATGGTTTTGAAATACTACAGATCTCTGGAGAGAGAGAGAGAGAGAGAGAGAGGGAGGGAGAGAGAGAGAGAGGGAGGGAGAGAGGGAGAGAGGGAGAGAGGGAGAGAGGGAGAGAGGGAGAGAGGGAGAGAGGGAGAGAGGGAGAGAGGGAGAGAGGGAGAGAGGGAGAGAGGGAGAGAGGGAGAGAGGGAGAGAGGGAGAGAGGGAGAGAGGGAGAGAGGGAGAGAGGGAGAGAGGGAGAGAGGGAGAGAGGGAGAGAGGGAGAGAGGGAGAGAGGGAGAGAGGGAGAGAGGGAGGAGATTCATTTTAGGCATCTAGAGGGATAGAAACCTTTGTAAACTTTAAAATACTAAATTTCGTAATCGTAATTACGAAAATTTGCGTAATTTGCGAAAATTACGAAATTTCGATTACTGCTAAAATCGTAATTGTAGTAATTTCGCGAAATTTCGGAAATTCGTAATTAGGTCATTACGCTCATCCCTAACTCCATGGCCCCATGCTGCTGCCTGCGGCTGCTATAACAGACTGTAATCCTTTGGCTGTGTGAATCAGGCCCAGTGTGTTTTAGCCTATTATTGTAGTATTTCTATTTTTTTTCATAGTCTGCTCTGTACTGTATTGTTAGGTGTAGCGTAGGGTCTCCTTCCTTGTCTATTCACTTATATTTTTATTCTGGCTATTTTTATGGTCTTTCTTAAAAATAAAAAAAAATACAAAAAGGCTTACAGCATTCAGTATATATTAGGTTCTGCCTATGTATTTGTTGTGTAGTGTGCAAATACAATATTATTATTTTTATTTATTTAGCGCCAACATCTCCCATAGTGCAGTACATAGCACAAAACAGACAATAGTTTGGGGCATAGGCAGACGTGCAGCTAGGGATTCCAGCGCCCGGGGACAAGGTCAGTTTTCATGTCTCCTTGTGACAAGATGTGAGCCAAAAAGTATGTACCTTTATGGCACAAAAAACTGCTTACCTGCCCTCTGATCTGCCTCATGGTCCCTTGGCACCAATCTAAAAAACTTGACAATATTGTTGTATTTGGAGAAGCAGAAAGGGGAAGATCTTCTCCCCTTCCCCCTCCTGCACTCGATGATGAGGAGAGGAAGGTTGGAAGGAGGCAGGGAAGTGGGAAGGTAGCAGGGCAGAAGATCCACCCCTTCCTGCTTCTTTCAGAGGCAATACAGGGCTGGGAGGCATCAGGGGACAGTACAGTCTGGGGCAGCAGGTATGTGTTGGGTATAAACCTAAGTTTTAAAGCACCTGAAGTCAGAACAGCTTCAGGAAAGCAACTTTTTAAGTATGTAACGGTGACCCCGGAAGCTGTACCCAGGAAGGATAGATGTCCCCTCCCCCCAGCTACCACTGAGCATAGATACATGAACAGTTCAACACACAATACAATTGGGACATCCAGAAAAACAAATACATACAATTGAGTTGTAGTTTGACAACTGGTACATGTTCATTTGATAAAATACACAGAAACAACTAGGGATAGGGCCTTGCCATTCCAAGCTTACAATCTAGATGATACTGATGGGGGGGGGGGGATGTGAAGGAGTTAGTAGTAGAGATAGTTAGCCTCAAAACATCAGCATGTTGGCATTCTGATTCTTTTACAAAGGTAATGCACACATCATGCATCAAACCAATTCTTTCAGCAAACCTTCACACATACAATTTATAAAACTTGCTGCAATGCCATGGAGATTACGGGTGCAACAGCCAGGACAGGTGGCTTTAAAACAAAGACTCACTGACAAGCATAGTTCCATAACTCTTCAGCACCTGCCTTTGTCGAATGATGCAAGTATTTCCTTCAGTTGAACTCGATGGACGTATGTCTTTTTTCAACCAAAATAACTATGTAACTAAAAAAGGTTCAGAAGAACCCCCAATTAAAGCTTAATGCAAGAAGTCTGCAGACCTTATTAATTGGGTTGGGTTTTGTAAAGAACAGTTTGGCAGAGGAAGCCATGACATTGGTGAATTGGCTTGGTGAAGAATATTGTCGTTTTTCCTAAACTAAGATCCTCCAATTTAATCTTTGTGCTTTTTATTGCTGTCTGTTTGTACAGCTTGATGCGCATATACAGTGGGATGCAAAAGTTTGGGCAACCTTGTTAATCGTCATAATTTTCCTGTATAAATCGTTGGTTGTTATGATAAAAAATGTCAGTTAAATATATCATATAGGAGACACACACAGTGATATTTGAGAAGTGAAATGAAGTTTATTGGATTTACAGAAAGTGTGCAATAATTGTTTAAATAAAATTAGGCAGGTGCATAAATCTTGGCACTGTTGTCATTATATTGATTCCAAAACCTTTAGAACTAATTATTTGAACTCAAATTGGCTTGGTAAGCTCAGTGACCCCTGGCCTACATACACAGCTGAATCCAATTATGAGAATGAGTATTTAAGGGGGTCAATTGTAAGTTTCCCTCCTCTTTTTCTGTGAAGAGTAGCAACATGGGGTCTCATAACAACGCTCAAATGACCTAAAGACAAAGGTTGTTCACCATCATGGTTTAGGAGAAGGATACAGGAAGCTTTCTCAGAGATTTCAGTTGTCTGTTTCCACAGTTAGAAACATATTGAGGAAATGGAAGACCACAGGCTCAGTTCAAGTTAAGGCTCGAAGTGGCAGAGCAAGAAAAACCTCGGATAGACAGAAGATGAAAACAGCCAGTGTCAACCCACAGACCAACACCAAGGACCTACAACATCATCTTGCTGCAGACGGAGTCACTGTGCATTGTTCAACCATTCGGCACACTTTACACAAGGAGATGCTGTATGCAGAGGAAGCCTTTTCTCTGCCCACAGCACAAACAGAGCCACTTGAGGTATGCTAAAGCACATTTGGGCAAGCCAGCTTCATTTTGGAATAATGTGCTGTGGACTGGTGAAACTAAAATTGAGTTATTTGGGCATAACAAGGGGCGTTATGCATGGAGGAAAAACAACACAGCATTCCAAGAAAAACACCTTCTACCTACAATAAAATATGATGGTGGTTCCATCATGCTGTGGGGCTGTGTGGCCAGTGCAGGGACTGGGAATCTTGTCAAAGTTGAGGGATGCATGGATTCCACTCAGTATCAGCAGATTCTGGAGACCAATGTCCAGGAATCAGTGACAAAGCTAAAGCTGAGCCGTGGCTGGATCTTTCAACAAGACAACGACCCTAAACATTACTCAAAATTCACTAAGGCATTCATGCAAAGGAACAAGTGCAATGTTCTGGAATGGACATCTCCGTCCCCAGACCTGAATCAAATTGAAAATCTGTGGTGTGAGTTAAAGAGAGCTGTCCATGCTCAGAAGCCATCAAACCTGAATGAACTAGAGATGTTTTGTAAAGAGGAATGGTCCAAAATACCTTCAAACTTCAACCAGAATCCAGACTCTCATCGGAATGTACAGGAAGTGTTTAGAAGTTGTAATTTCTGCAAAAGGAGGATCTACTAAATATTGATTTCATTTATTTTTGGTGGTGCCCAAATTTATGCACCTGCCTAATTTTGTTTAAACAATTATTGCACACTTTCTGTAAATCCAATAAACTTAATTTGACTTCTCAAATATCACTGTATGTGTCTCCTGTATGATATATTTAACTGACATTTTTTATCGTAACAACCAACGATTTATACAGGAAAATCATGACGATTAACAAGGTTGCCCAAACTTTTGCATCCCACTGTACATTTTGGAGTGCAAAGGGCTAATATTGGTATGTGTCATTAAAAACTAACCGATGGATGGCCAGTGTACCTGGTTGCCAGCGTGTAACCCTCCCAACCACAATATGGCATCCAGACCAGCATAGAAACATATTTGGTTCAGCAGGAATAGTGCAGGAAAGCATTTTGAAGAAACAGCACCACATTTTACTGTAGCTGGGAAGTTCATCAGGAGGGAGCCCCTATTGGAATCTTGTGGATTCTAAAAGAAGGGAGGAAGAAAGAATAGATGTTGAATATCTCTATAATCAAAAAATTAGCAAAAAGCAAACATCATTATTATTATTAATTGTATTATTATTATTGATTTAAAAAGTGGCAACATATTGTTTGGTGCTGTGCAAAGGAAGAAACAAACATAGGGTACATAATAATACAGACAATGGTGTAAACCAATATACAAAGTACAGTAACAGAATTGGTACAAAATACAGAGTTGGTAATTGCAGTGGCAAAAGTAACATGATGAAAAAAATGTATAGCTAATTTCTAGACTCAAGAGTGAGAGAGCCCTGCCCTTGCAAGATTACAATCTACAGCAATAGGGGGGAACAAGAAGAGGGGTTGTATACAATAATCATACCTAGAGGCAGTGTGTTTTTAGGTTATCTAGTAGGAGTGCAACTTAGTCTTAGGTCAAAGGGAGAATGGCCTGAAGTAGAGCATATGCTTGTCGAAACAAGTGAGTTTTGTGGGATCGTTTAGAGATATCAAAGGTCAGAGAGTGATGGATGTGTTGTGGAAGGGCATTCCAGAGGAGGGGTGAAGTATGTGCAAATGCTTATATATGTCAATGCAAGGAGGTAAATCTAGTGGAGGACAAAAGAAAGCCATGCGCAGATCTGAGATTGCAATTGGGTTGGTATCCGAAAACTAGTGAGGAGATGTACAGGGATGAGAGATTGTGGAGAGCTTTGTAGGTTAAGGTTAAGAGATTGAACTGGATCCTCTGGTTAATTGGTAGCCAATGAAGAGCATGACAGAGAGGAGCAGCAGAGGAAGAGCGGGAAGAAAGTAGTCAAGTAGCCAAGTTCACAAGGTACCGTAGAATGTTACAATAGTAAAGACGAGATATTATAAGAGCATGTATTAACATTTTAGTTGTGTCCTTAGTGAGAAAAGGTCGGATGTGAGATATGTTTTTGAGTTGGAGATGACAGTAGCTAGTAAGGCAGTGAATGTGACGAATAAAAGAGAGATAGAGAGAGAGAGAGAGAGGAGTGAAATATTACCCGTAAGCATGGTGCTTTGGGAAATGACGTTATGAGGGTGTTAATAACACTTATTGTTTTATCAGGCGGAGCGGTGAACAGAGACTTAATACAAAAACCCACAGCTAAAAAAGAAAAAAAGGATTTTAGGCAAAAAAGAATTGCATGGCACTTATTGTTATTGTTATGCAGTATGCAAAATATAAACTGAAATGTGGTCAGATCATACACTGATATGCAGATAAAAAATGTAAGTTAGAGAAAAGTTAACATTACAGTACAATGAATGGCCTTCAATAGATAATATAAAATATTCTACTTCCTGTAAGCAGTATTGGCATTCATTAAAATGTATTAAAGTCTGGTCTCGATTCGAGATGCCAGCAACTTGGTTCCCCATGAGACTTATGTAAGTAAATAAAGTTAGAGGAGCTTTTGGAAGTGTGCCGCTTCCAGGTGGGAGGGGAAAAGAGTACATTTCAAAGTAGGACTGCATTGGGAACAGTGTCCTCAGGCATGCATGCCAAGTGGGGTTTATAACTACTGTAGTCATTTACTGTACCTGCTGGAGGAAGGTTCCTTGAGGTAATGCAGGAGTCTGTATGAAAAAGGTGCTTGCATAAATGTGTTGCTTTTGTGTAAGCAAGAAGTGATGGCTGACTAAAAAGCAGCATCCAGACTGTCATCACTCTTGAGTACAGATCATTGTTTTCTAATTATGGCAGGCACAGATCTACAAAGTAAAGGGAATGCTAAAGCAATGTACACATTGTGTATATGAAGCAAGCAATGCAAACTATGTGAATTGGGGCATATTCACTAAAGGACAGTAAAATTGCTGTGGCCAGGCAGAGCACAGCAGTTTTACTGGTACCCGCACAATAAGTGCAACTCGCAATACATAGGTAACCCACAAATTGCTAGTATAACACTACCCAAGTGAACAGTAATACTACCATCTTTTAGTGAATTTTGTGACTTAACCCCACTGGGGGTCTAAGGGTAGACTCTGGGTCAGGACCTTGTCGATCCTGACACCGGTGTTTGGTGTGGGTTGTCCCAGGGTGTGGAGTCTAAGTAGCTATGGGTCTTCACCTGCACACCCCACAAAGGATGATGCGCTGTAACATCTACTGGGTAGGGGATTACTTTGATGCCTGCTAGCCACTGGGTCACAACCCCTGGGATGCACTCACCAATGGCAGATAGAACAGGCAGATGAATCCTGCAGTGTAGGTAGGGTAGGACTCAGGGGAGTAACTAGAAATCACCGGGCCCCCCTGCAAAATTTTGGATAAGGCCCACTCCTGGTACATTTTGCTAAGAATTTTTTTTTTATAAATGCATTTTAACAGGAATATTAACCATTTCACCTCGACGGGTTTTTAAAAATAATGAAAATGTTTTTAATTTTTCTATGGGAAGGTGTATAATAGGGTATTTGGATGTGGTTTTACTTTTTGACCACAAGATGGAGATACAGAGTTAGTGTGTTCTAAAAATAGAAACAGAACCAAGTGTTTGTATTTGTTTATATTTGTGTAAATACAGGGACGTAGATACTCGTGCTGGGGGAGGTGAAAAGGTTAAGAAAAAAAAGGAAAAATTCATTATTTCTCAGTTTTCGGCCATTATAGCTGTAAATTAATCCATGCTACCATGATTAAAACCTATGTATTTTATTTGCCCGTTTGTCTCAGTTATTACACCATTTAAATTTTGTCCCTATCACAATATATGGTGCTAATATTTTATTTGGAAATAAAGGTGCATTTTTTCAGTTTTGCGTCCATCACTATTTACAAGCTTATAATTTTAAAAATGTTTGTAGTATACCCCTTCACATGCATATTTAAAAAGTTCAGACCCTTAGTTAACTATTTATGTTTTTTTTTATTTATTTATAAAAAAAAATTCATAATTTTTATTTGAGTAATTTTTTTGGTGTGGGAAATAAACGGTTAATTTCAAATGTTAAAATGTGTATAAATTGGCTTCAAAAATGCATGTATGTGTAGTTTTACTATTTGGCCACAAGATGACCACATTGGGTTTTTTGTTTTAATGTCCTCCTCGCTTACCGGAAGCATAAGGAGGACAGAGAACTTTTTTTTATCAGAAAAGCCGCGGCCTCTGATAAGAGACCATCGGTTTTTCTGCTGGGGACTTTGATCGGTGATCGGGAACCATGTTCCCGTTCACTGATCACAGGACTCCCAGGGAACAGCACGGGGGCGTGGTCGCGCACGGGAGTGCGCCGAAGCATGGCACCGCAGCAGGGCAGCCGTCTGGACGTGAGGATCACGTCTGGGCGGCTGAAATGGTTAAACAACCCTGGCCTTCGGGCTAGTGCTGTTGTTCCAACTTCTGTCATGGGCTTTCTGTTATTAATGGATTGTCAGAGGGTGCTGTCTGTTACTGTGTGCTGTGTTTAACTGGAGTCTGCCATGAGTTGGGATCTGTCATGGGGGCTGTCTGTTACTGAGGTCTGTCATGCGGTACTGTCTGTTCCTGGGTGCTGCCATGGGAGTTTGTTATGCCTTATATCAGGTTGGGCATGCCCACCAAAGGCTGTGGCCTTGTCATCACCTCCCTTGACCACTCTCAAATAAACCCCCTTCAGCACAGTTTTAGTGATTGCCCTAGACACTGTTTCAACTGGATATGCCACTTTTGAAAAAATGCTGCTCAAATATCCCATACATTATTTGTTGCTTTATTATCTAAGCAATAATGTTTGTTAGCTTTGTATACATCATACTATAATATATTCATTTGTTTATATTATTTTGCGCAGGTATGTGAATTTTCTTTAAAGTGAACCCAAGGTGAAAATAATCTGATGAGATAAACAATCTTATTTATCCTCCTACTCCTAAAAATGACTTTTTTTTAAGACATCCCATGGTTTTATTTTATATTTAAACATTTACAAAGTAGATTAAATGTTCTGCTGTCTCTGCTCACTGGCAGCCTATTAAGTGTCCCTAAATGAAAATACACAAACTATCGACCTTTTTCTATCTCTCCCTGCTTTCAGAAGTTGTATTCTGCCAGGGAAACTTTTTTTGGGCTGTAATTTGCTTATGAGTGAGGTTTACTATTTTCCCGACAAGGCAGATGCTGTCACTTCCAAGCCTAAAAATGAACTCTTTCAGGCAGCAAAATAAAACAAGTACAACAGCCTGGTTATTAATATGTTTTGTACTGTACATACTACACATTTATCTCATCATGTCACCTTGGGTACACTTTAAGACAAGGAACACACTTGTCTTTCAGTTTTCTGCGTGCATTTTTCTGCGTACGTTTTCTGCACACCAAGTGTGTTTCTATGCAGAAAAATGCACGCTTTTTTTCACAGCAGCTAATGTGATTGATACAGAAAACTGACAAAATGTGCAGAATCATGCAGAATGTCATTTTTTTTTCTGCACGCAAAAAATACATGAAAGAGAATCTGTACTCTAAATTTCTTACAATAAAAAGCATACCATTCTATTCATTATGTTCTCCTGGGCCCCTATTTGCTGTTTCTGACACTCCCTGCTGCGATCCTGGCTTGTAATTGCCAGTTTTAGGCAGGGCCGGCCCTAGACTTTTTGCCGCCTGAGGCCAAGCCGGAGGGGTAGCGGGCAGGATGGGGGTATTGGGCCTAGCGGTGGGGATGGGGGTCCTCCCTCGCCTGGGTCCCCCGATCTGCGCTCCCCTCCAGCTGTAATAGGAAGCTGCCGATGCCCAATAGTAAGAGGCATGGGAGGGAAGGACTCACCTTATCCGCGTTCCAGTGTGCGCTCCACTGACGTCACTTCCTGCATCCACTGTAATGTAAGTGAACGGCGATGGAGGAATTGAGGTCAGTGGAGCACACGCTGGAACGCGGATAAGGTGAGTCCTCCACGCCCGTGCCTCTTACGATTGAGCATCGGCTGCTTCCTATTACAGCTGGAGGGGAGCGCAGATCGGGGGACCCAGGCGAGGGAGGGGGGGTCCGACCCCCCTCCCCACCGCTAGGCCCAATACCCCCGTCCTGCCCGCTACCCCTCCGGCTCAGTGGACGCCCCCCCCCCCCGCACCCACGGACGGGCGGGTGCCGCCCCTAGAAGTTTGCCGCCTGAGGCAAACGTTTCACCCCGCCTCATGAGTGGGCCGGCCCTGGTTTTAGGCAGTGTTTACAAACAAAAAACATGTCTGCTAACCAGAATGTGAAAGGCTCAGAGAAGCTCTGTCTGTAATTCATACACGCAGCATACAGAGCCTGCAGGGGGCGTGGAGGGGGTGTGCATAGCTTCTCCCTATCACAGTAGAGCAGCACATTCCTGTCTGAGCCGACAAAGCTGGCAAAGGAAAGAAGATTAGATTATATAACAGAGATAATACAGCCACTGTGCAATTAGGAAAGGCTGCAGTAAGACAGAGCACATTAGAACAGGTATAGGAACTTATAGGATAGAAGAAATAAGGCTGAAAATTGTGTTACAGAGTCTCTTTAAGTGTGAACTAGCCCATTGATTAACATGAGTTATCAGTTTTTCTATGAGAAAATGTGTACGAAAACTGTCTAGTGTGTTCCCTTCCTAAGGGAATATGGGGCTTCTGTACAGTTTATCATGTGTATACAGTATATACTGTATATACTGCTTTCTCTATTATTCAGTAGTGGTGCATTGTGGGCAACCACAGATGTTCACTTAAAGCTGGATTATCGCAAGTACATTCTGTTTTAAGAAGGCAAATCACACCAATCTTTCTCTAAGAAATCCTTAACATAAAATGTATCACTTCTGCTTCAGTTAGGCACTTTATTCTATACATTTTACATTTTGTGCAAAAATAAAGTTAATAAGAACCTTTTTTTCTTTTTTTTTATAGAAACTGCAATTGGGCACATTTCTGTTTTGATTCATGGAAGCAAATCTCATGCATGCCACAATATCTCCATCAAAATATGTTACATTTTTTTCAAAAATAACCAAATGTGCCATAGTTATCACAACATTTCTGTAAACCAACGTCATGTTTGCCAGATTTTCCCTTACAAAAAACACTGTAACTACATTGTGTTACATATTTCTTCCTGTATTACTGGCTACCCACTTTCTGTTACCATAAAACCTCTCCAATACATTTTACACTGCAGGTTCTTTGTGGGTATATTGTATAATTCCTACATTTGTGCTGATTATTCTTAGGAAATATACTTTATCCAGACAAATTGACATTTCCAGTTGTCGTAGCAACCCATCATTGGCCATGACGATCATGTTTCTAAGATAATACAGGCCTTAGGTGACAAACCTTTGTTACACTCCTTCTGTCACAATATGACAACCTGCCTCTGCTGCTGCCACAGGTTTTTCAGTATCTGACACCTTTCGCCCAAATCCTTAAGGTGGCAGAGTGCTTAAAATAGTTCTGCTTCCACAACATTTCTGCCTGATTTTACTTAAAGTGGATCCGAGATGAACTTTTATTCATTGCATAATTGTGTTCCTTACATATAGTTTATAGGGCATTCTTCAAGCAAAATACTTTTTTTGTTTTGTTGTAATACTCTAATTCCCTATAAACTACACAAGCCTCACCCACAGCTTCTCCAAAACGCCAGGGCACTCAGACTGATGTAGCAAGGGCTTATGGGAGCTCAGTCTGGGCAGGAGGAGGTTACTAGCCAGAGATTTCAGAGGCAGAGGGGAGAGGGAGTGAATTTTTCACAGGCTGAGAGGTGGAGATGCAGTTGCAGATTACCTGTGTAATGATGACAAACAGAACATGGCCGCTCTCATTGTATCACAGGAATAAATCATCATAAACTGTTGAAGCTGTATGCAGCCAGATTTGCTGTGTAAACTATCTAAAATCAGGGTCCGAGGAGCACAAATCTAGCCTAGTTCAACACCTCAGACAATACCAACAAGCAATAACCAAGAAAAATCAGACTTTATCTCGCACAAAATATCTACAGCCAACAACAGAGCTGCTCAACTCTTCCGCACAGTGGAATCACTCTGCAATCCTTCCTGCCTAAAAGCCCCAATCACATTCTCCAGGGAAAGGTGTGAAGAATTCTCTGCCTTCTTCACAAACAAGGTGTCTGCCATCCGTGCCAGCATTACACCAACAACATCAATTGACCACTGGACTTTGCATATGCCTACTACCGTACCACCATGGCAAGTCTTTGACACTCTGAGTGAAGAAGATTTTGGAATTCTCATTTAAAGTCTCCACCCCACTACCTGCTAGTACTGCTACCTGGATCCTTAATGCAGTGCCCAGAGCTGATCAGGCGAGGACTTCACAAAATCACTCAGTGCTCCTTGCAAAGTGGACTTTTCCCAGAAGAACTAAAGAAAGCAATCATAAAACCCCTCTTGAAGAAACCATCACTAGATCCTGATTCTGTGACCAACTACAGACCTGTGGCGAACTTACTATTCCTATCAAAAGTTATCGAGAAAGCAGTCGCCAACCAGCTGGAAGCCAGGCTTACAGATAACAACATCTTTGATACTTTTCAGTCATTATTCAGGAAAAGGTACAGCACTGAAACGGCATTAGTCTGAGTAATGAATGATCTACTTACTGCAAGGGACAAGGGTGAGTGCTCAATTTTGATTCTTCTTGACTTGTCTGCAGCATTTGATACTGTGGATCATGAAATACTTATCCAGCGACTGAAGAATTACTGTGGCCTAAAGGGTACTGTTCTCAGCTGGTTTCAGACCTTCCTATCTGGCAGGACACAGCAAGTATGTCTGGGCACACACTACTCTAATCTAGTGTTGGGCGAACACCTGGATGTTCGGGTTCGGGCCGAACAGGCCGAACATGGGCCAGATGTTCGGCATGTTCGGCCCGAACGCCGAACTCAATGGAAGTCAATGGGACCCCCGAACATGCCCATTTTGGGGGCCCTATGGGGTCGCAGGCATAAGGGGGGAGCATGCCCCGATCGCGGGGGGGGGGGGCGGAAATTCCCCCCACCCCCTCCGCTAGCGCTCCCCCCTCTGCCCGCTTCCCCATAAAAAAGTTTGAGGCAAGTTAAATAGTACTTGGTGGCTGGCCTGGCACTGGCAGTGGAGTGAGGAGGAGGAGGAGTCCGAGTAGCAGAGTGACGCGTTGAGGCCGGGCAGCGGGCGGTTCAGCGGTAGTACCCTTGTGGTACTTCCGCCCTTTCTCTGACCTCACGTCCTCTACGTGATGACGCATACGAGGGTACGCGTGATGCGTACCCTCGTATGCAGAGGACGTGAGGTCAGAGAAAGGGCGGAAGTACCACAAGGGTACTACCGCTGAACCGCCCGCTGCCTGGCCTCAACGCGTCACTCTGCTACTCGGACTCCTCCTCCTCCTCACTCCACTGCCAGCCACCAAGTACTATTTAACTTGCCTTAAACTTTTGTATGGGGAAGCGGGCAGAGGGGGAAGCGCTAGCGGAGGGGGTGGGGGGAATTTCCGACCCCCCCCCCGCGATCGGGGCATGCTCCCCCCTTATGCCTGCGACCCCATAGGGGGGCCGTATTGCGGCATGTTCGGGCGAACAGGGCCCTGTTCGGCCGAACAGGGGCCCTGTTCGGCCCTGTTCGGCGGCCATTCAGTAGTTCGGGACGAACCCGAACTTAAAAGGCCGAACACCATCAGGTGTTCGGCCGAACTCGAACATCACCCGAACAGGGTGATGTTCTGCAGAACCCGAACAGTGGCGAACACTGTTCGCCCAACACTACTCTAATCCAGTGCCACTTGCCTATGGAGTTCCACAGGGTTCTGTACTATCACCATTTTTCTTTGCAGTCTACATGCTCCCACTGGGCAAAATAATCCAGAACTATGGCCTAGGATCCCATTGTTATGCAGATGACACACAACTGTATCTGTCCTTCAAGCCTGGAACTCAAGACCCATCAGCATCCATAAATGCGTGTCTAGTGGATTTACAAAATTGGATGAACACCAGCTGGCTGAGGCTGAACTCTGACAAAACAGAGGTGTTGGTGGTAGGTGGTCCACACATGATGGATAAAGCTCAAAATGCTCACCACCTCAAACTAGCAATTGGGGGAGATACCGTACAGTATAAAGACTCTGTGCGAAAAATTGGTGTGATCCTGAATGGAAATCTAAAACTCAGACAGCAGGTATCAGCTGTCGTCAAGTCTTCCTTCTTCCATCTAAGAAATATTGCGAAAATCAAACACCTTATCCCAGCTGAAGACCTACCTACCCTGGTTCATGCATTTGTATCCTCCCGCCTAGACTACTGCAACACCCTGTTAATCGGATCTACAGATAAGGTTCTGCGCCCCTTACAGCTAGTACAGAATGCTGCAGCCAGACTCCTAGCCAATGCCCCCCGCAGCTCGCACATCACCCCAGTACTGCAAACTCTTCACTGGTTGCCAGTAAAATGGAGAATCAATTTTAAGATCTGCCTGCTGACATTCAAGGCTCTAAACCACATGGGACCCAAATACATAGCGGATCTATTGGAACTTTATGCACCTCCACATACCCTCCGTTCTGCCAACAAGATGAAGCTGGTTATTCCCAGGATACACTTAACATTTGGTGCCCGGGCCTTTTCCTATGCAACCCCTACTCTATGGAACTTACTTCCACAATCAGTACAAGAGGCTCCTTCACTGGACAGCTTTAAAAAAAAAAGGCTAAAACTCACCTCTTTTCCCTAGCCTTTGAGACTGCATAATGCAGGGTCACGGCGCTTTGAGTCCCCAGGGAGAAAAGCGCTATAAAAATGTTATTGTTATTGTTAAACTTTAGATAAGATATATAGACAAGTTACTTGTTATAGTTAGTATTTCATCTCGGATCCGCTTTAAAGTGGTGCCCAGGATTCAATGCTGCCACTTGTGTGTTCAGAATTAATATAGTTGGACCTTTTGCACTCTATATGGGGCACAGTATCCTGGCACAGCCATAGACTGATTAGGATTTATGGGCTTAACCTCACTAGGTATATAATTTTGGTGCAGAAAAAGTAAAAAATAGGGTAAACAGAGGTTACTTTTAATAGTTAGATTTAAGAACTTAGGGACAGGGATAGTAGTGTGGTTGAGAGGACCCAGTAAAATCTCCACCCTATTAGAACAGTTCCCCGCACCCTGGACAAATCTCTGCCCATGTTCCGCCCTACTAGTCTGCTTGAGTAGACGAAGCAATTAAGCATTGAAGAGGTAGAGATTAGTGTTAGGAAGAGGAAAAGGGGAGATAAGTGTTAGGCATAGGAGAGGGGGAGATTAGTTTTAAGGTGGCCACACACAATACAATAAAATGATCCGATTTTACGGCAATTCGATAAATATGCTCAGAACTCCCAAAATAATAGAAAGCTTTTTTACATTCGGCTGAAAAATCCGATTTCCCGTTTTTTATCGATCCAGAATGCTGGAAATTTTTCTTCAATGTTTGTCAAGATTATATGGTGTATGTTAGATTGTCAATTTATTATTATACACACCCAACAGCAATTTTCTCAGAGTTTCTAATCATTTTTATTATAATTGGGGAAATATTGAACATAGGTGTGTGGTACATTGGTCATATTTTTAAATGTTACAATCAGTCAGACAAATTGTTTGCAATTCTTGAATTGAACAGATATTTTAAAAAATTGTATGGTTTGTCTTTAGGTAGAGGAGAAGAGGAGAATAGTGTTAGGCAGAGGAGAGGCGGAGATTAGTGTTAATGTGGCCCCACACGATACAATAAAATTATCCGATTTTACAGTAATTCGATAAAAACGATCGTATCTCTCGAAAAAATCGAAAGCTTTTTTTTTCATTCGACTGAAAAATCCGATCAGATTTCCCGTTTTTTTCGATTTAAATCGATCCGCATTGCCAGATATTTCTCTTCAATTTCTACTAAAGATTGTATGGTGTGTGTTGGATTGTTAATTTATTATTATACACACCCTAGCAATTTTCTCTGAATTTCCAATCATTTTTATCATAATTGAGGAAAAAATTGAACATAGGTGTGTGGTACATTGGTCATATTTTTGAAATGTTACTATCAGTCAGAAAAATTGATTGCAATTCTTAAATTGAACAGATATTTAAAAAATTGTATGTTGTGTGGCCACCTTTAGGCAGAGGAGAGGCAGAGATTAGTGGTATGGTGGCCACTAATGATACAATCTTTTCCATCCAATTTTAGCAAATCTATGTAGTAGTAGGGTAAACTGAGTAAATGTATTAGGCTCAACACATACCATACAATCTAGGTTGTTCAATCTTACCACTTTCATGTAGTATAAGAGCTTATCCAATCAATCATTCAAGGTATTTTCAATCTGTTGGCCCTTATACTACATAGATTTGGTAAATCTGTACAACCAAGATTGTATGGTGTGTGTTGAGCTTTTAGGTGGCCACACACCATACAATTTTTTAAATATCTGTTTAATTTAAGAATTGCAATCAATTTTTCTGACTGATTGTAACATTTCAAAAATATGACCAATATACCACACACGTATGTTCAATTTTCCCCCCAATTATTATAAAAATGATTGGAAACTCTAGCAAAATTGCTAGGGTGTGTATATTAATAAATTGACAATCCAACACACACCACACAATCTTTAGAAAGATTGAAGAAAAATATCTGGCATTCCGGATCGATTAAAATCGAAGAAAACGGGAAATCCGGATTTTTCAGTCGAATGAAATAAAAGCTTTCGATCTTTTCGGGAGATCCGATCGTTTTTATCGAATTAACGTAACATCGGATCATTTTATTGTATCGTGTGTGGCCACCTTTATAGTTGCCATACATGGTACAATTTTTTCATACACTCTTACCATTTCTATGTAGTATAAGGGTAAATTAAGTGAATATACTGAAATAATAATTTAGGCAGTTCCCTTATATTACATAGAAATGGTAAGATTGTATGAAAAAATTGTACCATGTATGGCCATCATTAGGCAGAGGAGAGGCAGAGATTAGTGATAGGAAGAGGAGGAGATTAGTGTTATGCAGAGGAGAGAGGGAGAATAGTGTTAAGCTACGTACACACATACGGCAACAATCGTTTAATTGATGAAAGAACGACTTAAGCAAAAGTAGCTTTTAAAAGTGTGTAACGATCTGATCGTTTGTTAACGAACTATCCGGAACAACGTTACAGTACAATACAGGAAAATGTGTGTTTTCTGCAATGGATGTGATGCCAACGAACGTTTGGCTCACGTCTAGCCATTATTATATCTTCTGTGCAGCGAAGATGTCACATACTGTTCATGGAAGTGACATCATAGGAAGTTCCGCCCGCACGTAACGAATGGTTCAAAACGTACGTTACACTCTAAAACTAACGTTACGTATATTACATTACAGTACGAGAACTCATACTGTAGGTATGTAGGTAGAGCATTTAGATAATATAGTAATGAAAAAACATTAAAAAAAAACACTCTGTCCTGTTTTAGTGTCCATTAAAACTGCAATTATGGTATAATCATGGAGCAATTAACGTGTCACCATAGAACGAACGTTAAATAATGAAAACCACGTGTTGTGCTTGCGCATTAAGATGAAAACTTCTATGGAGATACAGTATAACGAAATGCGCATGTCAAGCCTAGTACGAATGACCGTTTTTTAACGATGTACTTGTTTTGCAAATGATCGTCATTTAAAAAAATCCGCCAAGGCAGATCTTTTGTTTTTAATGATCTAGCTCATCCATCGTTTGGCTTAATAATCGTTAGAGGTTTTTTTTTAATGACCGTCGTTTGAAATGATCGGAGAATGACTATAGTCGCATGTGTGTATGCACCTTTAGGCAGAGGAGAGGAAATAAGTGTTAGGAGAGGAGGAGATTAGTGTTATGCAGAGCAGATTAGTGTTAGGGCTGGTGCACACCAAGAGCAGTTCTAAGCATTTTTAAAAACGCTTGCAGGGTGAAAACCGCTTTGCTAATGAATGTGAATGGGATGGTGCACACCAGAGCGGTTCGTTTTTTCCCCAAACGCAAACTCGGTCCTGCAGCATTTTTACGGATTTCTGAGGCGTTTCTACCTCAATGTAAAGTATAGGAAAGTGGAAAATCACTCTGCATACAGCGATTTTCCAAGCGTTTTTTGATACAGAAGCTGTAAAAAATGCTCCAAAAAACGCTAGGCATGTTTAGAAAATCGTGTATGAGTTTCGCGCGTCTAGCGCTTGTTCACCGCAATGGGGAAAGTAATTCCCCATTGCGGTGAACAAGCGCTAGACGCGAGAAACGGACGTCCACAGGGAGATCTAGACCTGGCGCCCACCACATCCGCATTGCATCCGACCAAATGCTGACTGTAAGTGATCTTCACCATTAATTATCCTAATAAACATTTTGAATCGCAGTGCTGGCTTCACCTTGCCTCCCTCCCTCCTACAAGTCTGCTGTTTGCTATTAAGCCCCTGCATGCCTTTCCATAGGATTTACACTCCAACACAGCGTATTTAGGTCCAGTCCACATCCCCTGCTGCTATCCTTCAAGAGTGCTGGAACTTCACTTTCCTTATCTTGAACCGACCATGTTTAGAAAATCAACAACTTAAATTCAGGATTAATGCTGCGCAAAGTGCTTAAGAAAAGTCCTCAAATCCAATCCAGGCTGCAGGCAGTGTACTCTGTGTAGGCTTTTCCAGTTCAAGTAAATCCAATACTGCTGCGCTTGTATATATCACCGAACACATGTAGGGGAGAGAAGAAACAGAGAGGGGGACATAGGGTGTAACGTAGCAACTGTATCACCCTCCGTGAGATGTCACACACTACCAGGAGCCGTGAACAAGTCCCAAACGTACCAATACTACCACCGACTCTCCCTATGGATTAGCTGCTCACCCTCAGTTTTCTTGCTATAAAGCGTGGTCATCGGCAGCCATTGCCATCAATCATAAAGAAGCATAGATTAATGTGCATTCTTTAAAATCAGCGTATCATGTAAAATACTGCACCACGAATATCAGCGCGTCCGCCGGCCGGGTGTAGTGAAGAGCCTCGTTCCCTCAAGCGTATGTGCGTGCGTCCAAGCTCCACCCTACGCGTTTCGTCACGGGGCGTGACTCATCAGGGGCTGGACGCACGCCCATCCACCTCACACCTTTATCCCACAAGCCACCTATCACTGAGCGGCCTGCACTCATACATATTCATCCCTTCAGCCGCCTATCACATGGCAGCTTACGGTTGCTACATCCTCATACGTATTCATCATCTCCCACCCTTCATACATATTCAACATCTCCCCGTTCCGTAGTGTATAGTTGTATCTACATGCTAGATGTCTACCACCAACGGAATCCGTAACGGGTTTAATACATGCATAGATTCCCCCGGCACACCAATCCGGATTCCGTAAATAACTCAATACGTACATATACTCCCCCAACGTTCTGATCCGGAATCCGTAAATAGCTTAATACATACATATACACCCCAGCACGCGGATTCCGTAAGTTAATCATCACCCCCCCACCATCAGAATTACGTACTAGACACATCACTGAGGACTGTCTTTGTTATAATCACTTTGGGCATATCTCCATACCCTAGCACATACAGACTAAAAGTTATAATCACTTTGGGCATATCCCTATAACCTAGCATATACAGACTAGATGCATATATCAATTATACATTAAAAACCTTAATGATCCACATCAGTTTAAGGGGCTATGTATAAATCAATCACATTAAAATCATCCCCCCCCCCTCCCCCTTGTCCCCAACAGAAATGTAACACTAGCATCGCCCACCTGATCTCACCCTCTCAATCATTATTAATAAAACAATTGATGTCTATTTCGATGTTCAGATCCTCGGGGGCAAGTGAACGCAGTGTATAGATCCATTTAGTTTCCATTTTACTTAACTCCCGCAGTCGGTTAGATCCCCTCCAAGATGGCATTAATTTATCAATGGCACAATACCGCATCTTAGTGGGGTCACACCCGTGCTCCTGCTTGAAGTGGGCTGATACACTATGATCCTCATGACCTTTAGGGATTTTATATAAGTGCTCAGAAATGCGTTTATGTAGGAGTCTCGTAGTGCGTCCCACATATTGGAACCCACAACTACACCAAATCAAGTACACTACATGGTGAGATTTACATGTCATAAAGGATCTAATATCATATTTCCTTTGGTTAGTATAGGAAATAAACTCGGATGTTTTACTTGCAACCTTAAATTCACACCCTCTGCATGCCCCACATGGGAAGAATCCTGGTCTTTGCCACCCTATTAGCCTTTGTGTGACCGGCGGGTCCACACAACTTGGCACCAGGTGGTCTCGCAGGTTGGGAGCTCTGCGGTATATAAACTGCGGCCGTTCTGGTAGGCCTCTTTTTAAGGCCGGGTCTGTTAAGAGAACCGGCCAATGTTTCAATATTGCCTTTTCCACCTGTTTGTATTGGACTGAGAAGTCAGAGATAAAGGCTGTGTTGCCATTTGTATTATTTGTTGTCTCAGCATCCGTTCTATTCATCAATAATCTCTCTCTGTCCATATTCCTCACATAATCCACCGTTCTATTTATCTCTTCCTCCCTATACCCTTTTTGGAGGAACCTGTTTTTGATAATACTAGCCTGACTTTCATAGTCTGCTATTTCTGTACAGTTTCTACATATCCTAATAAGTTGCCCCTTTGGCACTGCCCTAATCCACGCTGGGTGATGGCAGCTGCTGGTTGGGATAAACCCATTTCGATCCGTAGGTTTAAAGAAACACTTAGTTTTAAGACCATTTCCCTCTCGTATGATTTCTAGATCTAAAAAGTGTATGCTCTTAGTATCACATTCTAAGGTTAGATTAATATTTGCCGTAAGTTTATTGATGTGTGATATGTACGTTTTAAAAATGTCCTCATTGCCCCTCCAGATGATCAGGAGGTCATCTATATACCTTCTCCATAGTAAGATGCTATGACCCCCTTCTTTGATGGCCCTCTCCTCCCACCTGGCCATATATAAGTTCGCTAGGGAGGGTGCGAACGAAGCCCCCATTGCACATCCTGAGCGCTGCAAAAAGTATTTACCCCTATACCAAAAATAATTTCTGGAAAGGGCAAATTCCAAAAGATCAAGCAAGAAGGTAACTTGGTCGTAATCTATCTCCTCATCCAGCTCCAAGTAGTATCTGGCTGCTTCCATCCCCCCCTGGTGTGGTATATTTGTGTACAGCGAACTCACGTCCGCTGTACCTAGAACTGCATCAGATGTCAAAACCACATCCCTTAGAGTCTGCAGAGTGTGTTTCGTATCAAACAGTACATACGGCAATTTTTTCACAAGAGGTTGCAAGAAAACATCCAAATATTCCCCCACTCTATGCGTGAGTGAGCCCACACCGCTCACAATGGGCCTGCCCGGTGGATTAATTGGGTCCTTGTGGACCTTTGGGGTCTGGTACACCACTGGAGTTTTAGGGGCTGATGGCAATAGATAAGAGTACTCGTGGTCCGTTAAGATACCCATTGTAAGCCCCCTTTTCAGGATCGTTATCAGTTCTGCTTTAAATTTCCCCACTGGGTTGCCATTTAATTCCTGGTACGTATTAGCATCATACACAATCCTATCTAGTTCACTGAAATATTTCACTTTATCTAGTACCACAACCCCCCCCCCCCCCCTTTGTCGGCAGGGCGAATAACCAAATCATTCTCCCTCAGTAGTTTTTGCACGTCTTTAGTGTAGTTTGGTAACCTTTTTGGTTTAATCTTGTCAATGTCCCCCAATATAAGGCTTTTAAAGACCTCTATCGAGTTATGACTCTGATTCTGCTGAGGATTGAACGTAGAATTATTTTTAAATTTTGTATGCTTGAAGATGTCACAGGTAGTCGAGTTGGCTCTGGAGGTGGGGCCTTCCTTGTCCAAAAAATACCTTCTAAGATTGATTTTTCTGATAAACTTGTGCGCATCCACATATGCGCCAAATGTATTAATATTTTTAGGTGGGGCAAATTTCAGACCCTTATCCAGAGTCCTGAGTTCTGCTTTACCTAATTGGACACTACTTAAATTGAAGATCCCCTCACCTACCAGTTCCTTAGCCTTTTGTATTCTCCTTCCTGCTCTGCATCCCCGTCTGCTCTGCGTTTTGTAGCTTTTCCTGGGGTGTATGGGGACTGGGCAAAGGGAGTTTCCCTTTTTGGGCAGTTGCGAGGGTAGCCCCTCCCCAAAAAATTACCCCCCATGTTATCTTGTATCTGTTGTAATGGGTGGTATCTGTTAGATACTGGCACATGATAATCTGATCCCTCATAGGCGTTCCTAGGGGGCGTATACCCTCCATATACACCCTCCGGTCTCCCTCTATTCTGGAATCTAGGGACATATGGCTGCTGCCTAACTGGTACGGGTGGGCGCCTTTGTTCATTGTAAATGGGTCCACCCCTCCCCTTCTTATCCCCCTTCCATATACTGGTAACATTGCCCCCCTATCCTGTGGTGGGGCCTCTGGACGTCCTAGGGCACCGTCCACTACTATAGGTTGTTCTGGGGGTTTAGGTACCTTCTTCTTTTGCCATCTGTATGCAGCTTGGTTGGAATAGGCATCTACATCCCGTATATATTGTTTTTGTTTATCACTCACCGTTTCCCTCTCCAATTTCTTAAGTGCTATCTGTACCTGCTCTGATTTGGCTTTATATTCCTCTGAATCTTTCACTCCATCTATTTTAGACTTAATACAGTCCACCTCTTTGCCTAATCTATCTAGATGCCATTTTTCCTTTTAATCAAAAGTTTAATCAAACCCTGGCCGCATTTCTTTAGGTATTCAAAAAGCTCTCTATCATTTTCTTCTCCCTCCTCCCCATCATTGGGAAAAACCTCCCATCTGAATCTCTGTGGGATGATACCCTTTCTACTGTATTTTTTGAGGGTAGCCACATCCCACCAAGTTTGACACTCCTTCTGCATTAAATTCTGTAACATCCTAAAATCTTGGTCTAAATTGACCACCACAGAGTTAGGTTCATCAAATATCTTATCAATATCAATGTCCCTTCTGGCACGTAAATTAAATAGATCCTCCATGCTGCAGCAATAAAAACAGTATATATCAACAACTTAAATTCAGGATTAATGCTGCGCAAAGTGCTTAAGAAAAGTCCTCAAATCCAATCCAGGCTGCAGGCAGTGTCCTCTGTGTAGGCTTTTCCAGTTCAAGTAAATCCAATACTGCTGCGCTTGTATATATCACCGAACACATGTAGGGGAGAGAAGAAACAGAGAGGGGGACATAGGGTGTAACATAGCAACTGTATCACCCTCCGTGAGATGTCACACACTACCAGGAGCCGTGAACAAGTCCCAAACGTACCAATACTACCACCGACTCTCCCTATGGATTAGCTGCTCACCCTCAGTTTTCTTGCTATAAAGCGTGGTCATCGGCAGCCATTGCCATCAATCATAAAGAAGCATAGATTAATGTGCATTCTTTAAAATCAGCGTATCATGTAAAATACTGCACCACGAATATCAGCGCGTCCGCCGGCCGGGTGTAGTGAAGAGCCTCGTTCCCTCAAGCGTATGTGCGTGCGTCCAAGCTCCGCCCTACGCGTTTCACCACGGGGCGTGACTCATCAGGGGCTGGACGCACGCCCATCCACCTCACACCTTTATCCCACAAGCCGCCTATCACTGAGCGGCCTGCACTCATACATATTCATCCCTTCAGCCGCCTATCACATGGCAGCTTACGGTTGCTACATCCTCATACGTATTCATCATCTCCCACCCTTCATACATATTCAACATCTCCCCGTTCCGTAGTGTATAGTTGTATCTACATGCTAGATGTCTACCACCAACGGAATCCGTAACGGGTTTAATACATGCATAGATTCCCCCGGCACACCAATCCGGATTCCGTAAATAACTCAATACGTACATATACTCCCCCAACGTTCTGATCCGGAATCCGTAAATAGCTTAATACATACATATACACCCCAGCACGCGGATTCCGTAAGTTAATCATCACCCCCCACCATCAGAATTACGTACTAGACACATCACTGAGGACTGTCTTTGTTATAATCACTTTGGGCATATCTCCATACCCTAGCACATACAGACTAAAAGTTATAATCACTTTGGGCATATCCCTATAACCTAGCATATACAGACTAGATGCATATATCAATTATACATTAAAAACCTTAATGATCCACATCAGTTTAAGGGGCTATGTATAAATCAATCACATTAAAATCATCCCCCCCCCCCCTCCCCCTTGTCCCCAACAGAAATGTAACACTAGCATCGCCCACCTGATCTCACCCTCTCAATCATTATTAATAAAACAATTGATGTCTATTTCGATGTTCAGATCCTCGGGGGCAAGTGAACGCAGTGTATAGATCCATTTAGTTTCCATTTTACTTAACTCCCGCAGTCGGTTAGATCCCCTCCAAGATGGCATTAATTTATCAATGGCACAATACCGCATCTTAGTGGGGTCACACCCGTGCTCCTGCTTGAAGTGGGCTGATACACTATGATCCTCATGACCTTTAGGGATTTTATATAAGTGCTCAGAAATGCGTTTATGTAGGAGTCTCGTAGTGCGTCCCACATATTGGAACCCACAACTACACCAAATCAAGTACACTACATGGTGAGATTTACATGTCATAAAGGATCTAATATCATATTTCCTTTGGTTAGTATAGGAAATAAACTCGGATGTTTTACTTGCAACCTTAAATTCACACCCTCTGCATGCCCCACATGGGAAGAATCCTGGTCTTTGACACCCTATTAGCCTTTGTGTGACCGGCGGGTCCACACAACTTGGCACCAGGTGGTCTCGCAGGTTGGGAGCTCTGCGGTATATAAACTGCGGCCGTTCTGGTAGGCCTCTTTTTAAGGCCGGGTCTGTTAAGAGAACCGGCCAATGTTTCAATATTGCCTTTTCCACCTGTTTGTATTGGACTGAGAAGTCAGAGATAAAGGCTGTGTTGCCATTTGTATTATTTGTTGTCTCAGCATCCGTTCTATTCATCAATAATCTCTCTCTGTCCATATTCCTCACATAATCCACCGTTCTATTTATCTCTTCCTCCCTATACCCTTTTTGGAGGAACCTGTTTTTGATAATACTAGCCTGACTTTCATAGTCTGCTATTTCTGTACAGTTTCTACATATCCTAATAAGTTGCCCCTTTGGCACTGCCCTAATCCACGCTGGGTGATGGCAGCTGCTGGTTGGGATAAACCCATTTCGATCCGTAGGTTTAAAGAAACACTTAGTTTTAAGACCATTTCCCTCTCGTATGATTTCTAGATCTAAAAAGTGTATGCTCTTAGTATCACATTCTAAGGTTAGATTAATATTTGCCGTAAGTTTATTGATGTGTGATATGTACGTTTTAAAAATGTCCTCATTGCCCCTCCAGATGATCAGGAGGTCATCTATATACCTTCTCCATAGTAAGATGCTATGACCCCCTTCTTTGATGGCCCTCTCCTCCCACCTGGCCATATATAAGTTCGCTAGGGAGGGTGCGAACGAAGCCCCCATTGCACATCCTGAGCGCTGCAAAAAGTATTTACCCCTATACCAAAAATAATTTCTGGAAAGGGCAAATTCCAAAAGATCAAGCAAGAAGGTAACTTGGTCGTAATCTATCTCCTCATCCAGCTCCAAGTAGTATCTGGCTGCTTCCATCCCCCCCTGGTGTGGTATATTTGTGTACAGCGAACTCACGTCCGCTGTACCTAGAACTGCATCAGATGTCAAAACCACATCCCTTAGAGTCTGCAGAGTGAGTTTCGTATCAAACAGTACATACGGCAATTTTTTCACAAGAGGTTGCAAGAAAACATCCAAATATTCCCCCACTCTATGCGTGAGTGAGCCCACACCGCTCACAATGGGCCTGCCCGGTGGATTAATTGGGTCCTTGTGGACCTTTGGGGTCTGGTACACCACTGGAGTTTTAGGGGCTGATGGCAATAGATAAGAGTACTCGTGGTCCGTTAAGATACCCATTGTAAGCCCCCTTTTCAGGATCGTTATCAGTTCTGCTTTAAATTTCCCCACTGGGTTGCCATTTAATTCCTGGTACGTATTAGCATCATACACAATCCTATCTAGTTCACTGAAATATTTCACTTTATCTAGTACCACAACCCCCCCCCCCCCCTTTGTCGGCAGGGCGAATAACCAAATCATTCTCCCTCAGTAGTTTTTGCATGTCCTTAGTGTAGTTTGGTAACCTTTTTGGTTTAATCTTGTCAATGTCCCCCAATATAAGGCTTTTAAAGACCTCTATCGAGTTATGACTCTGATTCTGCTGAGGATTGAACGTAGAATTATTTTTAAATTTTGTATGCTTGAAGATGTCACAGGTAGTCGAGTTGGCTCTGGAGGTGGGGCCTTCCTTGTCCAAAAAATACCTTCTAAGATTGATTTTTCTGATAAACTTGTGCGCATCCACATATGCGCCAAATTTATTAATATTTTTAGGTGGGGCAAATTTCAGACCCTTATCCAGAGTCCTGAGTTCTGCTTTACCTAATTGGACACTACTTAAATTGAAGATCCCCTCACCTACCAGTTCCTTAGCCTTTTGTATTCTCCTTCCTGCTCTGCATCCCCGTCTGCTCTGCGTTTTGTAGCTTTTCCTGGGGTGTATGGGGACTGGGCAAAGGGAGTTTCCCTTTTTGGGCAGTTGCGAGGGTAGCCCCTCCCCAAAAAATTACCCCCCATGTTATCTTGTATCTGTTGTAATGGGTGGTATCTGTTAGATACTGGCACATGATAATCTGATCCCTCATAGGCGTTCCTAGGGGGCGTATACCCTCCATATACACCCTCCGGTCTCCCTCTATTCTGGAATCTAGGGACATATGGCTGCTGCCTAACTGGTACGGGTGGGCGCCTTTGTTCATTGTAAATGGGTCCACCCCTCCCCTTCTTATCCCCCTTCCATATACTGGTAACATTGCCCCCCTATCCTGTGGTGGGGCCTCTGGACGTCCTAGGGCACCGTCCACTACTATAGGTTGTTCTGGGGGTTTAGGTACCTTCTTCTTTTGCCATCTGTATGCAGCTTGGTTGGAATAGGCATCTACATCCCGTATATATTGTTTTTGTTTATCACTCACCGTTTCCCTCTCCAATTTCTTAAGTGCTATCTGTACCTGCTCTGATTTGGCTTTATATTCCTCTGAATCTTTCACTCCATCTATTTTAGACTTAATACAGTCCACCTCTTTGCCTAATCTATCTAGATGCCATTTTTCCTTTTAATCAAAAGTTTAATCAAACCCTGGCCGCATTTCTTTAGGTATTCAAAAAGCTCTCTATCATTTTCTTCTCCCTCCTCCCCATCATTGGGAAAAACCTCCCATCTGAATCTCTGTGGGATGATACCCTTTCTACTGTATTTTTTGAGGGTAGCCACATCCCACCAAGTTTGACACTCCTTCTGCATTAAATTCTGTAACATCCTAAAATCTTGGTCTAAATTGACCACCACAGAGTTAGGTTCATCAAATATCTTATCAATATCAATGTCCCTTCTGGCACGTAAATTAAATAGATCCTCCATGCTGCAGCAATAAAAACAGTATATATCAACAACTTAAATTCAGGATTAATGCTGCGCAAAGTGCTTAAGAAAAGTCCTCAAATCCAATCCAGGCTGCAGGCAGTGTCCTCTGTGTAGGCTTTTCCAGTTCAAGTAAATCCAATACTGCTGCGCTTGTATATATCACCGAACACATGTAGGGGAGAGAAGAAACAGAGAGGGGGACATAGGGTGTAACATAGCAACTGTATCACCCTCCGTGAGATGTCACACACTACCAGGAGCCGTGAACAAGTCCCAAACGTACCAATACTACCACCGACTCTCCCTATGGATTAGCTGCTCACCCTCAGTTTTCTTGCTATAAAGCGTGGTCATCGGCAGCCATTGCCATCAATCATAAAGAAGCATAGATTAATGTGCATTCTTTAAAATCAGCGTATCATGTAAAATACTGCACCACGAATATCAGCGCGTCCGCCGGCCGGGTGTAGTGAAGAGCCTCGTTCCCTCAAGCGTATGTGCGTGCGTCCAAGCTCCGCCCTACGCGTTTCATCACGGGGCGTGACTCATCAGGGGCTGGACGCACGCCCATCCACCTCACACCTTTATCCCACAAGCCGCCTATCACTGAGCGGCCTGCACTCATACATATTCATCCCTTCAGCCGCCTATCACATGGCAGCTTACGGTTGCTACATCCTCATACGTATTCATCATCTCCCACCCTTCATACATATTCAACATCTCCCCGTTCCGTAGTGTATAGTTGTATCTACATGCTAGATGTCTACCACCAACGGAATCCGTAAAGGGCTTAATACATGCATAGATTCCCCCGGCACACCAATCCGGATTCCGTAAATAACTCAATACGTACATATACTCCCCCAACGTTCTGATCCGGAATCCGTAAATAGCTTAATACATACATATACACCCCAGCACGCGGATTCCGTAAGTTAATCATCACCCCCCACCATCAGAATTACGTACTAGACACATCACTGAGGACTGTCTTTGTTATAATCACTTTGGGCATATCTCCATACCCTAGCACATACAGACTAAAAGTTATAATCACTTTGGGCATATCCCTATAACCTAGCATATACAGACTAGATGCATATATCAATTATACATTAAAAACCTTAATGATCCACATCAGTTTAAGGGGCTATGTATAAATCAATCACATTAAAATCATCCCTCCCCCCCTCCCCCTTGTCCCCAACAGAAATGTAACACTAGCATCGCCCACCTGATCTCACCCTCTCAATCATTATTAATAAAACAATTGATGTCTATTTCGATGTTCAGACCCTCGGGGGCAAGTGAACGCAGTGTATAGATCCATTTAGTTTCCATTTTACTTAACTCCCGCAGTCGGTTAGATCCCCTCCAAGATGGCATTAATTTATCAATGGCACAATACCGCATCTTAGTGGGGTCACACCCGTGCTCCTGCTTGAAGTGGGCTGATACACTATGATCCTCATGACCTTTACGGATTTTATATATGTGCTCAGAAATGCGTTTATGTAGGAGTCTCGTAGTGCGTCCCACATATTGGAACCCACAACTACACCAAATCAAGTACACTACATGGTGAGATTTACATGTCATAAAGGATCTAATATCATATTTCCTTTGGTTAGTATAGGAAATAAACTCGGATGTTTTACTTGCAACCTTAAATTCACACCCTCTGCATGCCCCACATGGGAAGAATCCTGGTCTTTGCCACCCTATTAGCCTTTGTGTGACCGGCGGGTCCACACAACCTGGCACCAGGTGGTCTCGCAGGTTGGGAGCTCTGCGGTATATAAACTGCGGCCGTTCTGGTAGGCCTCTTTTTAAGGCCGGGTCTGTTAAGAGAACCGGCCAATGTTTCAATATTGCCTTTTCCACCTGTTTGTATTGGACTGAGAAGTCAGAGATAAAGGCTGTGTTGCCATTTGTATTATTTGTTGTCTCAGCATCCGTTCTATTCATCAATAATCTCTCTCTGTCCATATTCCTCACATAATCCACCGTTCTATTTATCTCTTCCTCCCTATACCCTTTTTGGAGGAACCTGTTTTTGATAATACTAGCCTGACTTTCATAGTCTGCTATTTCTGTACAGTTTCTACGTATCCTAATAAGTTGCCCCTTTGGCACTGCCCTAATCCACGCTGGGTGATGGCAGCTGCTGGTTGGGATAAACCCATTTCGATCCGTAGGTTTAAAGAAACACTTAGTTTTAAGACCATTTCCCTCTCGTATGATTTCTAGATCTAAAAAGTGTATGCTCTTAGTATCACATTCTAAGGTTAGATTAATATTTGCCGTAAGTTTATTGATGTGTGATATGTACGTTTTAAAAGTGTCCTCATTGCCCCTCCAGATGATCAGGAGGTCATCTATATACCTTCTCCATAGTAAGATGCTATGACCCCCTTCTTTGATGGCCCTCTCCTCCCACCTGGCCATATATAAGTTCGCTAGGGAGGGTGCGAACGAAGCCCCCATTGCACATCCTGAGCGCTGCAAAAAGTATTTACCCCTATACCAAAAATAATTTCTGGAAAGGGCAAATTCCAAAAGATCAAGCAAGAAGGTAACTTGGTCGTAATCTATCTCCTCATCCAGCTCCAAGTAGTATCTGGCTGCTTCCATCCCCCCCCCTGGTGTGGTATATTTGTGTACAGCGAACTCACGTCCGCTGTACCTAGAACTGCATCAGATGTCAAAACCACATCCCTTAGAGTCTGCAGAGTGTGTTTCGTATCAAACAGTACATACGGCAATTTTTTCACAAGAGGTTGCAAGAAAACATCCAAATATTCCCCCACTCTATGCGTGAGTGAGCCCACACCGCTCACAATGGGCCTGCCCGGTGGATTAATTGGGTCCTTGTGGACCTTTGGGGTCTGGTACACCACTGGAGTTTTAGGGGCTGATGGCAATAGATAAGAGTACTCGTGGTCCGTTAAGATACCCATTGTAAGCCCCCTTTTCAGGATCGTTATCAGTTCTGCTTTAAATTTCCCCACTGGGTTGCCATTTAATTCCTGGTACGTATTAGCATCATACACAATCCTATCTAGTTCACTGAAATATTTCACTTTATCTAGTACCACAACCCCCCCCCCCCCCCCCTTTGTCGGCAGGGCGAATAACCAAATCATTCTCCCTCAGTAGTTTTTGCATGTCTTTAGTGTAGTTTGGTAACCTTTTTGGTTTAATCTTGTCAATGTCCCCCAATATAAGCCTTTTAAAGACCTCTATCGAGTTATGACTCTGATTCTGCTGAGGATTGAACGTAGAATTATTTTTAAATTTTGTATGCTTGAAGATGTCACAGGTAGTCGAGTTGGCTCTGGAGGTGGGGCCTTCCTTGTCCAAAAAATACCTTCTAAGATTGATTTTTCTGATAAACTTGTGCGCATCCACATATGCGCCAAATGTATTAATATTTTTAGGTGGGGCAAATTTCAAACCCTTATCCAGAGTCCTGAGTTCTGCTTTACCTAATTGGACACTACTTAAATTGAAGATCCCCTCACCTACTAGTTCCTTAGCCTTTTGTATTCTCCTTCCTGCTCTGCATCCCCGTCTGCTCTGCGTTTTGTAGCTTTTCCTGGGGTGTATGGGGACTGGGCAAAGGGAGTTTCCCTTTCTGGGCAGTTGCAAGGGTAGCCCCTCCCCAAAAAATTACCCCCCATGTTATCTTGTATCTGTTGTAATGGGTGGTATTGTTAGATCCTGGCACATGATAATCTGATCCCTCATAGGCCTGGATTGGATTTGAGGACTTTTCTTAAGCACTTTGCGCAGCATTAATCCTGAATTTAAGTTGTTGATATATACTGTTTTTATTGCTGCAGCATGGAGGATCTATTTAATTTACGTGCCAGAAGGGACATTGATATTGATAAGATATTTGATGAACCTAACTCTGTGGTGGTCAATTTAGACCAAGATTTTAGGATGTTACAGAATTTAATGCAGAAGGAGTGTCAAACTTGGTGGGATGTGGCTACCCTCAAAAAATACAGTAGAAAGGGTATCATCCCACAGAGATTCAGATGGGAGGTTTTTCCCAATGATGGGGAGGAGGGAGAGGAAAATGATAGAGAGCTTTTTGAATACCTAGAGAAATGCGGCCAGGGTTTGATTAAACTTTTGATTAAAAGAAAAAATGGCCGTCTACATATATTAGGCAAAGAGGTGGACTGTATTAAGTCTAAAATAGATGGAGTGAAAGATTCAGAGGAATATAAAGCCAAATCAGAGCAGGTACAGATAGCACTTAAGAAATTGGAGAGGGAAACGGTGAGTGATAAACAAAAACAATATATACGGGATGTAGATGCCTATTCCAACCAAGCTGCATACAGATGGCAAAAGAAGAAGGTACCTAAACCCCCAGAACAACCTATAGTAGTGGACGGTGCCCTAGGACGTCCAGAGGCCCCACCACAGGATAGGGGGGCAATGTTACCAGTATATGGAAGGGGGATAAGAAGGGGAGGGGTGGACCCATTTACAATGAACAAAGGCGCCCACCCGTACCAGTTAGGCAGCAGCCATATGTCCCTAGATTCCAGAATAGAGGGAGACCGGAGGGTGTATATGGAGGGTATACGCCCCCTAGGAACGCCTATGAGGGATCAGATTATCATGTGCCAGTATCCAACAGATACCACCCATTACAACAGATACAAGATAACATGGGGGGTAATTTTTTGGGGAGGGGCTACCCTCGCAACTGCCCAAAAAGGGAAACTCCCTTTGCCCAGTCCCCATACACCCCAGGAAAAGCTACAAAACGCAGAGCAGACGGGGATGCAGAGCAGGAAGGAGAATACAAAAGGCTAAGGAACTGGTAGGTGAGGGGATCTTCAATTTAAGTAGTGTCCAATTAGGTAAAGCAGAACTCAGGACTCTGGATAAGGGTCTGAAATTTGCCCCACCTAAAAATATTAATAAATTTGGCGCATATGTGGATGCGCACAAGTTTATCAGAAAAATCAATCTTAGAAGGTATTTTTTGGACAAGGAAGGCCCCACCTCCAGAGCCAACTCGACTACCTGTGACATCTTCAAGCATACAAAATTTAAAAATAATTCTACGTTCAATCCTCAGCAGAATCAGAGTCATAACTCGATAGAGGTCTTTAAAAGGCTTATATTGGGGGACATTGACAAGATTAAACCAAAAAGGTTACCAAACTACACTAAAGACATGCAAAAACTACTGAGGGAGAATGATTTGGTTATTCGCCCTGCCGGCAAAGGGGGGGGGGGGGGTTGTGGTACTAGATAAAGTGAAATATTTTAGTGAACTAGATAGGATTGTGTATGATGCTAATATGTACCAGGAATTAAATGGCAACCCAGTGGGGAAATTTAAAGCAGAACTGATAACGATCCTGAAAAGGGGGCTTACAATGGGTATCTTAACGGACCACGAGTACTCTTATCTATTGCCATCAGCCCCTAAAACTCCAGTGGTGTACCAGACCCCAAAGGTCCACAAGGACCCAATTAATCCACCGGGCAGGCCCATTGTGAGCGGTGTGGGCTCACTCACGCATAGAGTGGGGGAATATTTGGATGTTTTCTTGCAACCTCTTGTGAAAAAATTGCCGTATGTACTGTTTGATACGAAACACACTCTGCAGACTCTAAGGGATGTGGTTTTGACATCTGATGCAGTTCTAGGTACAGCGGACGTGAGTTCGCTGTACACAAATATACCACACCAGGGGGGGATGGATGCAGCCAGATACTACTTGGAGCTGGATGAGGAGATAGATTATGACCAAGTTACCTTCTTGCTTGATCTTTTGGAATTTGCCCTTTCCAGAAATTATTTTTGGTATAGGGGTAAATACTTTTTGCAGCGCTCAGGATGTGCAATGGGGGCTTCGTTCGCACCCTCCCTAGCGAACTTATATATGGCCAGGTGGGAGGAGAGGGCCATCAAAGAAGGGGGTCATAGCATCTTACTATGGAGAAGGTATATAGATGACCTCCTGATCATCTGGAGGGGCAATGAGGACACTTTTAAAACGTACATATCACACATCAATAAACTTACGGCAAATATTAATCTAACCTTAGAATGTGATACTAAGAGCATACACTTTTTAGATCTAGAAATCATACGAGAGGGAAATGGTCTTAAAACTAAGTGTTTCTTTAAACCTACGGATCGAAATGGGTTTATCCCAACCAGCAGCTGCCATCACCCAGCGTGGATTAGGGCAGTGCCAAAGGGGCAACTTATTAGGATACGTAGAAACTGTACAGAAATACCAGACTATGAAAGTCAGGCTAGTATTATCAAAAACAGGTTCCTCCAAAAAGGGTATAGGGAGGAAGAGATAAATAGAACGGTGGATTATGTGAGGAATATGGACAGAGAGAGATTATTGATGAATAGAACGGATGCTGAGACAACAAATAATACAAATGGCAACACAGCCTTTATCTCTGACTTCTCAGTCCAATACAAACAGGTGGAAAAGGCAATATTGAAACATTGGCCGGTTCTCTTAACAGACCCGGCCTTAAAAAGAGGCCTACCAGAACGGCCGTAGTTTATATACCGCAGAGCTCCCAACCTGCGAGACCACCTGGTGCCAAGTTGTGTGGACCCGCCGGTCACACAAAGGCTAATAGGGTGGCAAAGACCAGGATTCTTCCCATGTGGGGCATGCAGAGGGTGTGAATTTAAGGTTGCAAGTAAAACATCCGAGTTTATTTCCTATACTAACCAAAGGAAATATGATATTAGATCCTTTATGACATGTAAATCTCACCATGTAGTGTACTTGATTTGGTGTAGTTGTGGGTTCCAATATGTGGGACGCACTACGAGACTCCTACATAAACGCATTTCTGAGCACATATATAAAATCCGTAAAGGTCATGAGGATCATAGTGTATCAGCCCACTTCAAGCAGGAGCACGGGTGTGACCCCACTAAGATGCGGTATTGTGCCATTGATAAATTAATGCCATCTTGGAGGGGATCTAACCGACTGCGGGAGTTAAGTAAAATGGAAACTAAATGGATCTATACACTGCGTTCACTTGCCCCCGAGGGTCTGAACATCGAAATAGACATCAATTGTTTTATTAATAATGATTGAGAGGGTGAGATCAGGTGGGCGATGCTAGTGTTACATTTCTGTTGGGGACAAGGGGGAGGGGGGGGGGATGATTTTAATGTGATTGATTTATACATAGCCCCTTAAACTGATGTGGATCATTAAGGTTTTTAATGTATAATTGATATATGCATCTAGTCTGTATATGCTAGGTTATAGGGATATGCCCAAAGTGATTATAACTTTTAGTCTGTATGTGCTAGGGTATGGAGATATGCCCAAAGTGATTATAACAAAGACAGTCCTCAGTGATGTGTCTAGTACGTAATTCTGATGGTGGGGGGGTGATGATTAACTTACGGAATCCGCGTGCTGGGGTGTATATGTATGTATTAAGCTATTTACGGATTCCGGATCAGAACGTTGGGGGAGTATATGTACGTATTGAGTTATTTACGGAATCCGGATTGGTGTGCCGGGGGAATCTATGCATGTATTAAGCCCGTTACGGATTCCGTTGGTGGTAGACATCTAGCATGTAGATACAACTATACACTACGGAACGGGGAGATGTTGAATATGTATGAAGGGTGGGAGATGATGAATACGTATGAGGATGTAGCAACCGTAAGCTGCCATGTGATAGGCGGCTGAAGGGATGAATATGTATGAGTGCAGGCCGCTCAGTGATAGGCGGCTTGTGGGATAAAGGTGTGAGGTGGATGGGCGTGCGTCCAGCCCCTGATGAGTCACGCCCCGTGACGAAACGCGTAGGGCGGAGCTTGGACGCACGCACATACGCTTGAGGGAACGAGGCTCTTCACTACACCCGACCAGCGGACGCGCTGATATTCGTGGTGCAGTATTTTACATGATACGCTGATTTTAAAGAATGCACATTAATCTATGCTTCTTTATGATTGATGGCAATGGCTGCCGATGACCACGCTTTATAGCAAGAAAACTGAGGGTGAGCAGCTAATCCATAGGGAGAGTCGGTGGTAGTATTGGTACGTTTGGGACTTGTTCACGGCTCCTGGTAGTGTGTGACATCTCACGGAGGGTGATACAGTTGCTACGTTACACCCTATGTCCCCCTCTCTGTTTCTTCTCTCCCCTACATGTGTTCGGTGATATATACAAGCGCAGCAGTATTGGATTTACATGTTTAGAAAATCGTTCTAAACATGCCTAGAATCGATTAAAAAAAACGCTTCAAAAATCGTTAGAGTTTGCGTGTCCGCTAGTGAATTTTGGTGTGCACTGGCCCTTAGGCTGAATAGGTAGACTAGAGAATATCAGTTATTGTGAGGGAGAGGAAAGGATGAGGTCTGAGTCGTCGCCAAGCATAAATGTTAGTGGGGCAGTGTCTTCCTAGTGCCTTACAAAAAAAATGTGGCTTTATCAGAATTATCAACCGCCATCCAACCAGGCAGAGATTTCCAACCTTGACACTAACCTTCCTCCTCTACAATAACTAACCTGGTCTCCCCTGGATGTAGACAGAGATTTTACCAGCAAGCAGAGCTGGTCATGGGCAGGGATTTTACTGGGTCTCCTCAAGCACACTAGTACCAAGCCAGGTGCAATGGTGGGGTGGGGGGGGGGGGGAATTAGGGCTGGGCAGGTTAGTAATAGAGAAATGGGTTTACAATGGGAGGTTAAAAAAATCACAGAATGGGTGTAAGGGGGAGGTTGAAGTGCTAGTAAGGGGTTTACATTAATGGGGAGGTTAGAGTTAGCTGTAAGGAAGAGGTTCACACATCACACACTAGAGAGGGGGGGGGGGGGGGGTTAGGGTTAGTCATCAGTTACAATTAGGGATGCTCATTCGGATTTTGCGGAATTTAAATTTCCAAATTTATGATCGGAAAACGGAACTCGGAAATCGGATTTCTGCGTAAATATTGCATTACTGCATTACTGGTAATTTTAGCCCAATCACAGAACTTAAAATAAATGGATCAATCAGAGAATGCAGAAGCAATTCAGAAGTATTTGGCCAATCAGAGAATGCAACAAATTACAAAAAAACACTACTCGGAAATGGGAAATCCGAATTCGGAAATCGGATTTCTGTAGAAATACTGCATTACCACAACTCGGTAATTTTAGCCCAATCACAAAACTCGGAACCATTGGACCAATCAGAGAATGCAGTCAACTCGGAAGATCTATACATTGTTTTATTGTCATAAATAAGGCATTCTTCGGGTGGTACTTTTTGCTAAGGATTATTTTATTTTATATGCATCTTAAGCAGAATAAGAAGAAACAAAATAAAAATAAAAAACATTATTTCTCAGTTTTCAGCCATTATAGTTTTAAAATAAAATGTGCTGCAGTAGAAAAAACCCACACATTTTATTTGCCCATTTGTCCCGCTTATTACAATGTTTCGATTGTGTCTCTAGTACAATATATGGTGATAATTGTTATAAACTGTTCTTATCACCTTGCTTCGACACCATCGTCTCACAGACTGTGAGATCACTTGACTCTCCACACAGCAAACAGTAGATAGACTTTCTCAGGCTTCTTCAATGTTTAAGTTATTTATTCAGGACTACAGAAATACAGATAGATACATTCATCATATCCTAGCCATGCCAATCTTCATGTTGCGTTACAAGCTCGTGATTAGACTCCCTACTGAAGTCACTCAGGCACTTCTTGCTCACCTACGTTCCACTAAACTACCTATGTACAGCAGACATTAGATCAGATTACATAAGGGAAGAACATGCTTAGAGGTCCCAGTCGGCCTTGCGAGCTAGTGTGGAAGGAAGAAGCAGAAGTGAGTTCTCCATTGCTCGCTCCAGATTTAATACCGACTAGGAAAGAGTTAAATATGACATCATCTTCGCCACCCCCTATATCAGTCTATTGGTGGACCCACTCGTGGTGTCATCATACCCGCCTACTCGATTAATAATCAATGAGGCATTTGACATACATGCAGGAATGTGGATATTTACAAAACATGGCTGATGTTTATTGTTCCATGTCCAGGTCAGGGAGACCTGCGGCCTTGTTCAGAACAGCTTCTTGGTATGTTCTAGTTCTGCTGACAGAACTGCAGATTTTCTCTCTACAGAGAAAATCCCCTTAAAGGACAGGTCTGCTCATCAAGCCTTTTTGACTAACTCAGTCCAAATAACTGAGGCCTACTTAAATTATAACAATAATATTTTATCCGATTATTTTATCCAAACATTTTATCTGGTGTATTTTTTCTGTTTAGTGATTTTTAATACTATATTAATAATTATGAGCCTTTATTTGCAAAAGTAACAGTACATACATATTAAAAAGTCCATATGGTAACTATTTATATAGAGAGTTACCTAAATATTGCTGCAGAACAGATCCAGCGCCGGATCTAGCCTTTTTGCTGCCTAAGGCAAACTTGTGAGGATGCACACACGCCCCCCCACCCCCTTGATTTGGAATGATCGCAGAGTACTTGGCAATTTGCACCACGCGTTATAGCTGCCATGCAACCCAAAAAATCCTCAGTATAGGTGAGTAGATAGCCAGGTATAGGTGCCCCCTGTATAGGTAGCCAAGTATAGGTGCCCCAGTATAGGAAGCCAGCTATGGGTGCCCCTAGTATAGGAAGCCCAGTATAGGTGCCCCCAGTACAGGTAGCCAAGTATAGGTGCCCCCAGTATAGGTTATCCAGGTATAGGTGCCCTCAGTATAGGAAGCTAGGTATAAGTCCTCCCGATATAGATAGTCAGGTATAGGTGCAACCAGTATAGGTTAGCCAGATATAGGTAGGTAGGTAGATAGCCAAGTATAGGTTCCCCCTGTATAGGAAGCCAGGTATAGGTGCCCCAGTATTGGTAGCCAAGTATAGGTGCACCCAGTGTAGGTAGCCAAGTATAGGTATCCCCAGTATAGGTAGCCAAGTATAGGTGCACCCAGTATAGATAATCAGGTATAGGTGCCCCAGTATAGGTTAGCCAGGTATACGTGCCCCCAGTATAGGTTAGCTAGGTATAGGTGTCCCCAGTATAGGTAGTCAAGTATAGGTGCCCCCAGTATAGATAGTCAGGTATAGGTGATCCCAGTATAGGTAGTCAGGTACAGTTGCCTTCAGTATAGGAAACAAGGTATAAGTGTGCCAGTATAGTTAGCCAGGTATAGTTTCCCCCAGTATACGTAGCAAGTTATAGGTGCCCCCAGTATAGGTAGCTAAGTATAGGTGCCCCAGTATAGGTAGCCTGGTATAGTTGCCTCCATTGTAGGAAGCCAGGTACAGGTGCACCAGTATAGTTAGCAAGGTATCATTGCCCCCAGTATAGGTAGATAGGTATAGATGCCCCCAGTATAGATAGCCAAGTATAGGTGCCCCCAGAATAGGTAGCTAAGTATAGGAGTCTCCAGTATAGGTAGCCAAGTATAGGTGCCCCAGTATAGATAGTCAGGTATAGGTGCCCCCAGTATAGGTTAGCTAGGTATAGGTGTCCCCAGTATAGGTAGCCAAGTATAGGTGCCCCCAGTATAGATAGTCAGGTATAGCTGCCGCCAGTATAGGTAGCCAGGTATAGGTTTCCCCAGTATATGTAGCCAGGTATAGGTGCCCCCAGTATAGTTAGCCAGATATAGTTGCCCCAGTATAGGAAGCTAGGTAGGTATAGGTGCCCCCAGTATAGGTAGCAAAGTATAGCTGCCGCCAGTATAGGTAGCCAGGTATAGGTTTCCCCAGTATATGTAGCCAGGTATAGGTGCCCCCAGTATAGTTAGCCAGATATAGTTGCCCCAGTATATGAAGCTAGGTAGGTATAGGTGCCCCCTGTATAGGTAGCCAAGTATGGGTGCACCCAGTATAGATAGCCAAGTATAGGTGCATCCAGTATAGATAGTCAGGTATAAGTGCCCCCAGTATAGGTAGCCAAGTATAGGTGCCCCGGTATAGATAGTCATGTATAGGTGCCCCCAGTATAGGTAGCCAGGTATAAGTGCCCCCAGTCTAGGTAGCCAGCCTGCCCCCCATCCCTCCACTGGCTGCCACTTGTTTACCAGCTTGGGCAGCTGCCCCCTCCACTACAGAGTCCCGCCGATAGATTTACTGGTGTCAGTGCGGCATACAGAGACCTCAGATTAGCGGTCACCTGCAGTGGAGACAGGAGAGCAGTGTCCTTGTAGTGGTGCTACTGTATACACAGGAAGTAAGCACTTCCTGTATATTCATTGCTACTAGAGCACCGCTCTCCTGTCTCCACTGCGGGTCACTGCTGATCTAAGGTCTTTGTATGCAGCACCGGCGACCCTGATCACAGTTATTCACTGAAGTTCTTTAGGACAAAGAAAGCAAAGCTGCAAGGCTTTTAGAAGGTCTTATTTCCTGAATTAGGCTATAGAGGTAAGTTTACTAACCAGCCAAACTGGATTTACCTACATCAATTTAAAATAGCTTTTGTAAGTTGAAGTAGAGCGCTCTATGCAATAACCAGATGTATAATGCAATAAACTTCTAAAACAGAGACATCCCTAATCCCTCAATACAGTCCACTTAAAAGTCCATTAGTAGCGGTCTCCATCCCAATAGTACATATACTGCTCACCAGAAACGTTGGCTGACCAATCACAATCAGCATAAACAGCCTGTAATAATGGTAGCTGGTGATCCCTCCGAAGTTCTCCGTATATACCTCAGGGAAAGAATGCTCACATAGCGTAATACTGTATACAACAGATGGACAGGTTCCCTCCACCAACACTGCTAATCACCAGTGCCAGGCTAACCACCGCCACACACCAAGTGTGTATATCTGATAAATGAAGGCTCACCAGATCCAATGGCTGACCGTATCACAGACCAGCTTAACAGCGTTTCTGGTATGCCTTCCTTGTTCCAGCACAGCTTCTCTCCTTAAAAACTCAAAGCGGGCACACAATAGTGTATTACCGTTTATTAAAATAAGTTAAAATAAGTAGTGCACTCACAATTTTCCATAAAAATATGCGCATATCAGAGCTCACATAGACGTCCTCCTCATGATCATACTCGCGTCTCCACACAACAGTCCGAGGCCACGCCCAACCGGTTTCGTCATATGACTCATCAGGGGCATCATATGACGAAACCGGTTGGGCGTGGCCTCGGACTGTTGTGTGGACGTAATAAACGGTAATACACTATTGTGTGCCCGCTTTGAGTTTTTAAGGAGAGAAGCTGTGCTGGAACAAGGAAGGCATACCAGAAACGCTGTTAAGCTGGTCTGTGATACGGTCAGCCATTGGATCTGGTGAGCCTTCATTTATCAGATATACACACTTGGTGTGTGGCGGTGGTTAGCCTGGCACTGGTGATTAGCAGTGTTGGTGGAGGGAACCTGTCCATCTGTTGTATACAGTATTACGCTATGTGAGCATTCTTTCCCTGAGGTATATACGGAGAACTTCGGAGGGATCACCAGCTACCATTATTACAGGCTGTTTATGCTGATTGTGATTGGTCAGCCAACGTTTCTGGTGAGCAGTATATGTACTATTGGGATGGAGACCGCTACTAATGGACTTTTAAGTGGACTGTATTGAGGGATTAGGGATGTCTCTGTTTTAGAAGTTTATTGCATTATACATCTGGTTATTGCATAGAGCGCTCTACTTCAACTTACAAACGCCATTAGGGTGCAAATACTCACCCATTTGTATAGCGATCTGCTAAATCAGTGTGAAACACTTTGTTATTTGGCTTTTAGTTATATGTACTGTATATTATATTTATTAGAGCTGTAGAAGAGGAGCGCACATACCACTACTTTTCTTAATTTAAAATAGCTGATTGAATTTTGACTAGCGCCCTCATTTAGGATTTCATCAAATCCATGTAATGAAATTGCTTTTTCTTTATTTTCCACAGAAGAAATTCCCTACCTCAAATTGCCAACTAATAGGCTCAAGCCAATAAGCTGGGGGTGATTAGGCTATATGGCAGCATTAAGTCTTCAGCTAATAATGGAGTACACTAATACCACAAGTACTAAGACTTTGTTAACTGCTACAGTTCATACAGTCTGAAATGTGACAAAAGGGAGCCATTCATGAGGTTCCTCTTTATTAACCTATAGACACAATTCTCCACCATCAACTCCTCCAAGGGCTTTTAGTTAATTACTTTTTTTTTATTATTAAAGTATTGACATTCCATTACTGTCTCCCTTTTGTTATTATGGCAGTAAATAAATGTGCCTCATATTAAACAGAAGTAATTGCTAACATCACAATGTAACTAGGCATCTCATCTTTAAAGTGCAACTGTGCTTGTAAGTGCATAAGAGCAATATCAATCCATACCTGGGCATAAACAGCTCTAAACAACAATCTGCAAGTTGGATTATATAGCTCTTTAAGGTTAAAAGGGACGCTTAAAGAAGAGCTGTAGTAAAAATAATATAATGAATATTTTTTATATTTTTTTCAGTATTAATTTATAAATATTTGGCCATTGTAAAATCATTCCTCACCCTGATTTAAAGGACAACTGAAGCAAGAGGGATATGGAGGCTGTCATATTTATTTCCTTTTAAAGAGGACCTTTAGGCCGGGTTTCCACTGCTGCGAATCCAGGCCGATTCCCCGCCCATGAATTCGGATGGATTTCAGCAGCCTATAGTAGTCTATGAGAGCCATCCGAATTCGTGGCCGAGGAAAAATCTGAGGCCCTGCAGCATAATTTCGTCCGTAGCTGTCCGAATCCCATAGCTGTGCATAGCACGGCTAGAGGGATTCGGCTGCGAGAGGCAACAGCTGTGCCGGCATCGCGTCTCGCAAGACGCATGCCGCCGCACAAATGGAAACCTAGCCTTAGAGAAAAGGGGAAAAAAATAAATCAATACATTGTAAAGTGAGAAAATCAGCCTGCATGTAATCATCTTTACTACTGGCAGAAGACATGAGAATAAAAAACAGCATCAACTGCCATTAATTATAACCACACCCACTAACAATGCAATGGGCTAAAAGGATGTTTTTTTATAGATATACAGATGCACAGAGAGAGTAAGGGCCTGTTTCCACTTGGATAGTGATGTGAATGCGACTACCTCACTGCTTTGCATCACTTCCGCTGCTGGCCGCGTCAATTCTGCATCTCCCAATGCGGAAGTGTATTGGAGAAGATGGGACACGGGTGCGGGCGGATGCAGCTGTGCGAGAATGTGCAGCAAACTTTCAGGACCTAGGTGCTGGCGACATCACACTGTGGGAGGGGTTTTACCACAATTTCACTCCCTGATGGTCTATTAAAAACCACCCTGGCGTTCTATTGAGATCGCCAGGGTGGCTGCGGGAGGTTTTTTTTTTAATTAAAAAAAAACTATTTCATGCAGCCAACTGAAAGTTGGCTGCATGAAAGCCCACTAGAGGGCGCTCCGGAGGCGTTCTTCTGATAGCCTCCGGCAAGCATAAGTAACAAGGAAGGCTGCAATGAGCAGCCTTCCTTGTTTGGCTTTCCTCGTCGCCATGGCGACGAGCGGAGTGACGTCATGGACGTCAGCCGACGTCCTGACGTCAGCCGCCTCCGATCCAGCCCTTAGCGCTGGCCGGAACTATTTGTTCCGGCTGCGCAGGGCTCGGGCGGCTGGGGGGACCCTCTTTCGCCGCTGCTCGCGGCAGGTCGACGCAGAGCGGCGGCGATCAGGCAGCACACGCGGCTGGCAAAGTGCCGGCTGCGTGTGCTGCTTTTTATTTTATCAAAATCGGCCCAGCAGGGCCTGAGCGGCACCCTCTGGCGGTAATGGACGAGCTGAGCTCGTCCATACCGCTAAGGTGGTTAAAGAAAAGGTAAAGATTTCTTATGTGAAAGGGAGTATCAGCTACCAATTGGGATGAAGTTCAATCCTTGGTTACAGTTCATCTTTAAGCAATACCAGTTGCCTGGCTATCCTTGTGTACTTTGAGCTACAGACCCTGAACCAGCATGCAGCAGATCACGTGTTTCTGACATTGTCAGATCTGGCAAGATTAGCTGCATGCCTGTTTCTGGTGTCATTCAGAAACTACTGCAGCCAAATAGATACGCAGGGCAATCAGGCAACTGGTATTGTTTAAAAGGCAACTGGTATTGTGTAAAATAAATATGGCAGCCTCCATATTCTTCTCACTTCAGTTGTCCTTTACATTCTGAAATTTATCACAGGTGGTAACATCTTTAGTCCTATCAGGTGCCGCTCTTCAAAATGTTTGTTTCTGAGAATTTGAAAGCCAGTGCAAATAATACCTGGTCTCCCAGAATGCTCTGGAAGTAGAATTACACATATCTAAACAGTCTTGTCTAAACATCACTAGAAGTGTGGGGCTACATACCAATATCCAGCAATATATAGACATAGGATGTGTTCCTGATGCTGAAACCAGAAGAATTACTGTAAAAGTGGGTATCCTGAATAACGTAATGCTTCATATAGTGCGCACTGGCAACCTATCTGCACCACACTCTTAATTAGTGAAGATCGTAATCTAGTATAAACTAATTACGATAACGCAAAATTTCACGAAAATGTTTGCAATTACACCAATATGTAATTATGATTTGTAAATTCGATTGATTTTGTGTAATCATTTGTAATTTTGTGCGAATTTTCACATAATTTTCATCTTATTTTGTGCTGACTTTAGCGGTGAACAGCAAAGCCCCCATTCATGCTATTGTCACCAAAATTGCTACATATGTCAAGGAGAATAATGGGTACAAGTAAAAAAAAAAGGAAATATGTACATTAAATAAGTTTTTAAAAGCAGAAAAATTACGATTTAAAAAACATTTTTCATTTGCATTTTTAAAATCGATTTTTTTAAAAATTACAAGGTCTTTTAAAAAAAAAAATGTTACCTTGTACCCACCATATATGTTGAAATTTTGGTGGCAATAGCATGTATGGGGGCTTTGCTATTAACCGCTAAAGTTGGCACAAATTGACACGAATATTATACATGATTATGAATGATTACAATTGCAGATGAAATTGATTATACTTTTCCCGGAAATTTTGCATTACAATTTTGCATCGTCATTTTAAATTTCAATGCGAAATTATGCCTATGCAAAATTTGTGCTCATCACTACTATTAATGCAAAGAGGTGGACCTCTTGCTATACAATAGTTCAATTCGAATGTAGTTATAGCGTCACTCACATACATAAGCCCTCACATAGACAGACGTTAAAATCAAACGTAGAGTTTTTTGTACAGGCTCTCCCCCGTTCAGGTGGCCACAGTTGGCTCTTCTCGATGCCTCATTCCCTCACGCTGGAGCGGCCCCCAGATGCGATAAGACATTTGTGCAATATGAAGATACCGGTGAGCTTACGCTGTAGAGAGTGATCTGAGCGCGTGGCAGCCGGAGCTCCAGCTTGGTGAAATGAGGCATTGGGCAGAGCCAGACGTCATGGTAACTTAAACAGGGGAGAGCCTCTACGAAAAACTCTGAGCCTGATTTTTTTTTAACATCTGTGTGAATGCATTAATACCATATAAGCATCAGCACTCCCATGTGACAAGAGGCGTGCAGTAATACAGGCAAATTACAATCAGAGAAATTACCATAGAGAAAAGGACCTGCATATAAACTCTGCACCACCAAGAATTATATGAAATAACAAGCTTTTATGGAACAATAGAAACATTCATTATATAAAAACATCTAAAAAGAGGTAAAAACCACTGAACAACACCAATGTAGGCACATGATAATGCCATATGTGAATGCAATTGCTTTTATACTTATTAAAAATAAGAGTGGCACTATAACTGAACAACTATATTGGGTCCTGAGTAATTTACTGCATTCTACTTTATGTCACTACAGTGCTTCTTTAATGTCAAGTTGTAAAACATAATAGATTATTCACGATACTCATTTTTAACTTAATTGGTTTTATTGTCAGAAACCCTTCCTATATCAATGTAATGTTCTAATTACGATTTTGCGTTATTTTGTGAAATTTTCGTACTTAAGAATGGAAAAACTTAATTATACTTAATCTGTGTAGGGACAGCACAATGACTATCATTCATAAAGGGGTGTTCGGTAAAGAAAATCAGTGCGGGAAAACACCGCATTCGGTAGTTTAGACTTCAGTCTGTTCATTCATAAAAATGTTTACAGTTGCCCTAGCAGTGCGGTGATTTCCCGAACTAGGCTGGCTCTAGGCTGTCGGTAGGCTGTCGGTAGGCTGGCGGAACAGGAGAAGCTGCCTGAGTCCCTCCGTGCGCTGCTCTCACTGCTGCTGCTTGGGAGGTATGTCTCCATTGACTTAGCTGTAATCCACATGCTTATTGCTACTTCCAAGGGAGCGGTATTCCCCGTCCTCATACCGCTTGCTCTAATCTTTATGAACTTACATTTAGGAACATTTGTTAACATAATCACCGCACAAGGCGGTTATTTATCGCTCTGCTCGGGAATGTCAACGTTTGCTGCGGAAACAGCCTTTATGAATAGACATTTTGCAATGTGCTCGGTAAATTCAGCTGATTTCAGCATTTCCGCATGCGGGAATGCTTTATGAATGATAGCCAATGTCTCAAAAGTACTGTAGGCAAAAGCAGCTGTCATTGGAAAACTTTCTTACTAAGGCAACACAAGAAAAGATTGGGGTGAGCCAACAGATAGCAATGATTCTGTTAGTTATGGTGAAAGTGTCTTTTATATTTTTACTTTATACAATACAGTGCTATATTTTTCTACAAATGTTTTGGATTATGGAACAAATCATCTGAGATTACATTTATCCTTATGGAGCAATGTGCTTTGACATCCGAGTGCTTTGGATTACAAGCATGTCTCCGGAATGTATTATGCTCACAAGCCAAGTTTCCATTGTATTCTGAGCTGAGCAATAATACTAATTGCCTGGGTAAAGCAGGTGACAAACTCTACGCTCTTTTCCGACATTAAACAATACTTCACAAATCTGACAGCACTAAATGAATCAGTAAATAAAATCTGTGAACGTCTTAATAGCTGCCAGTATTATCAACAAGTGAGCTTTTTATCACTTGACTGTGCAGGAATATATCCACTAGGCATTATATTTCCTAATTGCATTAGGCAAAATATAAGAAGGTGTACAGAGGCGCCGGAAGTATAAAAGTGGCTAAAAGGTTTAAAATGTTTTGGTCGCGGTGGTGGACCGGCCGACCACAAACGGACAACAAGGCTGTTGTTTTTAAATAAATATACACAAAATTTATTCAGAAAGCTCCCAGCAAATAGTCGCAACGCGTTTCACGGGTAGCAACCCGCTTCTTCAGGCAATAGGGGGCAGGAGCAAAAACACTGCAAATGACAGAGATACATAGCAGGCATCAGCATACTGTGTGTGGTACATTGTACAGGGTAAGTAAGTTACATATACACATAGCTTTTCTGGTGTGAATAGTGTTACCAAATATAAACTGTCACCAACAAGTCATAAAACATAATTAAACTTGTATAACATATTGCTTGTTTGAGGTGTGTATGTCCATAATGTATGGACCTTAGTGTTGTTCCCATGAGGAGAGTCTATTTGTGGGCTGTGTTGGCTTAGTAGCAATTAGTGCTGCTTGAGAGATAAGTGCTTGCTGCATTAAGTGGAGTGAGCTAGTGTCTCACGAAGTGATAATGCTCAAGTGTGGCACTTCGTGAGACACTAGCTCACTCCACTTAATGCAGCAAGCACTTATCTCTCAAGCAGCACTAATTGCTACTAAGCCAACACAGCCCACAAATAGACTCTTCTCATGGGAACAACACTAAGGTCCATACATTATGGACATACACACCTCAAACAAGCAATATGTTATACAAGTTTAATTATGTTTTATGACTTGTTGGTGACAGTTTATATTTGGTAACACTATTCACACCAGAAAAGCTATGTGTATATGTAACTTACTTACCCTGTACAATGTACCACACACAGTATGCTGATGCCTGCTATGTATCTCTGTCATTTGCAGTGTTTTTGCTCCTGCCCCCTATTGCCTGAAGAAGCGGGTTGCTACCCGTGAAACGCGTTGCGACTATTTGCTGGGAGCTTTCTGAATAAATTTTGTGTATATTTATTTAAAAACAACAGCCTTGTTGTCCGTTTGTGGTCGGCCGGTCCACCACCGCGACCAAAACATTTTAAACCTTTTAGCCACTTTTATACTTCCGGCGCCTCTGTACACCTTCTTATATTCAGAAGTCCACCCTTGGTGGAAGGGTGACCTGCCCTACAATTCCTCTATCCACAGAGAGCGACGTTTTACTCCTGAGTGGGGACAGGCTTGTTCTCCCCACCTGCGTTTACAGTGGTTGCTCTTGAGGCAACCCTGACTTGTGAGTATATTACTTACTTTCATTAATCTCATCCCCTACAAAAACATACTACACTATTTTGGGCTCTCGGTCTTTTCTCTTTGCATTAGGCAAAAGTACAGCTTCTGCAGCTATTGCTAGCATTTAATGCAGCAAAATTGTCATTACATCAGGCCATTGGCTACAAGAGAGAAGAGCACTGAAATGTTATTTCTTAGCATCTGCTGCACAGATGATACAGTATGGACATGCCTGCCCTTCTCTATCTGCACTCATACCTGACTAAAAGCAGAATTTCAATCAAAGCAAAATACATTGTACATCCATATACAGACAGCATGCACATACAAACACAGAGGCGTACATACAAAAAGGGCACCAGGTAAATTTAGGCGGGGAAATAGCCAGTGGAATATCAGTAAAATTACTGATATTTTATTGGGCAGTGATAAGTAATTCCAATAGTAAAATATCTGTACATTTTACCAAAATAAACAGAGGAACACCAAGAGCCCCAGTAGTGTAGTATGTATTGACAAAGGGGGTAATGACAAAGAGTAATAGTTGTTATACTCACAAACATGGGTCACCAATAGGCAACCACTGTAAAGGCAGGCGGGGAGACCATCCCGACCCCACTCAGGAACAAGAAGCCGCCCTCTGTAGATAGTAGAAAGGGTTGCAACCCTCCACCAAGGGTGGACACAATATTATATAAGAGAGAACAGAGGCGCCAAAAGGATAAAAGGGGTTTTAAAGGAGCTTAAAAGCCAAAACTTGGCGCTGAGTGTCGTTTGTTTTGCTAGATGCTGTAACTCCTTTTTCTATTGCCTGAGGAAGCGGGCGCTGACCCGTGAAACGCGTTGCTTTGTTTTATCTGGAGTTCGTTAATAAATAGACTGAATGTACAGTCGTGTTGTGTCTGCTTGGAGGGGGTAAGTCCACCACTGCCTCCTCTAATTACCAAGTTTTGGCTTTTAAGCTCCTTTAAAACCCCTTTTATCCTTTTGGTGCCTCTGTTCTCTCTTATATAATTTTACCAAAATGTTACTATTGCTTAGCCTAATCCTTTTCTCACACAAGCCGTCCCTCCACTGGTGTCTAATCCTAGCCAACCCCCACAAAGCTTAAACCTAACCTCCCCTCCCCCACACTGTCTAACCCTAAGGAAGGGGACACACTTCACTTGCTGTGTGTTTTCTGCATGGAAAAACAACTGAGAACTTATATTAATCAATGGTCTAGTTCACACTTCATGCTTTTTTCGGACATACAGAACAAAAAACTGACATCCTGCAGGATAATTCTGCACATTTTGTCAGTTTTCCCTATAAATTAAATTAGCTGCTGTGAAAAAAATGTATGCATTTTTCTGCATACAAACACACATGGTGTGCAAAAAACACATGCAGAAAAATGCACACAGAAAACTGAAAGACAAGTGTGTTCCTTGCCTAGCCGTTCACCACTCCACAAAACTGTCAATATCTGCATCACCTTCATTGCTATATATGCTAAATATCAGGAGTAACAGAGAACTTTGGGCACCACATACAGTAGATGCCCATGTTAATATCAGAAATGTTGGTGCTGGAGCTGCCCACTATACAAACTGTGACTGCAAACAGCAGGTGGAAGCCCTTTACTGGCCAATTAGTTCTCAACACAAAGCTGTTGACCTGTCAGTCACTGCAGTGAAGTAAGGATTTCATTTTTCTGCTATGAATCAGAATCAGAATCAGAATCAGGTTTATTTCGCCAAGTGCGGCGGAGCCGCGCTCAGAATTATTTGTGGTACACACCGGCGTAGGGCTTAGTGCAAATAAAAACAGGTTTACAACAGTGAACGTAACTGACATTGTGCAAAAGGTGCATAAAAACACAGACAGAATAAAAACAAAAACATAACATGCGGATATAAAGGCCTAGTGGCAGTTCTGCAGGATGACCGGGGGGCCATGCTGGGTGGACATGCAGCGTAGCGTAAGGGGCGCTAGTTTAGGAGGCGCACCGCTTGGGTTCCTGTGCCTGGAGGTTTTGGTGGGAATAGTTCTGTAGCGGCGGCCTGAGCGCATGCGGATGAAGAAGCGACTACCGGGGTGGAGGGGGTCTTGCGCAATCCTGTTTGCCCTAGATCGTAGCCTAGATGCGTGGAGGAGGTCCAGGGGTGGCAATGGTGTCCCAATGATTCTCTCCGCAGCCTTGATCACCCTTTGCAGTTTGTACTTTCGCTTGCGGTAGCGCCTCCATACCATACGATGATAGAGGAGCAGAGGATAGACTCGACTGTAGCCGTGTAGAAGCTTGTCATCAGCTCCTGGGGCATGCCGAACTTCTTCAGTTGTCTCAGAAAGAACAGCCTTTGCTGGCCTTTCTTTTGGCATTTGGTGATGTTTTGTCTCCATCTCAAGTCGTTGGTGATAGTTGTACCCAAAAACCGAACGCTAGATACTTTGGCAACTTCAGAGCCTTCGATGAGGACAGGATTGAGAGGTGGAGGGCGCTTCCTGAAGTCAACAATCATCTCAACAGTCTTTGCCGCGTTTAGGACAAGCTTGTTGCTCTTGCACCAGTTGCAGATACGCTCAATCTCACTCCGGTAGGCGTGTTCATCCCCCCCGCTGATGAGGCCAAGGATAGTGGTGTCGTCCGCGAATTTGATAACCTTGACGCAGTCTGTGGTTGAGACGCAGCTGTTTGTGTACAGAGAGAACAGAATCGGGGACAGAACACATCCTTGGGGAGCGCCCGTGTTTGTGGTTCTCTCCCGGGAGGAGCAGCTGCCGAGCCTTACTAGTTGCTTCCTGTTGGTGAGGAAGTCCATGATCCACGCGCAGAGAGTGTGGCCGACTCCAATTTGCACTAAGTTGTCGTACAGAATGTCTGGACAGATAGTATTGAAGGCAGAGCTGAAGTCCAGGAAAAGGATTCTGGCGTATGTGTCCGGCCTGTCTAGATGTTCCATGACGGAGGACAGGCTAATGTTGATGGCATCCTCTGTGGATCTGTTGGCTCTGTATGCAAATTGGAGTGGATCTAGGAGAGCGTCCGTGGCACCTTTCAGATGGGTGAGGACCAGTTTTTCAAAGATCTTCATGACAGTTGAAGTTAGGGCATCAGGTCTGTAGTTGTTGAGGTCTGTGTTGCCCGTTTTCTTGGGGATTGGTATGATGGTAGACCTCTTGAGGCAGGACGGAAGTTTGCCCTCCGTCAGAGATTTATGAAAAATGGAGGTGAGGACAGGGGCCAGCTGACTGGCACAGGTTCTCAAACAGGTAGAAGAAACTCCGTCCGGGCCAGGGGCCTTCCTGGGGTTCAGCTTTTGGTGCTGCCTGAGCACGTCAGCCTCTTGGGCTGCCACTGGCACTGAGAATCCCTGGTCCACTTTAGAGGAGGTGGGTGTGGGAGGCGGGCTAGGAGCGGTCGCCTGTACCCCAGGATGGTTGGGTTTGCGTTCAAACCTGCAATAAAACTCATTGAGTTTTTCAGCTAGTTCGAGGCTTGGGGGCGCGTGTTGGGGAGGTGGTTTGAGATTTGTGACAGCCCTGAGGCCGCTCCAGACTTCACGTGAGTTGTTGGACCTGAGACTGAGACGCAGCTTGTTGGAGTAGTCCCTTTTAGCGGCGCTGAGCGCCCGTTTAAGGGTGTATCTGGCTGTCTTGAATTCCCCTGGTGTGCCGGTCTTGTGTGCTGCTTCCTTGGCTTTGCGGAGCCGGAGTAGCTTGCCGTTGAACCAGGGCTTGTTGTTAGGGTAGACCTTGAAAGTCTTTTTGGGGATGCACAGCTCCTCACAGAAGCCTATGTAGGAGGTGACGTTCTCAGTCCATTCTTCAAGGCAGGGTGTCTCCAGGGCCGCCCAGTCGGTGCACTCAAAGCAGGTCTGTAGCCTCAGCTTGGCTTCGTCAGTCCATTTTCTCACAGTCTTGATAGCCGGTTTGGAGGTCTCAAGGAGTCTTCTGTAGAATGGTATTAGGTGAATTAAGCAGTGGTCAGAGTTTCCTAGAGCAGCCAATCTTGTGGGTTTGTAAGCATCCTTGAGGACTGTGTAACAGTGGTCCAGGGTGTTATGGTTCCTGGTGGGGCACGTAATATGCTGCTTGTAGCGAGGCATCTCCTGGCGGAGGTTCGCACTGTTGAAGTCACCGCAGATGATGAAGAGGGAATCCGGCAGGGACGTCTCCCAGGCTGAGATGGTATCGCTGAGAGCTCGCAAAGCGTTCTTGGTGCTGGCATCGGGAGGAATTTATACTCCAACAAGAACGTAGGAGGAGAACTCTCTTGGTGAGTACTGGGGCCTGCAGTTGATGAGTAGGAGCTCAACATCTGGAGAGCAGAGTTTGCCCAGGATGGACGTGTTTGTGCACCAAGCATCCTTGACGTAGAAGCAGATGCCTCCGCCTCTGGAGAGTACAGAGAGTACGCTGTCACGGTCCGCGCGGGAGAGGTTGAAACCTGGGAGCAAAAGTGAGTTGTCCGGGATGCTGTCATTCAGCCAGGTTTGTGTGAAGCACAGGACTGGTGTGTTTGCACCCACTTGGGGATTATTGCTGAGTAGTATGAGCAGTTTGTCTATCTTGTTTGGGAGGGAGCGAACGTTTGCCAGGAGGATAGCTGAAATGGGTGAACGCAGGCCCTTTTTTTTAAGTCTCACTTGTACTCCTGCCCTGCACCCCCTGGGGCGGCGATTCCTGACCTTGCTGGCGAGGAGATCAATGTGGGCCCAGACTTCGTCCTGCAAGGGGACATGGGTTGCTGCACTGCAGGCTTCCCAGCGCAGTAGCTCCGCTCTTGTGTAGGTGGTGGTGCGCATGGCTGTCAGGGAGCGTGCCCGCTCCGAGGCGAGGGGGGGGGCAGGTCTGTGCAGGTGGGAGGCAGGAGAGCCCAAGATGTGGTGGGGAAGGCCAGAGAGCCCAAAGTGTAGTGGGGAGGGCTCACAGAGTTTATAGGCCAGTGTGCAGGACCAGCAGGGAGGACAGTGTCAGTGGAGTACAGTGCCAATGCAGAGCTTGTGGGCAGGGATGTAAGCCTTCAGAGAGTGGAGGTTTGCTCAGGGTGCTGTTAGGTCTAAGAGGTCCCTGGGGAGAGCTGGCTGGGCAGTGGGCCGTGGATGGGGAGTGGAGAAGAGAGCGTGAGCTGTAGCTTACCAGCGGGCCTGGTCCTCCGATCAGTGCAGGCTCTGGGAGTGCTCCCTCGTCAGTGCGGCTCCAGGATGTCCCCAGCTGGTGCTGGCTTGTCGGCTGTTTTTGGAGGGCAGGCAGCTGGCAGATTGCGGGCAGGATGCAGACGCTGGTGCAGCAGCAACAGGGGGGGACCCTGCAGCGGAGATGTCGTCCAGGCGGCAGCCGAGGCTCGACTGACGGAGATGGGGCTGATAGCCGAGACCTGCGGGTGAGCTGCTGCGATGTCTGCGGTCCACAGCGGGGCAGGCATCCGGACCTCAGCGCTGAAGCGGGAGTTTGCTGGTGGAAGTCCCCAGGATGGGCAGAGACCTCCGGCGGCGAAGGGGGAGCGCAGGCCTCTCCAGCAATGAGCCACGTGGGTGGCCAGGCGGCTCCGATGGATCTGTGTCACTGGCTGCTGCGAGATCCACAGTAGGGCAGGCATCCGGACCTCAGCGCTCCACGGGAGTTTTGCTGGTGGAGGTCCCCAGGATGGAAAACCGCTGGATGGAAGCCCGTGGGTGGCCCGGCACCGGCAGTCCCCTAGGAGCAGTCGTGGCCTTACTGAGGTGAGCGAGGGCTGGGACCACTCTAAGCTTAACTTTAAAAAACTGAGAAGAGAACTAACAAAAACGTGCTGACTAAACTACTAACAACACTGAACTAAGACTAAGACTAAAACACTAAAACACTAAACACTGTCTAGACAGTTGCCGGGAGCCGATGTGACCGAGGCTGCACACGTGGGTGCCATCTTGATCTGCGATTAATGAATCTAAAGGTAGCAGAAGACATAATGGCCTATATGCAATTCACATTTTCTCCTGAGTTTTCTCCTTGGTGATATTTTTAAACTTGTCAATAAAATGCCTTTTAAACAACCAAAAAGCAAGAAAATACTCCAAATTATTTTGATAGTCCCTTTTCACCTACTTTTTGGTACTTTTTTAGTTGAAAAGTGCTGAAAAGTTATTTTTTAATCATAGATGAAAAATGATGTCCTAGGAGAAAACTCAGGTGAAAATTGAATTGCATATGGCCCAATGTTTGCTTTAGTGGTCCTTTTGAAAACCAAGCCCACTAACGGGTGACAACAGTATACAGCCATGAATGCCTGGAACTGTCAGTTGTGAATTCACACTCAATGTAATGAGCAATGACCGTGTTAAAGTTCCAGTGACTTGCTTTGTTTGGCCATCCACATGCTGCACATAAAATGGTAAGGAATTCTGGAACTTCATCACACCGAACTGAGCATAAAAGTGTAACTGTGGAGAAGGGAAGGGTCTGAGCCCCTGGCAGTTTCCATTACTGTCCCTTTCCTTGTTGCAGAGATTTCTCCTAAGTTTCTGTCCTCAGAGACCATGTAAGCAGGCTTGTAACAATAGCCCCCGCGGCCCCTGCTATTGCAGGGCGGCCTATGTGCTAAGGGGGCATGTTTCACTCTGATGCAGAGTGTGGCAGCGGAAGAGTCTTGCATTAGCTGAGTTCTGAGTAAGCCAATTGTACTTGGCGAATCACATTAGACGGTGGCAGACGGTGGCAAGGGATAGCGGAGGCTCACACTCTTCTTGGTAGGACTCTTTTAAGCACTGCACTTGTTTCGTCTTTGCTCTATTGCATTCTTCTCTTTGCTGGGTCATTTTGGTGTCAATCCTCTTTCCTGTTTACTCATTGTTGTTTACTTTCATGTGATTCAGGCCACTTTGATGGTTGTTGAGACTTTTGTTCGAGGTCTCTCTCATTTTGGTTTCTTATTTCACTCGACTTATCATTGTATATGCACCAGCACATCATTATGATATGCACATGTTGCTCATGGCTTAAAGGAACACTATCAAACCAAGTGTTCTAAATGAAAGTGTGCAAATAATGTCAAAGTAGCAGTGTAAACAAAGGCAAAAGTTGTAATTCACTTTTGTGTAGATTTTAGCTACGTTTGGAATGTCTCATTTGAATAGATGAATCTCTGCAGTTTGACATGCTAAGAACAGTGTAATATTGAAGCAGAGTTATATGAAATGCCTCTGGTGTCAGGTTTCACATACTATTACAAATGTTTATGTTGCACATAAGATACATTTCCTCTGTTTTCTGCAGACAGCTCTCAGAGACAGGCAGCTGCAGTGACAGTTTTTTCTCACACACTGGGTTAACATATGTAGTGTGAGGGTATCCCCCCCCCCCCCCACACTCTTATGTTTCACTCAGCTGTTAAATTTGGTGACACCGAAGTGTGAAAGTAATTTGATAACAGTAAATAAAGAGATAAGCATTGAAATGTATACACCCGTACTTACTGTAACAGCACTTCCCAAACTATTCCTATCTCAATTGAAAAAAACATGTTAATTAATAGTTTTCCTTTGATATTATTGTCACTATTTTTATGCACTAGCATTTCAGTTGTCTTTCAGGGATACTCAGTTTTTTTTATCCTTGATATTTAACTATAATATTATTCATGCCCCGCCACATTGATTCCTGTGATTTTAGATTTTTTTAATCTTTGTGAAGTTCAATAAATGATGTTTATTATTCAATATACCAATTTTGTTTGAGCCCTTGCTTTGTTTGTGGAAAAATGTGACATGCATTAGGCTCCACATGGAGTTAGCCTGTATGGCACAGCTAAAGAGAGGAGTAAGGAGGACATGTAGCTCCACTGAAAACAGGTAATCTATGAAGCTTCTGTTGCTGCTGTGCTCTGCTATATGGGTGGGGCCGGTGGGGGGGCAGTGCAGGGGGGCCCAGCAGGATTTTACTTTCCAAATCTGTCATTGATGTTTGCATAGTAAAAAACATACATGCTAGAATCTATTTATCAAACATAATTTTTCTCAAAATTATCAAGGCCATTTGGCCTAAAGACCAAAGATAACATAACAAATACAAAAAATAAAATTAGCATATTTATTCATTTAACCACTTCAGCCTTCAGTCGTTTTAACTTTATGCATCCGAGCAATGTTCCCCTCCCATTCATTAGCCTATAACTTTATCACTACTTATCACAATGAACTGATCTATATCTTGTTTTTTCTGCCACCAATTAGGCTTTCTTTGGGTGGTACATTTTGCTAAGAGCCACTTTACTGTAAATGCATTTTAACAGGAAGAATAAGAAAAAAATGGAAAAAAATCATTATTTCTCAGTTTTCAGCCATTATAGTTTTAGAATACATGCCTCCATAATTAAAACTCACGTATTGTATTTGCCCATATGTCCCGTTTATTACACCATTAAAATTATGTCCCTATAACAATGTATGGCGACAATATTTTATTTGGAAATAAAGGTGCATTTTTTCCGTTTTGCATCTATCACTATTTACAAGTTTAAAATAAAAAAATATAGAAATATCTCATCTTTACATTATTATTTTAAAAGTTTAAACCCTTAGGTTTTTTTTTATTATTGTAATGTTTTTTTTTTATATTAAACATTTTATTTGGGTATTTTTTGGGAGGGTGGGATGTAGACAGTACTTTTATAATATAAATGTGTGTTGAGTTTTATTTTTTTTACTTTTAGTTGTAGTTTTACTTTTTGGCCACAAGATGCCATGAGTTTGTTTACATGACGTCACTCTAAGCGTAACATACGCTTAGAGGGACGCAACAGCCAGAAAAAGCGGAGCTTCTGAGAGAAGCTGTCGCTTTTTCTGCGGGGGAGAGGAATCAGTGATCGGGCACCATAGCCCGATTCACTGATTCGTGGGCTAACAATCCGCGGCCGGGAGCGCGCGTGCACGCAAGCGATCGGCCGCGGGAGCGCGCGGACGCGCACATGGCCTCCTGGGCGTAGCTAGTATGTCCAGGAGGCCAAAGTAGTTAAGTATGTATATAGCGCCGACATATTAAGCAGCGCTGTACAGAGTATGTTGTCTTGTTACTAACTGTACCTCAGGCTCACAATCTAGTCCCTACCATAGTCATATGTCTAAAAGAATTATTAGCAAACGGGGAACAGAGGCGCCAGCAGGGTAAAAGTGGATAAAACAAGAGTTAAATAATGTGAGGTGTAGCCTTATGTGCAGGTACCAGCACTGGTAAACAGTATATGCAAAACCAAAACAGAGAACAAAAACCAGTATATGCTGCTCAAAAACTGCACTTTATTGTAGATATTTAAAAAGGCACACACATATAGAATCAAAGCATGTCAGGGGTTAACCTGTCATACAAATTATGTATTATTAAATTAAATACTATGTGCTGCAACTGTCAAGGACAGTAGGAGAGAGTCCCTATTGAATAGCAAATTTCTCAAATTATAGATCAGGTCACATCTAACTATTAAGGACTAGTCACACACAGCTGATCAGAGGGAACCACAATTAAGGTGACAGATAGTGTAGGGCCCAATCTGAGGTAGATCAATAGACCATCCGGTAAAACTTACCTATAAAGGCCAAGGCAACCGGTGTTTTAAACCTTGGCAACGCCAGTATCATGCTGCCGTGAGGAGACCCAATTAGTGTTAGTCAGATTATGGTCATAACCACTCACAGAGGGCAAAAAAATGGCGCAACCAATATGGTCAATATGTGTGGCTACCTGTGTCACAACCATAAGAATTCAGTCCCTGTATTCAGTCTAATAGGTGGTGAAGTTATTGGGAACACCCTTAACCAGTGCACTGTGAGGAAACCAGAATATTACTTGTAAATATGGTTATAACCACTCACAGAGTATAGAAAGGTGTGACCAATATGATCAAAAAAATGCTATTCATAGAATATAGGGAGACCGGGGACCGATAGCAACAGCCCTAGACCACTGGTTATACATAAAGCCAGAACCGCATAAGTAATTGGACAGGAAATATTCCAATTGGAGCCATAAAGAGTTCATAGATCTGCAACAGCAAAAGGCAATTTTCAAAAAATGGCATTGAACATATGTCCACAGAGCCAAGGCCTGTCACAGTAGGGTTGATAGGACTACACTGCTCCTATTATAATGCCGGCAACCCGTTGCGTCATTGCATACAGAGCAAAGTTCTTAAGACGATATAATTTCCATAAACAGTTTGCAGATTATTAAAATTATAGCAGAATAAGGCTGTCCGGAACAGAACACGTGTAAAGATCCCATTCAATGCAATATGTAGGGAAGTCTGTGATAAACATCCATCACATTCCACATGGATACACCCGTATGCGGGACTGCCAGCCAGATATGCGTAGATCTGCAACCATTGATGTCAAACATTGGTGGCTCTGTGGTGCATTTGTAGTGACTCAGCCAAACTGTTTTTCAGAGAACTGCTGATGAAATCACAGTCACAATAAGCCACCTGAAGTGTGGAGCAGTATAGTCAATGCCACATATGGGCAGCTGGAGGCACTCATATGGTAGTCATTATCCCATGCATACTGGCAAATACACTTATCTGATCCGGTGATGATGCTTGATATCGCAAACTGCATAAAGTAGAAGCGGCTCGTATAGGCTCCAAGCTGACGCCCAAACAGAGCTCTCACATGCGGTAATGGCTGCGGCCTGTGTTGGTCAAAACCACGGCTCTCACTAACGTATTGCGTAGCGTGACGTCTACGTGTTTCGCCCCGCCCACCGGAGCTTCATCAGGACGTGCTACATCATGTTTCGCCCCGCCCACCGGAGCTTCATCAGGACGTGCTACATCATGTAGCACGTCCTGATGAAGCTCCGGTGGGCGGGGCGAAACACGTAGACGTCACGCTACGCAATACGTTAGTGAGAGCCGTGGTTTTGACCAACACAGGCCGCAGCCATTACCGCATGTGAGAGCTCTGTTTGGGCGTCAGCTTGGAGCCTATACGAGCCGCTTCTACTTTATGCAGTTTGCGATATCAAGCATCATCACCGGATCAGATAAGTGTATTTGCCAGTATGCATGGGATAATGACTACCATATGAGTGCCTCCAGCTGCCCATATGTGGCATTGACTATACTGCTCCACACTTCAGGTGGCTTATTGTGACTGTGATTTCATCAGCAGTTCTCTGAAAAACAGTTTGGCTGAGTCACTACAAATGCACCACAGAGCCACCAATGTTTGACATCAATGGTTGCAGATCTACGCATATCTGGCTGGCAGTCCCGCATACGGGTGTATCCATGTGGAATGTGATGGATGTTTATCACAGACTTCCCTACATATTGCATTGAATGGGATCTTTACACGTGTTCTGTTCCGGACAGCCTTATTCTGCTATAATTTTAATAATCTGCAAACTGTTTATGGAAATTATATCGTCTTAAGAACTTTGCTCTGTATGCAATGACGCAACGGGTTGCCGGCATTATAATAGGAGCAGTGTTGTCCTATCAACCCTACTGTGACAGGCCTTGGCTCTGTGGACATATGTTCAATGCCATTTTTTGAAAATTGCCTTTTGCTGTTGCAGATCTATGAACTCTTTATGGCTCCAATTGGAATATTTCCTGTCCAATTACTTATGCGGTTCTGGCTTTATGTATAACCAGTGGTCTAGGGCTGTTGCTATCGGTCCCCGGTCTCCCTATATTCTATGAATAGCATTTTTTTGATCATATTGGTCACACCTTTCTATACTCTGTGAGTGGTTATAACCATATTTACAAGTAATATTCTGGTTTCCTCACAGTGCACTGGATAAGGGTGTTCCCAATAACTTCACCACCTATTAGACTGAATACAGGGACTGAATTCTTATGGTTGTGACACAGGTAGCCACACATATTGACCATATTGGTTGCGCCATTTTTTTGCCCTCTGTGAGTGGTTATGACCATAATCTGACTAACACTAATTGGGTCTCCTCACGGCAGCATGATACTGGCGTTGCCAAGGTTTAAAACACCGGTTGCCTTGGCCTTTATAGGTAAGTTTTACCGGATGGTCTATTGATCTACCTCAGATTGGGCCCTACACTATCTGTCACCTTAATTGTGGTTCCCTCTGATCAGCTGTGTGTGACTAGTCCTTAATAGTTAGATGTGACCTGATCTATAATTTGAGAAATTTGCTATTCAATAGGGACTCTCTCCTACTGTCCTTGACAGTTGCAGCACATAGTATTTAATTTAATAATACATAATTTGTATGACAGGTTAACCCCTGACATGCTTTGATTCTATATGTGTGTGCCTTTTTAAATATCTACAATAAAGTGCAGTTTTTGAGCAGCATATACTGGTTTTTGTTCTCTGTTTTGGTTTTGCATAAAAGTGGATAAAACCTTTAACAAAAAACAGTAGGGGGCAGAGATTACTAGCACTACTCAATACTGATCTCTATATCTATAACATCTCATAGCCCATCAATTACACTAGCACACTAGTCTCTACCCCCTACTGTTTTTGTTATATCCAACTCCTCATATTAACCTCACATAGCGTTTTTTATACACTATATGCTGTATGAAATACAATGTCTTGTTATACAAATTGTAACTACAGAATTCACTATAGCAAAATGTACTGTCTCTTGTCCACAGTTTGTCCCCACGTTTATTGCCTGTTGAAGCGGGTGTGGCCTGCGAAACGCATTCCACTTTTGGGGTACTATATAATAAATGTGATTACTATTATACAGACAGTCTTTCATGTCTGCTTTATGGAGATAAGTAAACTGCTTCCTCCAAGCAAATTTTAAAGGTTTTATCCACTTATACCCTGCTGGCGCCTCTGTTCCCCGTTTGCTGTACCGTGTCCACCCCTGGTGGAGGGGTGATCTACCCCTTTTCTGATCTACAGAGAGCAACTTCTTAATCCTGAGTGAGGACAGGTCTAATCTCCTCACCTGCCTATACAGTGGTTGCCTTTGTGGTAACCCACGTTTGTGAGTATACTCTTCTCACTAATTATCTTTACTCATTTTATGCTGAACATACTACACTATATTGGGCTCTCGGTTTCTCTAACCTTAAAAGAATTATTAAGTTCCTGGAAACACAACATGTGGCCCCTCCGTATCACAACAGTAAAACATCCAGTGGTCTTCCAATAATCTTGCATATCCAAGAGGTGAGTGAAGTTCCGGCATACCATCATAGATGGCAAAAGATATCATGTATACATTCAAGGCATAGCATATACTGTATATACCTTGGGTGTGGGTCATGAGAAGTTTTTATTCTTGTTCCTCTACTCTACCCAAGGCCGCCAGATTTTTCTAAATATTGGAATAGTGTCCCTTAATGTGGCATTTATTTTTTCACAGTTCATAGTTATATTTATTTTCTGTAGGAGTTGTTTAAGGGAAATATTCAGTGTCGGACTGGGAGGTGGAAAAACTGAGGAAATCCACCTGCTGGCCAAGCAGCAGAAACCATGTGTTATCACTCCCAATGGAAACCTGCAGCAAGTCTTCACTGTGAGCAGCAACACCTGATTACTGCTGCTTGGCCAGCAAGTGGATTTCCTCAGCTTTTTCAGTTCCCAGTCCGAGGAACACGATTTTGCTGCAATGAGAGTTTTTCTGCTGAAGCAACAAACTGAATGGCCCCAGCAAAATTTTGATTGGTGGGTGTTCGGGAGAGCAGGGTTTTGCAGAGTCGGATCAGTTTTTCTGGGGGGCCTGCTGGGTTCTCGGTATGACCCGCCCCCACCTTTTTGGTTCATTGATACTGTGTTTGCCATCATTGCGCAGCACATTCCTCATATTTTTGTTACCTGTATTTCTTGTAAAGCTCTGAAGTACAAAAAAACCCCGCAAAACTAATATTAAATGTTTTGACTGGAGCGCTGGTTTAAGATATTTCATACAGAGTATCTCTGTTGCACATTGGAATTATGATAAGTACATTATTAGGGTACTCACTCTTTTTATTCTTCCCTACAAAGAAAACATTCATGTGAAGCGACCTACTGTAGTTGAAAGTAGGAGACCAACAGGGATTCAATTCTAGCTGATCTGTTTATTTTCTGTGAACTGACCCTTTAAATAAAAGCCGAGTTCCTGAATTGAGCATTTACTGTATTTAGAGGATACATTTCCCACCTTTGTTCAGCAGCGCAGGTAACTTAATGATGAGTGAGAACAGAGAGCTTGGTTACAAAATGCAGCTAAGTGAAATCATTGCAAGTGAGCAATATGTTTGATCTCAGACCTTCATATTGACAAGCAGTACACCCTGTGCACAGCCAGGAAGTGCTCCGGCTGTGTGCTCCATTTACAAAGCAGAATGTTTTCCTTAATTGAATGTTTCAATGAGGAGGCATTTACCGATCCGATCATTTGTTCCTGTCTGTTTTCTCACAGGGTACCAAGATAATTTGGAAAGGGGAAAAAGAACATTCTAAAATGAGTAGCAGACAAAGTTAACCATTAAGAACAGAAAATGGTCAAAGAAACCAGAGGAAGTGGGAGTTTATATAACAAATGTGGTTGTCACCTATTACTACTGCTTGAGCTTCTTCATCTTCTATTTATTGCAGAACCCATGTAAAAGAAAGTTGTGTTAAAATGGACGCGGTTATTCTAGGTACTTAAGATTCATATATTATGTCCAGAACACTTAAAAAACTGTACTAAAGAAAAGAAGAACAAACAGGTACTTACCTAAGCAGGAGCCCTTTGCCGCTGGGCAGGATCCTCTTGTTTGTCTCCTCTCTGTGCTCTTGTACAGTCTTACTGGAGAGGAACTGGTTCACACTCCGTCTATCCCATCAATACCCACAGGGCCGGTTCTAGACTTTTTGCTGCCTGAGGCAAACTTGCGAGGATGCACTCGCCCATTTGGTGAATCCCCTGCTGATGGAAGCACCGGGGCTCACTCGTACTCTCCCTCTTGGTGGTGCATGGGGACTTTGGGAATCCCGGGTGGTGGCAGAGCTCGGGGCCTCCATCTGCCATGTGCACCAGCATGTGTGTTTTAAAATGTCTTTTTTGCAGCCTCCAGTATGCGGTATTGGGTAAGTGGTTATATAGGGAGGGGGGCCAAAGTGAAAGCTATACCTGTACGTGGTGCCCCCTGCTGGTGACATAATCTAGGATTATGTCTGACTGAAGCCTCTCACCTGAATGTTGCTGAACTTTTGCAATTCCTGATAGATTTGGTACTGCAGACACGGGTGTATATTATTGCACTTGATTGGCTGACAGGCTGTTTGTGGACCATATAAAATGGGGGATTGCTGGATGTGAGTGAGTATTTCTTGTGTGTTTTGCATTCAGCAAATATAGAGGCAGGGAGGGTGAATCCCCTGGTGGTGGGAGCACCGGGGCTCACCCGCAGTCTCCCTCTTGGTGTTGCATGGGGACTGGTAAGAGGATGAAGGATGATCATGTCACTGGAGTGTGGACAGGTGAGTTACCTCTTTGCAGACTGATCTGTATCTGCTTGTTGTTAAAATATGTACTGTATGTCCCTGCTATTGGACTGTGATCAATACCATATTAACCTCCTTAGCGGTAACCCCGTGTGTGACACGGGGTAAGACGCCGGAGGGTGCCGCTCAGGCCCTGCTGGGCCGATTTAAATAAATTTTTTTTTTGCTGGACGCAGCTAGCACTTTGCTAGCTGCGCCAGCACCCCGATCGCCGCCGCCGCGCGCCCGATCGCCGCTATCCGGTGCGGCGCGCGCCCCCCCCCCCAGACCCCGTGCGCTGCCTGGCCAATCAGTGCCAGGCAGCGCCGAGGGGTGGATCGGGTCTCCCAATGACGTCCCGACGTCCCTGACGTCGGTGACGTCATCCCGCCCCGTCGCCATGGCGACGGGGGAAGCCCTCCAGGAAATCCCGTTCTTTGAACGGGATTTCCTGATCGGAGATCGCCGAAGGCGATCGAAGAGGGTGGGGGGATGCCGCTGATCAGCGGCTATCATGTAGCGAGCCCTGGGCTCGCTACATGATTTAAAAAAAAAACTTTTTTTTAAACTGCTGCGCTGCCCCCTGGCGGTATTTTTCATACCGCCAAGGGGGTTAAAGAAAAACCATGACCAAGAATTGAACTTCCTCCCAATGAGTAGCTGATATCCCCTTTCCCATGATACATCTTTTCCTTTTCTCAAACGGATCATCAGCGGGCTCTGTATGGCTAATGTGTTGAAACCCCTCCCACAGTGTGATGTCAGGATCATGGTGCTGACATCACACTGTTGGTGTCTTGTTGCACTGTGGGAAATAACAGCTGTTTCCAACTGCCAAAAAAGCAAGCAGCAACTACTTCCACAGACATCACCTGCCGGCAGTAAAAATGTCACTACATTGGCTTGCAAAAGTATTCGGCCCCCTTGAAGTTTTCCACATTTTGTCACATTACTGCCACAAATATGAATCAATTTTATTGGAATTTCACATGAAAGACGAACACAAAGTGGTGTACATGTGAGAAGTGGAATTAATATCATACATGATTCCAAACATTTTTTTACAAATAAATAACTGCAAAGTGGGGTGTGCATAATTATTCAGCCCCCTTTGGTCTGAGTGCAGTCAGTTGCCCATAGGCATTGCCTGATGAGTGTTAATGACTAAATAGAGTGCACCTGTGTGTAATCTAATGTCAGGACAAATACAGCTGCTCTGTGACGGCCTCAGAGGTTGTCTAGGAGAATATTGGGAGCAACAACACCATGATGTCCAAAGAACACACCAGACAGGTCAGGGATACATTTATTGACAAATTTAAAGCAGGCTTAGGCTAGAAAAAGATGTTCAAAGCCTTGAACATCCCACAGAGCACTGTTCAAGCGATCATTCAGAAATAGGAGTATGGCACAACTGTAAACCTACCAAGACAAGGCCGTCCACCTAAACTCACAAGCCTAACAAGGAGAGCGCTAATCAGAAATGCAATCAAGAGGCCCATGGTGACTCTGGATGAGCTGCAAAGATTTACAGCTCAGGTGGGGGAATCTGTCCCTAAATATTAGTCGTGCACTGCACAAAGTTGGCCTTTATGGAAGAGTGGCAAGAAGAAAGCCATTGTTAACAGAAAAGCATAAGACGTCCCGTTTGCAGTTTGCCACAAGCCATAAGGGGGACACAGCAAACATGTGGAAGAAGGCGCTCTGGTCAGATGAGACCAAAATGGAACATTTTGGCCAAAATTCAAAACGCTATGTGTGGCGGAAAACTAACACTACACATCACTCAGAACACACTATCCCCACTGTCAAATATGGTGGTGGCAGCATCATGCTCTGGGGGTGCTTCTCTGCAGCAGGGACAGGGAAGATGGTCAGAGGTGATGGGAAGATGAATGGATCCAAATACAGGGCAATCTTGGAAGAAAACCTCTTGGAGTCTGCAAAAGACTTGAGACTGGGGTGGAGGTTCACCTTCCAGCAGGACAACGACCCTAAACATAAAGCCAGGGCAACAATGGAATGGTTTAAAACAAAACATATCTAAGTGTTAGAATGGCCCAGTCAAAGTCCAGATCTAAATCCAATCGAGAATCTGTGGCAAGATCTGAAAATTGCTGTTCACAAAGGATGTCCATCTAATCTGACTGAGCTGGAGCTGTTTTGCAAAGAAGAATGGGCAAGGATTTCAGTCTCTAGATGTGCAAAGCTGGTAGAGACTTACCCTAAAAGACTGGCAGCTGTAATTGCAGCAAAAGGTGGTTCTACAAAGTATTGACTCAGGGGGCTGAATAATTATGCACACCCCACTGCAGTTATTTATTTGTAAAAAATGTTTGGAATCATGTATGACTTTTGTTCCACTTCTCTCGTGTACACCACTTTGTATTGGTCTTTTATGTGGAATTCCAATAAAATTGATTCATGTTTGTGGCAGTAATGTGACAAAATGTGGAAAACTTCAAGGGGGCCGAATACTTCTGCAAGCCACTGTATATGATAAATGTCAGAATGTAAATCAGGGAGAGGAGAGATTTTACAATGGGCAAATACTGATTCAATCATTTATACATAATTATTGTAAAAATTAAGCACTTTTGTTTATTATATTATTTTCACTGGAGTTCCTCTTTAAGTTCATACCATTGGCATCATCTGTTGTTGGTGATACAGTATATGCATGTCATTTCTAACTGGCTGCTATTGATATCATCGTCCTGTCAATTTCTGTTGTTGATAGCATCTGCATGTCATTTACATCTACCTGTTGTTAGTAATATCTGCCATTCATTGGTATCTGCCTGTTCTTTCTAGGTATGCACCATCGCATCCATTGGGCGCCAGGAGGTGCCGCTAAACAGTAAATATTTTACTATGCACTGCCCAACACCTATCCTTTTTTTTCCCATATAATTTATTATGGAAAAATGAACATTCCAATCTTATATTCCAAGCATTGGTATACATTTCACCAAATTTTGCCCAGCACCTATCCTGACCTTAACCCTTCGATCTAAATGCTCCCACCTAGTGCCTGACATTAACCCCTGGTGCCCAAATGGGCAATAATTGTAGTTGATCGCTAACGATCGGCTACAAACATTGCATTGAATATTACGTAATAGCCTATCAGCTACTAGTCGCATCGGCGACTAAATAACCAACTAGGCACCTGATTACCAAAAATTAGCACAAGTGTCTAACAATCGTCTGCGCTCAAATAACCTGATCTGCCTGTCTTTGGTATTATGTGTGAATTATTGAAACATGCCAGTATTGTATGTACCTCATTGCTATCTGTCTGTCATAAGAATTATCTGTTATCTGCATATCAATGGAGTATTGTTAGTTGTGTAATTCTAGTAACTTATAGTATTTATGTTTACCAAACAATGCTCCCTTACCATCTGCTTTCCCGGTATTACCTTCTTTACAGAGCAAGAATGTAGAACAAATATCCTGACTCCAGCTTGGCTGATTGCTTCTAGCACATGCCTGACTCAAATCCTACTGAAAAGATCAGCACAGCACTCAGGCAACTGTCATTTTTTAACAGAAAATAATGAGGGCAATCTCCCTATTCCTCTCACTACAAGTCTCCTTTAAGGCTTCGGCACTATTACCAAATGTTTTGTTATCCTCTCCTCAATGTGAAATTATTGGCTAATGTCTCAGGCATTCACATGCAAAAGGAAAAAAACATCAAAGTTTAATGAAGCAATTAATAAAATCTGTTGTTTGCTGACTCCATGCCGTACATATCGCAATAATGTTTGAGCAATGTTTTCCCCCACGTCATGCATCACAGTAATGATGCACGGAACTTTAATTTTCATGTAAATCCTTATAAATGAGAGGAAAATGCATGCTTTCATTGCACTTTTCCAATAAGTTGACTAGTGCCAAACACTCCTTCTATCCTCCAGGGTGCAGTGAGCCTGAGATAGGTGAGAAATGCGAGCAATTACATCATCTGTGGAAAACAGGAACTGATAAAGGGAACGCCTGGGCAAAATTACACAATTAATCATACAACTTTTCTCCAGTATCCCAAAGACAGTCATAATTCAGCCAGAAATAAATGATTCCTTGTGGAGTCTCTGGCCTCCTGGTTTGAAGTATGGCCTCATAGACTCACCTCTTCACTTAGGCCATCGCGCTCGCACAAAAATTAAAGAAATGAATCATTTCTCTGGGGGGATGTATTATGTTCACCTTATCAAAAACACCACCCTAGAGAAGAAAACCTCTGGATATTATTCACCTACATGTTATTGTCATTTGTTGTTTTTTTTAATTTTCCCTCGGAGAGAGACCTGCGATTTGGGCATCAATACAAATTATGTTCCAATTATGTTCAGAAGCAGCTTTTGAGTTGATGGATTATTTGCTCGGGAGTTTAGTTTGCAAGGTTAAACTTAGTTTTGTTTTAATAAAGATTAAATTGGAAGATAGATTAGGGAGGAGAGGAGAGGGCATCTAAGCCAGTGGGTGTAGGGCTTTGATGGCAAAGCTGGACCAAAGCTGTTTATCTGGGTATAAGCTGCCACCAGAGTACCAATACAGAAGTATTGGTGTGGAGACCTGTGCTAATACATAAGTGTCAGATGCCACAGAGCTAGGCAAATTATGGTCGGATATTCATGTTAAGATTTAAGTTAATGTTAGTTAACCTCCTAAGCGGTAACCTCGAGTCAGACTCGGGACGGAAATCCACAACTGGATCCATGGTAGGTATGTATTATGCAGGACTGCCGAAGATCTATCTAGCAGTATGATTTTTAGGGTCTGAAAGCTTGTGAAAAATTACATTGCTTTTAAACAATAAAGTAATCATACCACCAGGGAGGTTAAAGAAGGATTCCAGGCTGTGTTAAATACTGTAAAAGTCCTCTTTCTCTACCTTCCTCCGGCCCCAGCATGGGTTGCGCTACACTGGGCACTGGCCCCCCTGGGAAATCACTGTACCCCCCTGAGTGCCCCCCTCCTCAGGAACATACAGTTAACTGTTTCAGTTTCCAGTCTCCAGCAGCATACAGTGAACAGATTACGGTCTGTGAAAAACACTCACCATGTCATCCTGAGTCTATGTAAGCGTTAAGTAAACCAAGAGTTTTATCTATTTGTCATAAATACCTCACAATCTTTGCAGGATCCCTTGTAATTAATGTTTCTGGATGGCACTTATATTTGCAAAAAGAAAAATCTCTCTACCTCCTTCAGTTTGTATGTTCCAACATTGTCAGTCAATAAGAAGAGAGTCTGAAAAAGGCTTACAAGCTGTACTGTTTCTTTTGAATCAGCCAATAAACTAGAGCTTTTATTTTTTAGGATAATAATCCTGATTCAAAACTTCCTGTCTGTAAAATATAAGCTCTAGTCTCCAGCAATTATTAGCTGCTAAGGGCTGATTCACACTACAAGAGCATTGTAAACGCTAGAGATTTTAAAAGCTTTTGCTAATGCAATGCTATGGGGGATTTTTACAGACTCACATTGTTCCAGTGTGAACACACACATACAGTGCTGCTCATTTAGTTTGCCACCACCATGTTTGACAGTGGGTATGGTGTTCTTTGGGTTAAATACTTCTCATTTTTTATGCCAAATGAAAGAAACATCATTGTGACCAAACAATTCAATTTTTGTTTCATCTGACCATAACACAGAATACCAGAAGTCTTCTTCTTTGTCAAGATGAGCATTTGCAAAGGCCAAGCGAGCTTTTGTGTGCCTTATCTGGAGAAGTGGCGTCCTCCTTGCTCTGCATCCGTGGAACCCAGCATTGTGCAGTGTCCGTTGGTTTGTCTGGCTTGAGACATTGCCACCAGCAGAGCCCAGATTCACCAGGATTGGCCTTGGTGGTGATCCTTGGATTCTTTTTCACCTCTCTCACTATCCTCCTGGCCAGCACAGGTGTCACTTTTGGCTTCCAACCACGTCCTCTGAAATTTTCCACAGTGCAGAACATTTTTAATAATATTTTGCACTGTAGCCACTGGAACTTGAAAACATTTAGAAATGGCCTTGTAGCCCTTTTCTGACTTGGGAGCAGCCACAATACGCAGCAGCAGGTCCTCACTGATTTCCTTTGTCTTAGCTATAACTGTCCACAAACCAACTGCAGTGAGCTGTTGTTTTTCACCTGTTCAGTTGATTACAACAGCTGTTCCCATCTATCAGCGTAATAAGGATGCTTTGGAAAAGTTTGGACTATTTGGAATGGTATAGAACTTTGGCTTTTCTCACAGACTGTGAAGGGTATTGTGAGGATCCGCTCGGCTGCCTGCGCAGGCAGGCAGCTTTTTGACCACTGTTTAGGTCTGCATTCTGCAGGTCTCTGGAAGAGAGACCTTTTGTCAGTTGTGCAGCTTGCTGCTGAGGAATTTGCATACGTTTGTCATGCAGATTGCCTAGCCACATTCTTTGTAGGCTTGCTCTATAAATACTATGTGATATCACAGACCTGGGGTCGTCATAAGGGTTAGTCCTGTGAAACGTTAGGATTGCATATCTGTTTTGTTTGTCTGTTGCGATTGTCCTGTCCCTGCAGTGGTCGACAGGAGATCGTTCTGATCTTTGTTCTTGGAGTATAGCTGGAGCAGCGGTTGCTACCAGCTATCTCATCTGCCTGTCTAGCTTGGATCGCACTCGCCTTGCGCTAGTGCTGTGGATCCTATCTCTCACTTATTCCTGTTTTCGTGTATCTGTCTTCTGCTACGAACGCTTGCTGGAGGCTCGGTGAGGTAACCGTTAAGCAAGCGGTCGCGTCCTCTGTTTTATGTTTGTCTGTCGGTGGTTAGTTAGGCGTGCTTGTCTCTGTTGTGCTTAACACGCGGAGACTGCGCATAAACGCGTGCACTGTCGCGAATGAGTGCGGTGTTCACGTTTAGTTAGGGTTTGTTATTTTCCTTATCTTCTCATTGTATATTTGCTGTGCCTTTGCTACTCTTGTGTTCTGCCTTGCTGTAGCCTTGTGTCACCTCTGGCAATCGCCTCTCTCACGATTGCGTTCCTACTTCATATCTGCTATTGTTTATGCACCGTCGCGGGTTGGCGACTAGTTTGGTGCACACACATACAATCTGTCCCTTTGCTCAATCTCATTCGCAATCGCTTCTCAGGCGATTGCGTTCTCACTCAGTTTCCTTTGTTGTGTGTCCGCCGTCGCAGATTGGCGGCTAGATTGGTGGACATACATACATTCCTCATCTGTGCTTATTCGGTCTTGTGTCGCTGTTAGCAACCGCCATCTCCGGCGATTGCCTTCTCACTTTATCTTCCTGGTTGTGTGTTCATCGTCGCAGGGTGGCGACTAGTTTGGTGAACACACATACCCTCTGTCGCTTTGATCTCTCTCTTTCAGGGCTATCTTGCCCTGCGTTTCTTCCCTTCGTGCAATTCCTGTCTGGCGTGTGTGGCAGGGCAGAGGAGCTGTTCCTCTGCACTCCACAGCTCCACCTGCCGACAGGAATTTCCCTCTACAGGTGCATTGCACCTTTTGCTGGGTTCCCTCAAATCATACGCTTGTGGAGGATTTCCGCAGTGTCAGTGCACATCTTGTGCGCTGATCACGGAGAGAATTCCTCAATCGTTATAGGTATGAATAATTTTGGACTGGTCACTTTTTGCCCAAATGTAAATAAAAGCTGAGAATAGTTTTTTTCCCACAATAATGCCTCTTGTACATGGTCTTATTATCTTTTGGGAGACACCTATGACTTTTTCCGTCACAAAATTACTGTAAGTAAAATTTGCCAAGGTTATGAATAATTATGGGCAGCACTGTAGGTTAACATTAGCAAGAGCTTTTAAAATCATAAAACGCTTAGAAAAGCTCTTGTAGTGTGAACTAGCCCTAAGATAAGGAATTACACACGCAATGTTTTTCTCCCTCCTGGCTCTTCCCCCTCCCCTTGCATGTAGAGTTGTACGACACAGGCTGGGAGCTAGAGTGATTTGTCTGTGATCTGTCCGCACAAGAGCAGCTTGCTAGCAAGTAAGGATTAACCACTTCGCCGCCCGGGTACAGTATATCTACGCTCCTTTGGACTTCACTTCCCCGCCCTGAGCGTAAATATACGCACCCCCCGCCGCTACCGTCGCTGCCGCCGCTGTCCGCGCCTCCACTCGCACTTGCGCGCACTCCCGCGATCGTGCACGCCGCCGCCCACTCGCCCGGAGATCAATGAACGGGAAAATCCATTCCCGTTCATTGATCTCTGCCCCTGCAATGATTGGCATGCTTCTACGAGAAGCAGCGCGATCATTGTGAAAAAACTCAGTTTCCCAGCCTGCCTTCCTGCAAGCGTCCTTCCGACGCTTGCAGGACGCCTAAAAAAAAATTTGGCCATCTTGTGGCCAAAAAGTAATACTACACCCAAACATTTTTTTCACATACAAATACATTATTTTCACTATTCATTTTAACTAATTAACTCCCACACTCCCCAATTGTTACCAATATTTTTTTTTTAAAATATTAAAATAAATTTAAAAAAATTACAATAAAAAAAAACTTAAAAAGTTACCTTAGGGATTGAAATATTTAAATATTTATATCAAGAGGGTATAACACTTTTACTTTATAAATTATGGGCTTGTAATTAGGGATAGACACAAAACTGAAAAAAATGCACCTTTATTTGCAAATAAAATATTGGTGCCAAACATTGTGATAGGGACATAATTTAAACAGTGTAATAACTGGGACAAATGGGCATATAAGTTACATGGATTTTAATTATAGTAGCATGCATTATTTAAAAACTATAATGGCGGAAAACTGAAAAATAATGTTTTTTTTCCAAATGTTTTCCTATTTTCCAATTAAAACATATTTAGAATAAAATAATTCTTGGCATAGTGTCCCACCTAAAGAAAGCCTAATTGGTGGTGAAAAAAACAAGATATAGTTCATTTGTGATAAGTAAAGATAAAGTTATAGGCGAATGAATGTAAGGAGCGCTGAAAGGAGAAAATTGCTCGGATGCTGAAGGGGTAAAACCCCTCAGTTGTGAAGTGGTTAAAGTATGTCACCGATAAAAGATAATCCTCAGAGCTCTCTACTGCACTCATTTTTTCAATAAACATTTTTTTTCACATTTATCTTTTGTCCAGTCATTAGTGTATTGCTGCAAAGATCAGACATCTGTTATATGCCTGGGTACCCTGTAACAATATGTGAGTCGACCAACTGGCTAGAGAGCAGTGGTGTAACTATAGGATAGCATCCACAGGAGGGCTCAGAGGGGTTCATCTGTTCATCCAGACTCACAGATCAGCACGGTGGCAGTGACGGCCAGGCTTACCTCTTCTATCATCAGGTTTCTCTGGCACTCCCTCTGCAGCCACTAGGTGTCCTTGAGCCTCTGATTTCCAACTTTCTTCAACACATCACATTAAGGAATGCGGCATGCAGAGAAACTGAGACCGAGAGGAACACAAACGCAGAGACCAGACAACACCTTATGGCTTCAGCAGGTGAGCTGGAGAGACCTGATAATTGGAGAGGAAAGCCCCGCCTGTCATTGCGCTAATCTATTGGCCTGGATGAATGGACACAGCCAAGAGAGTATTAAAGGTGGCCCTGGTTGAGAAGAAGAAAGGAAGAAGTTCAGGCCCCTCCTCCTCACTAAGGGGGGTCTATATGTAGGAAGGTGGGGTCCCTTTACAGTTTTGCAGCAGGGCACGTGAGACATAGTTAGGCCCTTGCTAGAGAGAGTGTTTAAGACTTGTTTAAGACTTGTTTAGATAATGATTTATGAAGGCAAAAAAGCACTAATTACAAATATTTTTTGCTAGCGTAGTGTCCAGTCAAATTATTTGTCACAGAGTTTTCCTTTAAAGAGAAACTCCAACCAAGAATTGAACTTTTTCCCAATCAGTAGCTGATACCCCATTTTACATGAGAAAGACAATGATTTTCACAAACAGACCATCAGGGGGCGCTGTGTGACTGATTTTGTGCTGAAACCCCTCCCACAAGAGGCTCTGAAGACCGCGGTACTGCTGGCAAACTGCCACAATGTAACAATGTTCAGAGACAGGAAATAGCTGTTATTAGCTGTCTAACAGACAGAGCAGCTAGAAACAGCTAAATAACCTGCCCACAGTAACAATGTCACCATGTAATAAATGTCAGAATGTTAATCTGGGAGAGGAAAGATTTTACAATGAGCAAACACTGACTAAATCATTTATACATAATTATGGTAAAAAATGAAGCACTTTTTTTACTACATTATTTTCACTGGAGTTCCTCTTTAAGTTAGGCTTAGGCTCACGCAAAACTTAGGTTAAACATTTCCATAGATTGAGAGATGGGTTAGAGTTATTACTGGCATTATTAAAAGTTTTATGGAATTCAAATGCACAATTGCTGGTTCCATTAACAAAGGAATGGATGGTAATTGTTGGGCCGAACGGTTCGCCGGCGAACGTGGTTCGCGCGAACGTAGGTGGTTCGCGTGCGGGTACTGCACGCGAACGTTTTGCGGAAGAAGTTCGGTTCGCCCCATAATGCACCTGAGGGTCAACTTTGACCCTCTACATCACAGTCAGCAGGCCCAGTGTAGCCAATTAGGCTACACTAGCCCCTGGAGCCCCACCCCCCCTTATATAAGGCAGGCAGCGGCGGCCATTACGGCCACTCGTGTGCCTGCATTAGTGAGAGTAGGGCGAGCTGCTGCAGTCTCTCATATAGGGAAAGATTAGTTAGGCTTAACTTCTTCCTGGCTGCATACCTGTTCTGTTCAGTGAGCCCTCAGCCCACTGCATACCTGTACTGTGATCCTGCCACTGCATACCTGTTCAGTGATCCTGCCACTGCATACCTGTTCTGTTCAGTGAGCCCTCAGCCCACTGCATACCTGTACTGTGATCCTGCCACTCCATACCTGTTCAGTGATCCTGCCACTGCATACCTGTTCTGTTCAGTGAGCCCTCAGCCCACTGCATACCTGTACTGTGATCCTGCCACTGCATACCTGTTCAGTGATCCTGCCACTGCATACCTGTTCAGTGATCCTGCCACTGCATACCTGTTCAGTGATCCTGCCACTGCATACCTGTTCAGTGATCCTGCCACTGCATACCTGTTCAGTGATCCTGCCACTGCATACCTGTTCTGTGAACCCGCCACTGTATACCTGTTCTGTTCAGTGGACCCGCCACTGTATACCTGTTCTGTGAACCCGCCACTGTATACCTGTTCTGTTCAGTGGACCCGCCACTGTATACCTGTTTAGTGAACACGCCACTGCATACCTGTTGTGTTCAGTGAACCTGCCACTGCATACCTGTTCTGTGAACCCGCCACTGTATACCTGTTCTGTTCAGTGGACCCGCCACTGTATACCTGTTCTGTTCAGTGGACCCGCCACTGTATACCTGTTCAGTGAACCCGCCACTGCATACCTGTTGTGTTCAGTGAACCTGCCACTGCATACCTGTTCTGTGAACCCGCCACTGTATACCTGTTCTGTTCAGTGGACCCCCCACTGTATACCTGTTCAGTGATCCTGCCACTGCATACCTGTTCTGTGAACCCGCCACTGTATACCTGTTCTGTTCAGTGGACCCGCCACTGTATACCTGTTTAGTGAACACGCCACTGCATACCTGTTGTGTTCAGTGAACCTGCCACTGCATACCTGTTCTGTGAACCCGCCACTGTATACCTGTTCTGTTCAGTGGACCCGCCACTGTATACCTGTTCTGTTCAGTGGACCCGCCACTGTATACCTGTTCAGTGAACCCGCCACTGCATACCTGTTGTGTTCAGTGAACCTGCCACTGCATACCTGTTCTGTGAACCCGCCACTGTATACCTGTTCTGTTTAGTGGACCCCCCACTGTATACCTGTTCAGTGATCCTGCCACTGCATACCTGTTCTGTGAACCCGCCACTGTATACCTGTTCTGTTCAGTGGACCTGCCACTGTATACCTGTTTAGTGAACACGCCACTGCATACCTGTTGTGTTCAGTGAACCTGCCACTGCATACCTGTTCTGTGAACCCGCCACTGTATACCTGTTCTGTTCAGTGGACCCGCCACTGTATACCTGTTCAGTGAACCTGCCACTGTATACCTGTTCTGTTCAGTGGACCCGCCACTGTATACCTGTTTAGTGAACACGCCACTGCATACCTGTTGTGTTCAGTGAACCTGCCACTGCATACCTGTTCTGTGAACCCGCCACTGTATACCTGTTCTGTTCAGTGGACCCGCCACTGTATACCTGTTTAGTGAACACGCCACTGCATACCTGTTGTGTTCAGTGAACCTGCCACTGCATACCTGTTCTGTGAACCCGCCACTGTATACCTGTTCTGTTCAGTGGACCCGCCACTGTATACCTGTTCTGTTCAGTGGACCCGCCACTGTATACCTGTTCTGTTCAGTGGACCCGCCACTGTATACCTGTTCAGTGAACCCGCCACTGCATACCTGTTGTGTTCAGTGAACCTGCCACTGCATACCTGTTCTGTGAACCCGCCACTGTATACCTGTTCTGTTCAGTGGACCCGCCACTGTATACCTGTTCTGTTCAGTGGACCCGCCACTGTATACCTGTTCAGTGATCCTGCCACTGCATACCTGTTCAGTGAACCCGCCACTGCATACCTGTTGTGTTCAGTGAACCCGCCACTGTATACCTGTACTGTTCAGTGAACCCACCGCATCAGTGCGCATACCTGTGCAGTTAAGTGAACCCACCTACCTACGTGAGTGCACGCAGTGTGATATACCACTCCGTGCATACCCGATATGGACAAAACAGGTAGAGGAAGAGGAAGAGGTAGTGGCAGAGGCAGAGGAAGGCCACCCAGCAGGTCTGCACGAGGTCGTGTAAATGTAATTTCGTGTGGACCTGGCCCACAGTACAGTGCTCGGAAGAAGGCACGTCCCATCACCTCCCAAGATTGTCAGGACGTGGTTGAGTATTTAGCGACACAGAACACCTCATCTTGCTCAGCCACCAGCGCTACTACTAGCACCACTTCCGCTGCATTTGACACTTCGCAAGAATTATTTAGTGGTGGTGAAATCACTGATGCACAGCCATTGTTACAGCCAGATGAATTTTCACCAGCTCATATGTCTGCGTTACGCGGCAACACTATGGATGTAACGTGTAAGGAGGATGAAGGACCTACTGATGGTGCATGTTTGGATTTTTCTGAGTCAAGCGAAGCTGGGCAGGATGATTACGATGATGACGATGATAGGGATCCTCTGTATGTTCCCAATAGAGGAGATGAAGAGGGGGACAGTTCAGAGGGGGAGTCAGAGAGTAGTAGGAGGATAGAAGTTGCTGAAAGAAGCTGGGGCAGCTCTTCGTCAGAAACAGCTGGTGGCAGAGTCCGGCACCATGTATCGCCACCTATGTACAGCCAGCCAACTTGCCCTTCAGCATCAGCTGCTGAGGTCCCCATAGTGCCCACATCCCAGGGTGGCTCAGCGGTGTGGAAATTTTTTAATGTGTGTGCCTCAGATCGGACCAAAGCCATCTGTTCGCTCTGCCAACAAAAATTGAGCCGTGGAAAGGCCAACACTCACGTAGGGACAAGTGCCTTACGAAGGCACCTGGAGAAAAGGCACAAACAGCAATGGGATGGCCACCTGAGCAAAAGCAGCAGCAGCACACAAAAGAAAAGTCACCCTCATTCTCCTCTTCCTCCTTCAGGTGCATCATCTGCTTCTGCCGCTTTCTCCCTTGCACCTTCACAGGCACCCTCCTCCACTCCGCCTCTGCCCTTGAGCGGTTCCTGCTCCTCTGCCCACAGCAGCAGTCAGGTGTCCGTGAAGGAAATGTTTGAGCGGAAGAAGCCACTTTTGGCCAGTCACCCCCTTGCCCGGCGTCTGACAGCTGGCGTGGCGGAACTGTTAGCTCGCCAGCTGTTACCATACCGGCTGGTGGACTCTGAGGCCTTCCGTAAATTTGTGGCCATCGGAACACCGCAGTGGAAGATGCCAGGCCGCACTTATTTTTCGAGAAAGGCCATACCCCAACTGCACCGTGAAGTTGAGAGGCAAGTGGTGTCATCTCTTGCGAAGAGCGTTGGGTCAAGGGTACACCTGACCACGGATGGCTGGTCTGCCAAGCACGGGCAGGGCCGCTACATTACCTACACAGCCCATTGGGTGAACCTGGTGGTGAACGATGGCAAGCAGAAAGCGGCGGACCAAATTGTGACACCTCCACGGCTTGCAGGCAGGCCTCCTGCCACCTCCTCTCCTCCTGCTACATGCTCTTCGCTGTCCTCCTCCTTGGCTGAGTGGCAGTTCTCCTCTCCAGCTACACAGCCCCAGCTCCGCAGGGCCTATGCTGCATGCCAGGTACGACGGTGTCACGCCATCTTAGACATGGCTTGTCTCAAAGCGGAGAGTCACACTGGAGCAGCTCTCCTGGCTGCTCTTAAGAAACAGTTGGATGAGTGGCTGACCCCGCACCACCTGGAGATAGGCAACGTGGTGTGCGACAACGGCAGCAATCTGCTTGCCGCTTTGCATATGGGGAAGCTGACACACATACCCTGCATGGCACATGTCATGAATCTAGTGGTTCAAAGATTTGTGGCAAAGTACCCTGGCTTAGCGGATGTCCTGAAGCAGGCCAGGAAGTTCTGTGGGCATTTGAGGCGCTCTTACACAGCCATGGCACGATTTGCAGAAATTCAGCGTAAAAACAACATGCCGGTGAGACGCCTCATTTGCGATAGCCCCACTCGCTGGAATTCGACCCTGCTCATGTTCTCCCGCCTGCTAGAACAGAAGAAAGCCGTCACCCAGTACCTCTACAACTGGAGTAGAACGAAACAGTCTGGGAAGATGGGGATGTTCTGGCCCGACAACTGGACACTGATGAAAAATGCATGCAGGCTCATGCGGCCGTTTGAGGAGGTGACCAACCTGGTGAGCCGCAGTGAGGGCACCATCAGCGACTTAATTCCCTACGCGTACTTCTTGGAGCGTGCTGTGCGTAGAGTGGCGGATGAAGCTGCGAATGAGCGTGACCAGGAACCGTTACGGCAGGAACAGGCATGGGACCAATTTTCATCAGACCCAGCTGTTTCCTCAACACCTGCGGCAGCACAGAGGGGGGAGGAGGAGGAAGAAGAGAGGTCGTGTGCAGAAGACGAGTCAGACTCAGAGGATGATGAGCAAGGTGTTTCTTTGGGGGAGGAGGAGGAGGAGGAGGGGACAGCGGCAGGAGAACAACCGCAGCAGGCGTCGCAGGGGGCTTGTGCTGCTCAACCTTCCCGTGGTATTGTTCGCGGCTGGGGGGAGGAGTTTGACTTACGTGACGTCACTGAGGAAGAGCAAGAGGAGATGGAGGGTACTGGATCCGACTTTCTGCAGATGTCGTCTTTTATGCTGTCCTGCCTGTTGAGGGACCCCCGTATAAAAAACCTCAAGGGGAATGAGCTGTACTGGGTGGCCACACTACTAGACCCTCGGTACAGGCACAAAGTGGCGGACCTGTTACCAACTCACCTGAAGGTGGAAAGGATGCAGCACATGCAGAACCAGCTGTCAACTATGCTTTACAATGCCTTTAAGGGTGATGTGACAGCACAACGCCAGCAAGGTACCACTGCCACTAATCCTCCTCCCGTGTCCACGCAGTCAAAGACAGGACGCTCCAGCGATCTCATGGTGATGTCGGACATGCGGACGTTCTTTAGTCCAACGCCTCGTCGTAGCCCTTCCGGATCCACCCTCCACCAACGCCTCGACCGGCAGGTAGCCGACTACCTGGCCTTAAGTGTGGATGTAGACACTGCTGTGAACAGCGATGAGGAACCCTTGAACTACTGGGTGCGCAGGCTTGACCTGTGGCCAGAGCTGTCCCAATTTGCCATCCAACTTCTCTCCTGCCCTGCCGCAAGCGTCCTCTCAGAAAGGACCTTCAGCGCAGCTGGAGGCATTGTCACAGAGAAGAGAAGTCGCCTAAGTCACAAAAGTGTTAAGTACCTCACCTTTATCAAAATGAATGAGGCATGGATCCCGGAGGGCTGCTGCCCGCCCCAAGACTAAGTCAGTCCCCGCACACACAGCATCTCTGCCTGCACGCCGTGTGACTGGCTGCCTGGCCTGCCCCAAAAAGACTAAGTCGCTCCCAGTCCCTTCACACAGCATGTCTGCCTGCAGGCCGCTTCACTACCTTCTCCGCCACCACCAACAGGGTCCGGGACTCCAGGCGGATTGCTGAATTTTTTAGGCCGCTGCTAGCAGCGGCCGCTGTAATAATTTTTATGGTATTCCAGGAGAAAGTGAGGATTGGCACATGCAGTACTCCTTATTAAAACACAGCTTTATTGTGTCTGGCTGTACATCACAGAAAAACAGGACACATATCCAATGTAGTTGAAAAAATTCCTACCCAGTCTAATGTCCGGTGGGGTGAGGTGGGAGCGGTGGCTTGCCTAAGTCTAATGTCCGGTGGGGTGAGGTGGGAGCGGTGGCTTGCCTTAGTCTAATGTCCGGTGGGGTGAGGTGGGAGCGGTGGCTTGCCTTCTCTCCTTTTGTGTCTACATAATTTTTATGGTGCGTGTACATGACTGCCTAATTTTTCTGGCTGCACTGCGGGCAGCTGCAACAACAAAAGAAAAGGCATGTACATGCGCCCATTCCCCTTCGTGATCATTACCTTGCCGTGGTGAAGGGGCTTGCGTATCACAATGAAGCAATGACCGGCGCCTAGATGAGTGTCTCGGGGGGCACACAAAAGATAATAAGGTCGTTGCTTCATTGTGGTCAGACCAAATTTGATCAGCTGGACAGTCACTGTTCTGTCATTCAGCTACATCAGCCAGGCCACCAAAAAGTAAAGCCACCAAAAACTGCACTCTCGCCATGGTGCGCACCAGTCCAGCATGGCCGTCACTACACAAACAGCTGTTTGCGGTGCGTTACACGGTGAGTTTGGTGTGTCAGTGTGAAGCAGTACCTTAATTACACTACCTGATTGATGTATACACATGCAAGATGTTTTAAAGCACTTTAGGCCTGTCATTTAGCATTCAATGTGATTTCTGCCCTTAAAACGCTGCTTTGCGTCAAATCCAGATTTTTCCCGGGGACTTTTGGCGTGTATCCCACTCCGCCATGCCCCCCTCCAGGTGTTAGACCCCTTGAAACATCTTTTCCATCACTTTTGTGGCCAGCATAATTATTTTTTTTTTTCAAAGTTCGCATCCCCATTGAAGTCTATTGCGGTTCGTGAACTTTAACGCGAACCGAACCTTCCGCGGAAGTTCGCGAACCCGGTTCGCGAACCGAAAATCGGAGGTTCGGCCCAACTCTGCTGATGATTAGCATAACAAAGGATGGCTAAATAGCATAACAAAGATATGGCAGGTGCTATTAATGTGCTAATTAAACTGTAATTGTTTTAGATGTGGTCTGTGTTGATTGTTGCAACTCTTCTGGATTTCTAGGATAATATTCTTACCTGTCAGGGCTGTACATAAACAGTATAAGTGGCTACACAGTCCTCATAATAATTATAGGAAAGGTGTGTTATGTGGGTTCAGTGAGTTTTGGTCAGTGAAGTTTAAGTAGCCAGGAAATAATTTGTAATCCTTGATAGAGTAACAACTTGTTTCTGAGAAACCATATTCTGTATATGACCTATCAATTTGTTATTAGAGCGCAAAAAGAAAACAAATTAATGTAGTGACCTTCCTATTCACTAGATAGGTGGACAAATGGTGCTTTGCCCCGGGCACCTGAAAATAGTTAGAAATTGTTCTGTCCACCACCACCAGCTCCACCACATACCTACAAGTACACATGATACTGATACATGGCAATCACATAATACACATCCCTTACAACATGTGAAGCCAGGAGAGAGGGACACTAAGACACGCCCCTGCCACACCTTTAGCCACACCCCGATTTTACATGCACACACACACCCCCGCCCATTCTCCCCTACAGTTTCCTGTTGTCTAGTGGTCCCTCCCTTGAACCGCCAATCTCTTATGCCTAGTACACACCAAACCATTTCCCCATCAGATCAATGGAAAGTTTCTCATCATTCTATTATTTCCAGCATGTCCGATCTTCTTCTGATTGACAAAGGGGTCCCTTTAGTGCAGTGCCGACCTCAAAATTGATTCCTTTCTTGATCAGAAGCCGATCAGACATGCTGGAAATTATTGAATGTTAGAAAATTTCATGGTGCGTGTACCAGCCCTAAGGACCCGTTTCCACTAGCGTGGAAACCGGGCCGAATACGCAGAGATTCCACGCAGGCAAATCACTCGAGGAAACTCTGCCATGGGAAATAATTGTGGCACCAGCCGAATTGCTTGCCCTAGCGATTTGACCGACATTGCCATCAGTTTTCATGTGGGAGGCAGGGAATCCCATAGCCGTGCATGGCACGGCTTCTGGGATTTGTCTGTGTACCAGCAGACCCGAAAGTGCCGCTGCACGTCTCGCAGCCGAACGTGCTGGCTAGTGGAAATGGGCCCTAAGTCTTCCATACACCTACCCAACCAGGGGCATAACAATAGACCCTGTAAGGGATGCAGCTGCAGGGGGGCCCAGGAGCCAAAGAGGGTCCCCATCCTGAGAGACTGACTACTATGGGCAAGGAGAGAAAAAAACTTTCTGCTCTCTGCACAATTTATTGCATCTGCTCAGCCACTGACAAGGAATCATACAAAGTTTTGCAGACAAAGATTTGTAGACAGTCCCTATTCAGTGTGCAGCAGGCTCTTCTGTACAGTGCCCAGCCCCCAACCTCTCTCTTCCTCTCCAAGTACTGTGTACTGTAGTGACGCTGGAGAAGTCTGCAGAGCCAATTCTGCTCCATCAGAGTTGGACAAACTGAGTGTAATAAGCTGAGGCTGGTAGCACACTCGTCTGCCGGTTTTATGTATACCATGTGTGTTTGTATGTGTGGAAACGTTTTATCACAGAAGCTAATGTAATTGATACTGTGCTAATGCAATTGAACCTGTGTAGGGGGAGGGGGATGGCTGGTGGAGGGGGCCCCAACCAAAGTTTTGCATGGGGGGACCAGTGATTTCTAGTTACACCCCTGTACCAATTATTTTCTGAGCTTCATTTTAAAACACTTTATACAATAAAGATACTGAAAATAATTAATTGAATATTCCAATGACAGCATGATTGTATACCAGCTGTGCTCTCCAGAGCCGGGACAAGGTCCTCCAGCACCCAAGGCTAAGACACCAAAGTGCGCCCCTCCATCCCTGTCACCCCAGCCGTCACACACTGACTGCTATTAGACTAAGAGGCGCCACAGGGCCCACAACCTCCCCAACACCTTAATATCTAGTTATCTGGCTTGCAGTCACTGCCATGTATCCCCTTTTCTTATTTCTTTCTGCTTCAAACACAATTAGGAATGACAGCTGAATGAATTCTGCGCCCCCTCCTACACTGCGCCCTGAGGCTGGAGCCTCTCCAGCCTATGCCTCGGCCCGACCCTGGTGCTCTCTATGCAGCAGACTATTATGTGAGGTCAAGTCTGCTGCACATTGGGGTATAACTTGCAGCAGCTTATATAACTGATACAATCAAAATCAGCATCTACTGCATGAACTCAAAAAAACAAACTGTTCTGATCTAGTCTTCTGAGATTGCTACACTTTACTGCATCTAATCTAACCTCCTAATCAGAAGACATCATTACCTTGTCTGCAGCTCAGATGGGAAGACAAGTCTCCTCTCCAGATCCCCGAGGGCTGTAACAACATGGCCCCTACACTTGCCCCCACACTAACTGTTTTCACAGCACAATTATGCCTGCTTCCAACTTATTCTAATGATGTGGCTACTGGCTACCTCTTCCTCAGTAGCCTCTGCTGGCTGCCTCTGTTTCTGTTCTACTCGTGCTGTGTGCTGGGCTGGTCAGAATAAACAGGGAATAGGTGGGAGTGGGCAGAGCCTGGGAGAGTCTCTGTGATCTGCACTCAGGCTCAGCCGGGTTGATATACTGCAGTGTGCTTGTGTGTCAGTCTGCCGGGAGAGAGCGTGGAGCAGCACGCACCCATTATTGAGTTCTAGAGGGGTAGACATTGAGATTGTGCCAGCATGGGGTGGGACGCTGAGACAGGACACTTACATCCGGGACACTCCTGCCCAATTCAGGATGGTGAGGGGTCTGTAAAACATTCTAATAGTACAGCAATCAAAGTATCAAAGTATATTGTCCACCACAAATGCTATCCTGGGAAAGTCTATGCAGCTGAGCACCATAAAAGAGCATGGGCCTGGGCATACTGTCACGTTGCTGAGATAATATCAGTAATGCCAATAAGTGACAGTTCATAGACAGTTCATAGACAGCACTGTTTAATGGACACATAAGTGCCCCTTAAATCCCAAAACATAAATGGGTATAGAGCTCTAATTATGATTGTGGATTTAGTGGGGCCTTATTATGCTTGGGGTTTTAAAAGGGGAATCTACATAATTATGTTTGTGTACTTAGGGATAAGAGTCCCCCTTAAATCTCCAAACAGAGGAAAGGAGAAGAGTAAAGGCACGTAGCCACGTACACACACACACAATAACTGTTACTCATAGCAATCAGGATTTGATTACTGCAGATTAGTTTTGATCTGCACACAGCACTTGTTTGCAACCTAGCAGAGTGTGCTGTTTAAAGGAAATCTGTAATGAGAACCCCTCCCCCCCCCCCCTTGGGGGAATCATACCTTGGCAGGCGGAAGCCCCTGGATCCTAATGAGACCTCCCCCATCCTCCTCCATCACAGCAATCCAGCGCTCGAAGGCTCTGAACAGCGGGGAGGTAAATATTTACTTAGCTCGATCCAGCGTGGTGCAGTAGCACCTTTCCGATTGGGCTCCTGTACAGTAGAGTAGACCTAATCGGGCTAAGCTATTTCCGCCAGAGCCCAATTAGAAACCTTCTACTGCAACTGCGCTGAAGCCTTGAAGGTAAATATTGCCGCTTTGCTGCTGTGCCTGTGCAGTGCTTGTCAGGGGGATTTTCGGGGGAGCCAGAGCTGGATCCACGAGGCTAAAGAGGATGGGGAATCCTCATTAGGATCCTGAGGCTCCTCCCTCCCAAGGTAAGTACCCCACAGGGGCTGGTTTTCTTTTGTTACAGGTGTACTTTAATGCAGAAAGAAAGAGGGATGACAGTGCGGCACACGATGGAATGGTTCTCCGTGGGTAGAGTTAGAAGAAGAACAATGTGCTCATTCATCACTGTCATGTAAAGATCTGCCATGCCGAATCTTCAAAGAATATTGGGGACAGCTGCATATGCGCTTGATTCTCAGCCGGATGCGTAAGACTGCAGGGAGCGGCAACAGGAGAGTTAAGGAGAGAAAAGAGGAGTAGTAATAAAAAATGTGTGCCCATTTTCATGTTGCAGTGGCGATGAAAAAATATGATCAGTTTTAGACATTGTTGCAAACCTTCCACTACTAAGAGCCAAAACATGTATATTTCTATTAAACTCCATAAAATGTTATCCTCTTTCAAAATGCTGAAAAACCTTTGGTACGTAGCTTTATTTTTTTTATACAAAAAAATAAAAAAAAGCACAGAAAAACACAGAGCACAATGACAATCCCTCAATGTAAACGTTCCACTTTGCTGCTGGTGCCCGCACTGGCGGGGGAACGAGCTGGCGCCGTGGAATATAAAATATTTTGTCCGGTCTAAGCGATTGCCCTGGAAATGGTATTCAGAGTTTGCTTTGAATCTATTGAAATTGAGCAGCTGTGTAAACAGAAGATGTTCTATTCAGAGGAGCAGAGTTTTATCATTTTCAGAAAATAAATAGATGAAAAAGTCATTCTGGGTAGACGGACAGCAGATTCACCACTTCAGAGCAATCACAAATGTCTCCTATTCCGTTTAGTATTTAAATACGTTATTTGGGGGAGCTCATCCATACCAGTCGCCATGATAGTAGAACAGGTTTGGAAGTCTGCGTGCTTGTAAGATGCACTTCTGAAATATTAAGCATTCAAGCCAGCGGGTGACATTCCGAAGAGGGGACTGGAGTGCACAAAGCAGCAGAAGAAAGCAAAACATCTTGCTTTAGTTCTGTTGGTTTAAAACACTTATGGCACAAAGGTTTTCCTCCTAGTATAGGCATTCAGTGGCAGAAATTGTTTTTGTCTGTGTATGAAATAATTTATCAGCAGGTGTCAAAATAGGTTGCTTTCATAGCATCTAATGAGGAGAAGTGAAAAATTCACCCTACATTGAAATTTTCATTGACCAGTAGAGATGGTCCTAACCTCCGATTTTCGGTTCACGCGAACCTTCCGCAAAAGTTTCGGTTCGCGTGAACTTTTGTGAACCGCAATAGACTTCAATGGGGAGGTAAACTTTGAAAACTAGAAAAATTTATGCTGGCCACAAAAGCGATGGAAAAGATGTTTCAAGGGGTCTAACACCTGGAGGGGGGCATGGCAGAGTGGGATAGACGCCAAGAGTCCCGGGAAAAATCTGGATTTCACGCAAAGCAGCGTTTTAAGGGCCGCAATCACATTGAATGCTAAATTGCAGGCCTAAAGTGCTTTAAAAACATATTCAATTTGAATATAGGGTGCGCTTTAAGGACTAAGGAGACCTTATACTGTGCGTAGAGTGCATAAATATTTATTCATGTAGTTAGATAAAGGTAGTATACAGATATATACTCAATAAAAAACAATTTGCAGGATCCTGCTCACAACTCGTCACTCACACGAACATGCACACTCCAGCACACTGAAAAAGTTCCTATAGTATACTCCTCCCGTTGCTGTGAAAAGTGCTGTATTCAGCTGGCCACTTCAGCCCAAGTAGGCAGCTTAATGTGTCAATAGACTGTTGTGTGATCCACATCAGCATATGAAGTCCAGATCAATCCTATGTTAGGTTTAATGTTCTTAATAGAAGTGGTCTAGAGAGCATAGAAATATATAAAGTACTTGCTGCAATGTTGATAGCTCCAATGTTAATAGCTTGCCCCCTCCGTGGGTTGCAGCGTGCTGTTCCAATGAATAGTCAGCCTGTGTGGTGCGTTATTCAATGTAACTGGCTTACCCCCTCGGTGGTTTGCAGCCCAAAACTTCAGGAAGTCCTTGGTGCGGAGCTCACCGCCGTATGGTTGAGGTTAGCATCAAATGAAAGAGAAAAGGACCGCTCGATCTCGGAAGCCCCGGCCGGTGGCAAACCGAGAGAGACTGTGCGCTGATGTAAGTCCAATTGCGCAGGGTCAGAGTGACCCGGTCCTGGAACGCACACTTCTGACGAAGGAAACCGTATAGTTTCTGAAACGCGTAAGCGATAGGCTGTAGCAACGAGTGACGTCACTGCTGATCAACATCCGGGGGCCGGACTTTCTATTCCCCCATGCCAAACGCGGAAGTGTTCGTTCCAGGACCGGGTCACTTCGACCCTGCGCAATTGGACTTACATCAGCGCACAGTCTCTCTCGGTTTGCCACCAGCCGGGGCTTCCGAGATCGAGCGGTCCTTTCCTCTTTCATTTGATGCTAACCTCAACCATATGGCGGTGAGCTCCGCACCAAGCACTTCCTGAAGTTTTGGGCTGCAAACCACGGAGGGGGTAAGCCAGTAACATTGAATAACGCACCACACAGGCTGACTATTCATTGGAACAGCACGCTGCAACCCACGGAGGGGGCAAGCTATTAACATTGTGAATTTGGAGCTATCAACATTGCAGCAAGTACTTTATATATTTCTATGCTCTCTAGACCACTTCTATTAAGAACATTAAACCTAACATAGGATTGATATGGACTTCATATGCTGATGTGGATCACACAACAGTCTATTGACACATTAAGCTGCCTACTTGGGCTGAAGTGGCCAGCTGAATACAGCACTTTTCACAGCAACGGGAGGAGTATACTATAGGAACTTTTTCAGTGTGCTGGAGTGTGCATGTTCGTGTGAGTGACGAGTTGTGAGCAGGATCCTGCAAATTGTTTTTTATTGAGTATATATCTGTATACTACCTTTATCTAACTACATGAATAAATATTTATGCACTCTACACACAGTATAAGGTCTCCTTAGTCCTTAAAGCGCACCCTATATTCAAATTGAATACGTTTTACCTTTGTGTGGTTGATGAACCACTTATGTAGGGGAGCAGCTGGTTTTGTTCAACATTAACTATACTGAGCGCAGGGACTCCACGTTTTTTGTATTGCTTTAAAAACATCTTGCATGTGTATACATCAATCAGGGAGTGTAGATAGCTTCACACTGACACACCAAACTCACTGTGTAGTGTAACGCATCGCCAACAGCTGTTTGTGTAGTGACGGCCGTGCTGGACTGGTGCGCACCATGGCCAGAGTGCAGGCCGTGGTGGTTTTCAAGCCCATATGGTCGCTGGGCTGAGGTAGCTGAATGACAGAACAGAGACTGTCCAGCTGATCAAATTTGGTCTGTCCACAATGAAGCAACGACCTTATTATCTTGGGTGTGCCCCCCCGAGACACTCATATAATCGGCGGTCACTGCTTCATTGTGATACGCAAGCCCCTTCACCGCGGCAAGGTAATGCTCATGAAGGGGAACTGGCACATGTACATGCCTTTTGTTTTGTTGTTGCAGCTGCAGTGCGGCCAGAAAAATTAGGCAGGCATGTACATGCACCAGAAAAATTATTATAGCGGCCGCTGCTAGCAGCGGCCTTAAAAATTCAGGAATCCGCCTGGAGTCCTGGACCCTGTTGGTGGTGGAGGAGAAGGCAGTCAAGCGGCCTGCAGGCAGAGATGCTGTGTGGGGAGCGACTTAGTCTTGGGGCAGGCAGTCACACGACGTGCAGGCAGAGATGCTGTGTGTGGGGACTGACTTAGTCTTCGGGCAGGCCTGACCATGCTTTGCAGACCACGTGGTCAGATGGTCCCTTGACCCAACGCTGTGTGCCAGAGATGACACCACTTGCCTTTCAACATCACGGTACAGTTTGGGTATTGCCTTTTTTGAGAAATATATCAAAAAAATGTTAGATGGAAGGAGAAGTAGGTATGACCCGACTATGCACAAATCACAAAATAATTTCATCAAAAGATACTTTATTAATCATAGAAAATGTATATACTAAAACACACAGTTAAAAATGTGCCCGCCCCGCACCCCCAAAGAAACCCACCCACACAGCCCAACCTCCACAAACCCTACAATATCCCCACCGATAAATCAGGAGCACCTATACACCAATAAGGATATGAATGGTTGGAATGCATGCATCAATGAAGCCACAGAGGCTACTAGTCCCTCCACATGGATGAGATCTAAGCGCTTAAATCATAAAGTCTCCAAACAGCTGTATAATGTATATCAAATGACCAGGAGCAGAGCATCCATCTCAGTTCAATTGGTCCATATTGCAAACAGGTCAGCATGAAAGCACATTAGCCATGTAGGATAGGATTAAGATGCAGCCCGATTTAGTTGCCCAACAATATTCAATTCTTGAAAGCACACCAGCACATTGACCAGATGTAGCAGAGTTAGTAAGCAGGCATTCAATTGCAAACAAGCATAGCTCCAGCTTTTATGGAAACAAACGCCTTGCTTCACTGTAAAGAGGCGGTAGTAAGCAGCAGCCACATAAAGCAAGTTCAGAAGCAAGCAGTTCATATGCAAGCAGTTAGCGTAAGCACAGTTCCAGTGTATATGGAATCAAACAGTTCCTTGTCCATAAGGAGAGATCAGCAATAACCAAATGGCAGGCAAGTTGATACCTCAAGGTAAGCTTACGTGTTTCCAAGTGCAATCCGGACAGAGCAGCGGCTGAGTGCTTGTAGTATCCTGGCTAGAGCGCTGGTATGCCTGTGTATCGCTGGAGACCATGCAGGGCGAGGCTGGGTCCTTGTGCAGGAGGGTAATGGAGGCCGAGACGCAGCACATGCGTCCTCGACCGGTTTCGCCGGACTTCCGGCTTCCACTGGAGGTATGCGTCACACCCAAAGTCCTCCGTGTGGGGATCTTAAGCTTCCGCCGGCCCGACGTCACAGATGGGCCGGCCCCGCCCACCCCCACCAGCGGCCAATGCCGGGCGAGCGGGCGGGGCGGGCAGACGCGACGGCCGGCCGCCATGGCAACCAGCCGGCGCGTCCGCCATAGCCCCGCCCACCCGCCCGAACGCCGCACACGGGGCGGGCAGGGCGGGCGGACACAGCAGCGGAGAGCGGCCGGGACCCAACAGCACCAAGCCACCCTCCACCACAGCGTCCACCAAGCCCCAGCCACACCAGGCGGCACCACCAGAGGGGACGGGCGAGGCCGGACCAGGAGGCACGCCAGACCGGAGGAGAAAGAGCCACAAACACATGGACACCAACCCCAAATGCATGCATCTATTACCTACTGCCCTAAACGGGTCAGCAAGTTGTATAAATATGATAATCCTAATGACATTACTATTTCAGATGGTTGATGGTAAGTAAAATATATAGCCTAAATTATAACATACAAGGGAAATCCTACGGAGATCCCTGCAAAATGCAGATGCTAAACTTATCCTCACTAAAGATACTTACTGCTATACTGTCCTAGTGTCTGACGATAGCTACGGTAAGGAACACCCCACCCCAAACAAAGGCAGAATGAGTGCCCCACAGGAAGGGTATCAATAAGGCAAAAAGATGTAATGCCATATTAAACTGGCAAAAAGGAGGCATAGCTGGTGTTTTCATTTAAACCTGGAGGTAAAGTTGCCCCCAGGTCGAAAATCCATCTAGACTCACGTTGAAGCAACAGTCTATCCATGTCTCCACCTCGCTCAGATGCATGAATGCGATCCAAGCCAATGAATCTCATTTTGGCAGGATTACCTGCATGCATGGTCTTGAAATGCCTGGCCACCGGGGTGAGACCGGACGTATTCTTGCTCCTTATATTAGTTACATGATCCGAGATCCTAGCTTGTAGCTCACGTTTAGTTTTACCTATGTAGAATGCACCACACGGGCATATCAGCAGGTAAACAACCAATATAGTATTGCAATTTACAAAATGAGCCAGCGTCCAGTCCCTACCATCCGGTAGCCTGACTTCTCGACCCACATGTATATACCTACACATGGTACAACCGCCACATGTGTATGTGCCTAAAACCTTACAATGCCTAGAGTTCGTTAGAGGATTTCTGAAATGACTCCTGACCAGACTATCTCGAAGAGATGGTGAACGTCGGTACGAAAAAAGGGGATTTTCCGGAACATATCTACAAAGTTTGGCATCATTGGTGAGAATGTGCCAATGTTTCTTAATTATGTGGCTAATTTGTTGATGTTGAGCTGAGTATCTCGTACAGAAGCGCACAGCATCTCTCCCATCCCGTGCCCCCCGATATTTGTTCGAAAGAAGGGACGCACGGTTACTTGCGTCCGCCCTCTTAAATGCCCTCCTCAAAGTCCCTTCAGGGTAACCCCTTTCTCTAAATTTGCCCTTCAATTTATTGGCTTCTATCCTAAAAGTCGCATCATCTGAGCAGTTGCGCCTCACCCGAAGATACTGCCCCACCGGTATGCCTCTCACGGTATGGGAGGGGTGAAAGCTATCTGCTCTCAAAAGAGAGTTAGTGGCTGTCTCCTTTCTGTATAGACTTGTTCATATAGCACCTCCCTCCCCTAATGATATCCAAATATCAAGAAAGGGAATTGCATGGGGACTACTTTGCATAGTGAACTTCAAATTCCTCTAGTTTACATTCAAGGTATCAGCAAACTGATTTAAAAGATCTTGACCTCCTGTCCAGAAAATGATGATGTCATCGATGTACCTGTGCCACATCAGAATGTGGCACAGGTACATCGAGAGGCCATCACTAGAAAATAATTCACGCTCGCCCTCCCCCAGGTACAGGTTTGCATATGACGGGGCACAGGTAGTCCCCATCGCCGCTCCCTGCACCTGGAGGTAGTGGGACCCCTCAAAGATAAAAATATTGTGAGTGAGTAGAAACTCAAGCAGGGACAGGAGAAAACCGCTGTGCGCCGTGTACTGTATCCCCAGCTCGCTGAGGAAAGTTCCTACAGCCTTAATGCCTGCATCATGAGGGATGCTAGAATAGAGAGCCTCCACGTCCATGGCCACCAAAAGTGTATCAGGGGGCAATTGTAGCCCCTCCAAAATCTGCAAAAGATGCGATGTATCACGAATATAAGACGGAAGTGCCTGCACATGTGATTGGAGATACCGATCTACATAGATGCTGGCTTTTTCGGTCAGGGATCCACAACCTGACACGATTAGGCGACCGGGAGGTTTATCCAGTTTTTTATGAACCTTAGGCAAGGCATAAAAAGTCGGTATGATGGGTTTAACCACTTTTAAAAACTTCACCGTATTCTCATCAATTACCGATCTCGCCGCGGCATCATCAATTATTGAAAACAACTTCTGTTGGCACAAGGTGGCCATGGACGCAGGGACCCTCCTATAACAATCACGTCTACTTAGAATATCAAGGCACATGTTTCTGTACAATTCGACCGACATGACAACCACGTTGCCCCCCTTATCGGAGGGTTTGATAACCCACCTACTGTTATTCTTAGTTATTTCCTGTAGAATCTCACGTTCTTGAATGCTTAAATTATCTGTAGTCACTTTTTGATTTGTTAAGCTCATTAGTTCTTTTTCAACCACATTAATAAAGGTTCTAAGATTTGGACTTAATGTAAAGGGAGGGAATTTTTTGGATTTGTTATGCAGGCCCATATCATCCAGTCGAGGCAAAAAATAGCAAGGACCCGAACCAAAGGCAGCAAGCCCGGTATCACCCACCTCCATAGATGAGGTTTCTGATGCTAATTCCTGTAATGATTGGAGGGCCAGCAAGTCCTCGTCGGACCATGGTCCGTCATCAAGGGTCGGTATAAATTATTTGGGTGTATCCCCAAACATTGACTGTAGTAGGAGTCTGCGCCCAAATAGGTGCAGGTCCACCACAGTCTCAAAGATATCAGCATTATAAGTGGGACAAAATTCCAATCCCTTTGACAACAGATCCAGGCATGATCGAGGAATAGCTTCCCGCGTTAAATTAATAATTTGTAAACTATCTAGGTCCGGGTATTTCTCCATTGGTGGGGTGCCATCAATTACTTCCCTGGATGAGCATTGGCTAAAAAAGCCGAAGTACAAGATGCAGCTGATATAGATCCTGATGCAGCGGCCAAAGACTAAACCTGATCTGATGAACCATCTGTTGTTCCGGCTGCCGCCATTTTTTCCAAAATTTCCTGACATGATGGCTCGTTTTTCTTTGCTTTTTTATCCTTTTCCTTTTCTTTTTGTTTCACTGATTTATGGGGGTCATGCCCTGATCTTGTATCGTGTCTGCGTGAGCCCTCACCGGCTGATATAGAGCTGTCTGATACTGTACTAACAGGTTCGACAGAGGAATCAGATTCCTCTGTCGCCGATGGTCGTGGTTGGGGTTTAATACCCACTGGACCACGAGGTTTCGGACCCTCCCTTGGAAATTTCTTAGGGGGGCCGTTCCAAAGATATGCAGTGCCCACTTTATAGGCTGTCCTGTCCCTCAATACTTTCTGATCTCTCTGTATGACAAGTTTTTTATTGAATTGGGTAATGCATTTCTCCAATTCCTCACTTCTCGTTTTATAGAGTGGATCACTCTTAAATGGTGACAGGGAATCGGATAATTTATTTATCTCTATTTCTATCCCAGTTAGGTCCTCAGAATCTAGCTCGTTCATAAGGGTCAAACAAATCTTTGCGCAGCATTCAAAGTTTTTCTCCCATCTCCTTTTAAAGTCCTCACTTAGATTGCGTCGGTGTGGGAACACCTGAAATCGCAACCAAAGGGGGGCAAACTTTTTTGAGAAATAATTGCATATCTTCCACTGTGGCGTGTGAATTTGCTTTTGTGTGCTGCGTTCCCTCAGGTGGTCATCCCATTGCAGTTTGTGCTTTGTAATCATGTGCCTTCGTAAGGTAGTTCTCCCTACGCGAGTCTTGGTCTTTCCAAGGCTCAGTTTTCAGTGCCAGAGAGTACAGATGGCATTGCTCTCATCTGAAGCAGACACACAAAAAAATGTCCACACCGCTGAGCCCTGGGATGATGGCACTTTGGTGGTGACGGCCGACTGAGTGTTAAGTGGGGTGCCACAATCAGAGCAGGAGGAGTAAGATATGTCACGCTTCTGTGCGGAAGTTGAGAAAGATGAGGTGTTCTTTGTTAAATAGTTAACTACGTCCTGAAAATATTGGGGGTTGATGGCACGTACCTTCTTCTGAACACTGTACTTTGGTCGCGGGCCGCACGAAATCACGACAGCGCGACCTCAAACAGACCTGCCAGGTGGCCTGCCTCTGCCTTTTGTTTTGTCCATATTGGGGGGGATAAAGTGAAAGGTATGCATTGACTTGACTAATACAATGTGAAGTCAGTCACACAGGTGTAGTTAACAGGTATGCATGGAGTGGTATATCACACTGCGTGCGCTCACGTAGGTAGGTGGGTGCACTGAAGTGAACAACAGGTAGTAGGTATATGCTGTGATGGGTATTACATGTGCACCTGTCACACAGAGACAGATACCGGATAGGCACAGTGACACTGCGTGCACTCACATAGGTAGATGGGTGCACTGAAGTGAACACAACAGGTAGTAGGTATATGCTGTGATGGGTATTACATGTGCAGCTGTCACACACAGACAGGTACCGGATAGTTTGGAGTACTGGAGAAAAAAACACAAAGACAACGGGAGCCCAAATGGTGCAGTATGTCATGAAAGGATGAGAAAATAGGGTAAAGGGGGGTTCGACAAAGGAATACTCACAAAGGTGGGTTGCACATGGGGCAACCAACCACTTTAAGCAGGTGGAGTATCTTGACCTGACTCCACTCAGGTATACCAGTAATCCTGGAGGTGGTCACACTCTTGGAAAAAATCCCATACACTCTAGACCTATGAAGTGGTGGGGTTCCACCTTGGGTTAGGTGTGTGGAACTCCCCTCACTAAAAGCGGGCGGAGTACAGTACAACAGGAGGTGGCGAGGCGCCCAGTCGGTGTATATAACACTTTAAAAACAATACAATTTGAAAGAAAGAGGTGGCTTACCTCATAGATGACAAATCACTTTACAAAAAGGGATTTAATAGTAATACACAAGCACAGGCAACGCGTTTCGTGGGACCCAGCCCACTTTCTCAGGCCAAATAAAGTGCTGCTCTATCTGTCAAGCCGCGTTTGGGGCGCCTCAAACGCGGCTTGACAGATAGAGCAGCACTTTATTTGGCCTGAGGAAGTGGGCTGGGTCCCACGAAACACGTTGCCTGTGCTTGTGTATTACTATTAAATTCCTTTTTCTAAAGTGATTTGTCATCTATGAGGTAAGCCACCTCTTTCATTTAAATTTTATTGTTTTTAAAGTGTTTTATACACCTACTGGGCGCCTCTTCACCTCCTGAGGTACCGGATAGGCACAGTGACACTGTGTGTGCTCACGTAGGTAGGTGGGTGCACTGAAGTGAACAACAGGTAGTAGGTATATGCAGTGATGGGTATTACATGTGCACCTGTCACACACAGACAGGTACCGGATAGGCACAGTGACACTGCGTGCGCTCATGTGTGTAGGTGGGTGCACTGAAGTGAACACAACAGGTAGTAGGTATATGCAGTGATGGGTATTACATGTGCACCTGTCACACACAGACAGGCACAGTGACACTGACTGACAGGGATGTATATAATGCAAGTGGGCCACACACAAAAAAAATAGATCACAAGAACAAGATTAGCTCTCAAAAGAGCTGTTGAGGAGTGCTTTTTTAGCAATAACAATTAGCAAGGAGCAAGCTAACAAGCCTACAAGAGCCTAACTAAGCTTTCCCTATAAGAGTCTGCAGCAGCTATCCCTTCACTAATTACTGCAGGCACATGAGTGAGTGAAAAGCCTGATGCTGCCTGCCTTTTATAATGGGGAGTGGGGCTCCAGGAGGGAGTGTAGCCTAATTGGCTACAATGTGCCTGCTGACTGTGATGTAGAGGATCAAAGTTGACCCTCATTATGCACTATGGGGGCGAACAAAACTTCCGGAAAAGTTCCTGGTTCGCCGCAGTCGCGAACCATGGTAGTTCGCCGGGAACCGTTCGGCGACGAACACATTCAGGCCATCTCTATTGACCAGTTCAGAGGTTTGTAGGCTAGAATAAAAAGAATGAACTGATTCCGATGAACAACTGGGAGGCAGTAGAGGACTTGGCAAAGGGGAGAAGCAGTTGAGGAGAGGGGCAGCCAAATGGAGACTGAACTGAAGTGAATTTGTTCTTTAAAGCAAGCCTGTGATGTCACATGCCCCCCAGGTGTATTCAAATCAAAGCCAGCCTGGGGAGGAGAGACACACCAGGCTGTGCACTGCAGGCACTTTCACTAAGTTTACCCGCCTCTGATTCCTCTAAGACAGCATCTCCTCCCTGCTGGCCTGCAGCATCTCGACTCTGATTACCCAGGATGCCGGGTATGTGCTGCTCCGGCGCTGCATCACTCACATGTAAAATCCTGCTTCCTCTCTGACTACAGTGGTGCCTCATGTGACCCAGCAGCACATAACAAGTCACATAAGGCACCGCTGTAGCCATGGATACAGGACGCTTGACGGGTGAATGAAGATCCCATCACTAAAAAGCTGAGAGCAGGTGAGTAAAGTAGCACCGTGCATCTAGGGAGGGGGAGGTGGGGCGTGCGAGATGGAGGACATCTTGGGACATTTCTAATTGTTGCCACCCTGAAGCATGTGATTCACATTGCTTCATGGAAGAACCGCCCTGAGGAAGAGTTAAAAAAAACTTGAGTTATCTATGCAAAAGAGCTTCTCTGAGCTAACCGACATGGTCAACGCCAGTCCTGTTTTCTGAAGAGTGTAAACAGCCAAGAAACAGTGAGAGGCAGCTTGGATAAGCTTTTACTGCAAGGAAGTGTAAAGGGTCCTTATTTCTGCTTTGTTTTATAGCTTAAAAGACAGAGTGTGAATTCTAAACTGCAACTGTAACAGTATGATGCAATGTTATAAATAATGCTACTAAAAATAAAATTGTGAGACTCTTTTCTTTGCTACTAATGTTCTTTTTATTATCTGTTCTAAACATACAATTAATCATCTCATAAGCTTATTTTTGCTTCACATTCAGTTTTTAGGAATTCCCGTGATGACTGCTTTTTAAAAAGAGGAAGGGAGACTATCCTAGGAAAGGAGACTATACATTAGATAGAGAGATCAGAGATGATCGATTTCAAGTTGATGCAAATATCATGTTAAATGTAATTGGATTACTCAAAATCATCAGGTACTGCAAATGATTGGTCATATTTTAGGCTACAAACATTTGCAGAAAACTATCATACATTTTGCATTTACTTAAAACTATTATCATCCTTATCTATAAGAATTTGTATCCCTAATAGGGGTGTCTAAAGGCTCGTACACACGTCCAACATGCACACGACCAACACAACACAACCTAACGAACCACACGACCTGTATGTCCACATGCCTAGACGGCTAAACAAGCAATTCAATTAACATACTGCACACACAAGAGGAATGACGGACTACACATTCAAAACAAGTACAAGTCTTTCAAACAACTTGTACACACGCATTAACTGCGCACCAACTGCATGATATCAGACCAACATAGATATAGCAGTTGGATCGGGCAAACCGGCTGTTGTCAGTTGCTCGTCAAGTTGTTTGCACGCGTACACATGCCTGATTATCGTCCAACAGACTAAAGTCAGATGATAATCAGGCTGCAGGTTGGTTCGTGTGTCCTTAGCTTATAAAAGAGTTGTAAGTACCAGGAGAATGCTGAAGAGTGTACAGAAATGGAAAGGATAAGGAATGGAATTCAAACCGCCTGTAGTAAGGTCGGATTTGAAAAGCAGAGAGGAAAATCTTTGCTTAGAAATCCGAATCAAGTATGACAGAGAAAAAAATGAGAGAAATAGTATAGGCTGACAGTTTTCTGTCTGTGGACCTTATTGCATTGTAGGAAATAATGGCTGTTTCCAACTACCAAGAAAGCAATATCTCCCTCTGTGCATAGAACTCTCAGTAATGAACATTACGCACAGATCACCACCAGTGATACTTGTCAGAATGTAAATCAGGGAGTGGAAAGATTTTACAATGGGCAATTTTACAACACTGACTAAATAGTCTTTAAATGAATATTGTAAAAAAAAAGTCATTTTTAAGTGTTTTCTAAAATAAGAGCTCTATCTAACTTCTCTCTAAGACCATCTCCATTAATCCCAGTTTTGGGCAATCCAGAATTCCCAATGGGTTGCTTAAACACTTCCCTTTAGTGGTGGAAAGTTAGTGTTCCGTTAAAGCTAATGGGAACCGTTTAAAAAAAAAGTCAGATACTCACCTAAGGAGAGGGAGGCTCTGGGTCCCATAGAGCACTCCCTCTCCTCTCCCGATGCCCGCTGCTGTCCTGGCTCCCCCGTAGCGGTATTCGACCGTTTCAGTAAAATACCGCTGTCTCCCGGCCGAAGGGAGGCTTCGGAAATGCTTCGGGAGCCCGAGTGCTCCCGAAGACGGGCCGCTGTACACTGCGCACGCGCGCGCGCCCTCTATGATGCACTCGCGTGTGAGCTGCCTGTCTTCGGGAGGACTTGGATCCCGAAGACTTCCGAAGTCCCCTCGGCGGGGGATACGAACGGAGGAGCCAGCGCAGCACCGGGGGCACCGGGAGATGAGAGGGATGGCTCATTAGGACCGAGCCTTCCCTCTCCTTAGGTGAGTATCTGTCTTTTTTTTTTTTAAACTGGGTTACATTAGCTTTAAGGGCTAGGGATTTTTGTACTACTGGAAATTGGCTCTCTTTGGAAGCTCTTAGGGCTAAAACTAGCAAGCCTAGACTTGACTGGTGGGGATATATTCAAAGTAGACATTTTTTACATTTACTAGGCGTACGCCCCTCAAAAATACACAACCTATCGGAATTTGAACAGCTGTGTCAATCCACCGAATCCCTTGGAGCAAACCCTATATCTGATGTATTCCATGCTCACGACCCATGACGTGTATAGATCTGCCATGCTTTAGGGATTGGGAAAAGGAGTTGAACATTACATTTACGGATGCCCAGAGATCTAAAATCTGTATATAAGCTCATTAGACGTCGTCTGCTGCGCACATCCAGGAACTCAATTACAAAATACTAGTAAGATGGTATTACACCCCAGCCAAGCTTGCCAAAATATTCCCAGATAGAGATCCATCCTGCTGGAGATGTAAAATGGGCACGGGATCCTTACTTCATATTTTGTGGAGTTGTTCCGTCTCTCTCTCAGTTGTGGAACACAGTAGAGAGCTGGATAAAGGAAATGACTAATAGACCTCCGGCATTTGATCCTCAAACATACTTGCTTAACCTAAACAATTGGAGTATGAGAGCTTATAAAAGTTCGGTGGTGCGCCACATACTGAATGCTACAAAAACTATAATTATGAGAAAATGGGGTACGACAGAGCTCCCCACACTTCAAGAATTAGTAAAGGAACTAGATAGAACATATGACATGGTAAGAATAGTCTATACTTTACAGGGTAGAGAGGAAAAGTTTCCTAAAGTATTGAACATATGGATGGTATTCCGATTTTCGGAAGAATTCACACGAATGCTGAATTAAATTCAATCCTTATGTAACCTAGATTCTCCTTGGTGTTGTTCTGACACGAATAAGAAAAGATCCTACATTATGCTTCTTTGTCTTATATGTATCTGGAAACCATGGATCCAGTTGGTTTACTGTTATACTGTTTACAACAACAACAAATAACATTTGTAAAGCGCTTTTCTCCCGTAGGACTCAAAGCGCATAAGCATGGCTTAGACCATCGTGGTACAGAGGAAGAATTTTATAAGTCCAGAAATGCCAGGCTAAACAGGTGGATTTTCAGACTGGATTTGAATAGTTCCAGGGATGGTGCTGTCTTTACTGGGTGTGGCAGGGAGTTCCAAAGAGTAGGGGCAGCATGACAGAAGGCTCTGTCTCCAGATTTTTTGAGGTGCACTCTGGGAGTGACCAAGTTTATAGAACTTGCTGATCTGAGGTTGTGAGAGGTGTGGTGCAGCTTCAGCAAGTCCTTCATGTATCCATGGCCCAGATTGTGCAGGGATTTGAATGTCAGCAGTCCAATCTTGAAGAGTATTCTCCATTCTACTGGTAGCCAGTGCAGTGAGCGAAGGATCGGTGTAATGTGACAGTGGCGAGGCTGGTTTGTTAGCAATCTGGCAGCAGCATTCTGCACTAATTGCAGGCGACACAGGTCCTTTTTGGGGAGGTCAGCATAAAGGGCATTGCAGTATTCCAGCCGTGATGTGATGAAGGCGTGAACTAGGGTTGGAAGATCCTCTGGGGGACTCAGATGTTTAACCCTCCTGGCGGTTAATTTTTTTTGCCAAATTGGCAAAAAAAACGTTTTTTTTAATTATTTTTTTTTTGTTTCATGTAAAGCTACCAGAGTGGTAGCTACATGAAACACCACTAGAGGGCGCATGTGTCCCTCTAGTGCGATCGTCGCCGGCATCTATAGCAAACAGGGGAACGCGTATACAACGCGTTCCCCTGTTTGGCTTCTCCTGTCGCCATGGCGACGATCGGGATGACGTCATGGACGTCAGCCGACGTCCTGACGTCAGACACCTCCGATCCAGCCCATAGCGCTGCCCGGAACTCATTGGTCCGGGCAGCGCAGGGCTCTGGCGGGGGGGGGCCCTCTTTCGCCGCTGCGTGCGGCCGATCGCCGCAGAGCGGCGGCGATCAAGCTGTGCGCGCGGTTAGCAAAGTGCTGGCTGCGCGCACAGCAATTTACAGATTAAAAATCGCCCCACCAGGGGCTGAGATCTCCCCCTGCGCGGCATAGCCCGAGCTCAGCTCGGGCTTACCGCCAGGGAGGTTAATCTTTGCAATGTTGTTCAGATGAAAGTAGGAAGATTTAACTACAGATGAAATTTGGTTTCTGAAACTCAATTCCCCATCTATTAATACGCCAATGCTGCGCACAAGGTTGGAGCTGTTTATGTCTGAATCCCCAATCCTGATTGGTGTTGCTGTAGGATAGAGCTGTTTTGATGGCGAGCGCTGGCTTTGGACAAAAAGGACCTCAGTTTTGTCAGCATTCAGCAACCAGTTATCATTCATCCATGCCTGTAGTTCAGCTAAGCAAGAATTTATTTTTGGAGTAGGGTCTGTTCCACCAGGTTTGAAGGACAGGTATAGCTGTGTGTCATCGGCATAGCAGTGGTACGTCCGGCCATGTCGTTGGATAAGTGTACTGAGTGGCAACATGTAGATTGCAAACAGCAGAGGGGATAGGATTGATCCTTGTGGCACTCCGAATTGTAGAGGTGCAGGTTTGGACATGATAGGTCCTAGGGATACTCTCTGTGTTCTGTCAGTCAGGAATGATCGGAACCTCTGGAGGACTGATCCACTGATACCACAGTACTCCTGCAGTCTGTTAAGCAGGATTTCATGGTCAATTGTATCAAAAGCCACTGAGAGATCCAACAGGATTAGGATGGAGCATTCCCCTCTGTCCCTTGCCATGAGCAGATCGTTTCAGACTTGGATGAGGGCTGTTTCAAAAATTACAACCATCCAGGGGCTGATGAGTCATCTTCGATGACGAAACCGGTAGGGCGGAGCTTAGGAGACGCGCTGAAGGAGAAATCAGTCCACATATAGCCGAGACCGGAACCTTTCCCGCTGGCTACGGTGACTATGAGATATGCTTTTAACCAAGAGATATACAATGTACGCATGTACTTTTTAGGCGAGAAGCTGCATTAAAAAACGGTTTTACACATGACAAGTTTTTTTATCTTATGAGGTGTATGGTTTAACCACTTGAGGACCTAGGGCTTTCTACCCCTTAAGGACCGGCCACTTTTTTTCCATTCAGACCACTGCAGCTTTCACGGTTTATTGCTCGCTCATACAACCTACCACCTAAATGAATTTTGGCTCCTTTTCTTGTCACTAATACAGCTTTCTTTTGGGGCTATTTGATTGCTCCTGCGATTTTTACTTTTTATTATATTCATCAAAAAAGACATGAATTTTGGCAAAAAAATGATTTTTTTAACTTTCTGTGCTGACATTTTTCAAATAAAGTAAAATTTCTGTATACATGCAGCGCGAAAAATGTGGACAAACATGTTTTTGATTAAAAAAAAACCATTCAGTGTATATTTATTGGTTTGGGTAAAAGTTATAGCGTTTACAAACTATGGTGCAAAAAGTGAATTTTCCCATTTTCAAGCATCTCTGACTTTTCTGACCCCCTGTCATGTTTCATGAGGGGCTAGAATTCCAGGATAGTATAAATACCCCCCAAATGACCCCATTTTGGAAAGAAGACATCCCAAAGTATTCACTGAGAGGCATAGTGAGTTCATAGAAGATATTATTTTTTGTCACAAGTAAGCGGAAAATGACACTTTGTGAGAAAAAAAAAAAAAAAAAAAGTTTCCATTTCTTCTAACTTGCGACAAAAAAAAATGAAATCTGCCACGGACTCACCATGCCCCTCTCTGAATACCTTGAAGGGTCTACTTTCCAAAATGGGATCATTTGTGGGGTGTGTTTACTGTCCTGACATTTTGGGGGGTGCTAAATTGTAAGCACCCCTGTAAAGCCTAAAGGTGCTCATTGGACTTTGGACCCCTTTGCGCAGTTAGGCTGCAAAAAAGTGCCACACATGTGGTATTGCCATACTCAGGAGAAGTAGTATAATGTGTTTTGGGGTGTATTTTTACACATACCCATGCTGGGTGGGAGAAATATCTCTGTAAATGACAATTTGTTAATTTTTTTTACACACAATTGTCCATTTACAGAGATATTTCTCCCACTCAGCATGGGTATGTGTAAAAATACACCACAAAACACATTATACTACTTCTCCTGAGTACGGCGATACCACATGTGTGGCACTTTTTTGCACCCTAACTGCGCTAAAGGGCCCAAAGTCCAATGAGTACCTTTAAGATTTCACAGGTCATTTTGAGAAATTTCGTTTCAAGACTACTCCTCACGGTTTAGGGCCCCTAAAATGCCAGGGCAGTATAGGAACCCCACAAATGACCCCATTTTAGAAAGAAGACACCCCAAGGTATTCCGTTAGTAGTATGGCGAGTTCATAGAAGATTTTATTTTTTGTCACAAGTTAGCGGAAAATGACACTTTGTGAAAAAACACAATTAAAATCAATTTCCGCTAACTTTTGACAAAAAATAAAAACTTCTATGAACTCACCATACTCCTAACGGAATACCTTGGGGTGTCTTCTTTCTAAAATGGGGTCATTTGTGGGGTTCCTATACTGCCCTGGCATTTTAGGGGCCCTAAACCGTGAGGAGTAGTCTTGAAACGAAATTTCTCAAAATGACCTGTGAAATCCTAAAGGTACTCATTGGACTTTGGGCCCTTTAGCGCAGTTAGGGTGCAAAAAAGTGCCACACATGTGGTATCGCCATACTCGGGAGAAGCAGTACAATGTGTTTTGAGGTGTATTTTTACACATACCCATGCTGGGTGGGAGAAATACCTCTGTAAATGGACAATTGTGTGTAAAAAAATCAAAAGATTGTCATTTACAGAGGTATTTCTCCCACCCAGCATGGGTACGTGTAAAAATACACCTCAAAACACATTGTACTACTTCTCCCGAGTACGGCGATACCACATGTGTGGCACTTTTTTGCACCCTAACTGCACTAAGGGGCATAAAGTCCAATGAGTACCTTTAGGATTTCACAGGTCATTTTTGTTTCAAGACTACTCCTCACGGTTTAGGGCCCCTAAAATGCCAGGGCAGTATAGGAACCCCACTAATGACCCCATTTTAGAAAGAAGACACCCCAAGGTATTCCGTTAGGAGTATGGTGAGTTCATAGAAGTTTTTATTTTTTTGTCACAAGTTAGCGGAAATTGATTGTAATAGTTTTTTTTCACAAAGTGTCATTTTCCGCTAACTTGTGACAAAAAATAAAATCTTCTATGAACTCACCATACTCCGTACGGAATACCTTTGGGTGTCTTCTTTCTAGAATGGGGTCATTTGTGGGGTTCCTATACTGCCCTGGCATTTTAGGGGCCCTAAACCGTGAGGAGTAGTCTTGAAACCAAATGTCGCAAAATGACCTGTGAAATCCTAAAGGTACTCATTGGACTTTGGGCCCCTTAGCGTACTTAGGGTGTAAAAAAGTGCCACACATGTGGTACCGCTGTACTCAGGAGAAGTAGTATAATGCGTTTTGGGGTGTATTTTTACACATACCCATGCTAAGTGGGAGACATATCTCTGTAAATGACAATTGTTTGATTTTTTTACACACAATTGTCCATTTACATAGAAATTTCTCCCACCCAGCATGGGTATGTGTAAAAATACACCCCAAAACACATTATACTACTTTTCCTGAGTACGGCGGTACCACATGTGTGACACTTTTTTGCAGCCTAGGTGCACTAAGGGGCCCAACGTCCTATTCACAGGTCATTTTGAAGCATTTGTTTTCTAGACTACTCCTCGCGGTTTAGGGCCCCTAAAATGCCAGGGCAGTATAGGAACCCCACAAGTGACCCCATTTTAGAAAGAAGACACCCCAAGGTATTCCGTTAGGTGTATGGCAAGTTCATAGAAGATTTTATTTTTTGTCACAAGTTAGTGAAAAATGACACTTTGTGAAAAAAAACCAATAAAAATTATTTTCCGCTAACTTTTGACAAAAAATAAAATCTTCTATGAACTCGTCATACACCTAACATAATACCTTGGGGTGTCTTTTTTTTCTAAAATGGGGTCACTTGTGGGGTTCCTATACCGCCCTGGCATTTTACAGGCCCAAAACCGTGAGTAGTCTGGAAACCAAATGTCTCAAAATGACTGTTCAGGGGTATAAGCATCTGCAAATTTTGATGACAGGTGGTCTATGAGGGGGTGAATTTTGTGGAACCGGTCATAAGCAGGGTGGCCTTTTAGATGACAGGTTGTATTGGGCCTGATCTGATGGATAGGAGTGCTAGGGGGGTGACAGGAGGTGATTGATAGGTGTCTCAGGGGGTGGTTAGAGGGGAAAATAGATGCAATCAATGCACTGGGGAGGTGATCGGAAGGGGGTCTGAGGGTTTGGCCGAGTGATCAGGAGCCCACACGGGGCAAATTGGGGCCTGATCTGATGGGTAGGTGTGCTAGGGGGTGACAGGAGGTGATTGATGGGTGTCTCAAGGTGTGATTAGAGGGGAGAATAGATGCAAGCAATGCACTGGCGAGGTGATCAGGGCTGGGGTCTGAGGGCATTCTGAGGGTGTGGGCGGGTGATTGAGTGCCCTAGGGGCAGATAGGGGTCTAATCTGATAGGTAGCAGTGACAGGGGGTGATTGATGGGTAATTAGTGGGTGTTTAGGGTAGAGAATAGATGGAAACACTGCGCTTGGGTGGTGATCTGTTGTCGGATCTGCGGGCGATCTATTGGTGTGGGTGGGTGATCAGTTTGCCCACAAGGGGCAGGTTAGGGGCTGATTGATGGGTGTCAGTGACAGCGGGTGATTGATGGGTGTCAGTGACAGGGGGTGATTGATTGGTGATTGATAGGTGATTGACAGGTAATCAGTGGGTTATTACAGGGGAGAACAGATGTAAATATTGCACTGGCGAATTGATAAGGGGGGGTCTGAGGGCAATCTGAGATTGTAGGCGGGCGATTGGGTGCCCGCAAGGGGCAGATTAGGGTCTGATCTGATGGGTAACAGTGACAGGTGGTGATAGGGGGTGATTGATGGGTGATTGATGGGTAATTAGTGGGTGTTTAGAGGAGAGAATAGATGGAAACACTGCGCTTGGGTGGTGATCTGATGTCGGATCTGCGGGCGATCTATTGGTGTGGGTGGGTGATCAGTTTGCCCGCAAGGGGCAGGTTAGGGGCTGATTGTTGGGTGGCAGTGACAGGGGGTGATTGATGGGTGATAGGTGATTGGCAGGTGATTGACAGGTGATCAGTGGGTTATTACAGGGAAGGACAGATGTAATTAATGCACTGGCGAATTGATAAGGGGGGGGGGGTCAGAGGGCAATCTGAGCGTGTGGGCGGGTGATTGGGTGCCCGCAAGGGGCAGATTAGGGTCTGATCTGATAGGTAAAAGTGACAGGTGGTGATAGGGGGTGATTGATGGGTGATTGATGGGTAATTAGTGGGTGTTTAGAGAAGATAACAGATGTAAACGATACATTTGGGAGGTAATCTGACGGCGGGTTTGCGGGCGATCTAATGGTGTGGGTGGGTGATCAGATTGCCCGCAAGGGGCAGGTTAGGGGCTGATTGATGGGTGGCAGTGACAGGGGGTGATTGATGGGTGATAGGTGATTGGCAGGTGATTGACAGGTGATCAGTGGGTTATTACAGGGAAGAACAGATGTAATTAATGCACTGGCGAATTGATAAGGGGGGGTCTGAGGGCAATCTGAGCGTGTAGGCAGGTGATTGGGTGCCCGCAAGGGGCAGATTAGGGTCTGATCTGATAGGTAACAGTGACAGGTGGTGATAGGGGGTGATTGATGGGTGATTGATGGGTAATTAGTGGGTGTTTAGAGGAGAGAATAGATGTAAACAATGGATTTGGGAGGTGATCTGATGTCGGATCTGTGGGCGATCTATTGGTGTGGGGGGGGTGATCAGATTGCCCGCAAGGGGCAGGTTAGGGGCTGATTGATGGGTGGCAGTGACAGGGGGTGATTGACGGGTGATTGACGGGTGATTGACGGGTGATTGACAGGTGATTGACAGGTGATCAGGGCGATAGATGCATACAGTAAACAGGGGGGGGTGGTCTGGGGGGGGGGGGGTCTGGGGAGAATCTGAGGGGTGGGGGGTGATCAGGAGGGGGCAGGGAGCAGGGGGGGGATAAAAAAAAAATAGCGTTGACAGATAGTGACAGGGAGTGATTGATGGGTGATTAGGGGGGTGATTGGGTGCAAACAGGGGTCTGGGGGGTGGGCAGGGGGGGGTCTGATGGGTGCTGTGGGCGATCTGGGGCAGGGGAGGGAGAAATCAGTGTGCTTGGGTGCAGACTAGGGTGGCTGCAGCCTGCCCTGGTGGTCCCTCGGACACTGGGACCACCAGGGCAGGAGGCAGCCTGTATAATACACTTTGTAAACACTACAAAGTGTATTATACACTTTGTATGCGGCGATCGCGGGGTTAACATCCCGCCGGCGCTTCCGTATAGCCGGCGGGATGTTGCGGCGAGCGAGCGGTGACAGGCGCCGGCGGAGGATCGCGTCACGGATGACGCGATCGCTCCGCCCATGCCCTTAAATGGACCGCCGCCTCTGTGGGTGAGGCCGTCCTGCAGGGCTCCACTTCCCCGCCGCCCCTGTGTAGTGGGCGGTCGGGAAGTGGTTAATGGAAGCAACGACGTGGAGACATATGCAAACTTAAAGAGACAATCTGGTGAGCAGGGTATTAAGGGGGGCTGTGATCTCCTATCCCCCAGGTGGAAGTGATTGCTAACACTTTTGGTGCGCTATTGAATGCGGGCATCTGGGTGCACATAGGTGAAACGCTATATACAGACATCCTGCACTATGATGTCTCTGTCTCTTATGTCTTTCTATTTAAAGGTGTATATATGTTCTGAAGAACCAAGCATCTGTGGATGGTTGTAATTTTTGGACAGTGAGAGCCAGTCTTGTGGAGTATACTGACTTTTAACCAGGGGAGGTTGTATTTACTGTGTCGCCCCACCTGCGCCATATCACTTGCATTTGGAATTTAATAGTTTAATAATTAATCTTATGTTAGTGCAAAAATATATTCATTTACAATAATTACATACAATTTCACAATTTTGCAATGGAAACTTGGAATTTGCAGAATGGAATTTTGTCCCTACCATTGCACACTACAAAGATAACGATGGTGAAATGTCGTTCAACATTCAGGTTAGGTTCACAGTTGGACGTTGCGTTGGGTTGTGACATTAAAAATGCACGCAACATTACAATGCAACTAAACGAAAAAGCGGTTACGCTCATTAACACCGCGTTACCGTCACATTAAGCAGGTACAGCGAAGCATATAGACAATGAAAAGTATGCTTTTCTGTACCTGGTAATGTGTGCGTTTAGAGGTAATGCACTACAGCAGTGCGTTACCATAACGCAACACGTTACCATGCAATGATAATGTCGCACTGTGAACGTTGCATAGACTTTTTATTGCAGGCAGCGCGGTAAACTGTGTTATAAGACTTTATAACGCAGCACCGCAACGTCCTACTGTGAACCTAGGCTCAATCAGATCTTAGCAGAAATTTCTTGGATTGCATCTCAGTAATGTAGGTACATTATCCATGTGTGGAAGATAATGTGGGCCAGACTTCTGCACAGGCCCCAGAGGGCAACAGGAGGGCTGGGGCAGTTTTCAAACCAGACAGTGTAACTGCCACTTGAGCCCTAGTGTCATCTGTATTACAGTCACAGTCAGTGGACAGCATAGGCCAATGAGGAAAAGGGAGCGACAAAAAGAAAAAAAAATCTGGTATTTTACAATGTAAACAATGCATGTTGAATTTCACTTTAAAACATCCACTGCACATATGATTGGACCTGTAATCTCGCTGTAGATCAGGGAACCACTTGAAGTTAATTTAGTATTTATGTTATAAAATCATTTATCATTTAAAATGTTTGAATCAGGCCTCTCTGACAGTGAACACTTCATTCAGCATAACAGCATTAAGCTGATTATCATGGCTTTTAAAACCAGCAATTGCCTAGGCTACATTGTCTCTGCCACTTTGAGTTGTGTATGCTATCTGCTGACTATTTATATCCAGCCCAGCATGCCATCCTTTTGTATGGCCGAGCATAGAACCTGTGTGCTATTCTATGTAACGTCTGTGATGGTATTCAGACTGACAGGCAGATTTATAGCCAGAGACAGCATCAGACATGGCATGCATGCAGGGTGGTTCAATGTATAGGCCAGGCATGAAAAATAGACTGGAGAGAGAGAATTGTCAGTGCCAGTCATTAACCAGCCCAGAGGCACGAGAGCCAAGCCTCTGCTAGGATATCTTGTGTTGCTGGGACAAGATTATTTTATTAAAGCTGAACCCCAGGGAATCTATGAGCTTTGTAATTCTGTCCAGCCAACCCAGTGATTGACATGTCTGCAAAACAGCCCAGTCACAGAGCCCAGCCAGCTGCCTCATCCCACTTCTCTCCTGGCCACTGGTCAGGGAAAGCAGGGTGGACTGTGCAGAGCAAAACTGTACAAATAAGGCATCCCTGCATTCTCTGTACTCCTGTAAGGAAGCTAAGGCTGGAATCACAGTGCACAATGGCGTAGCAATAGAGAATGCAGAGGTTACAACCGCACCAGGGCCCCTGGACTAGAGGGGCCATCCTTCTTCCATCTTATTAGCTTTTCATTGGTGCTATGCTGGGTGTGAACACTTCTACATGTGCATTGCACAGTGGTAATCCTTGACAAACTGTTTCCTTACTCTAAATACACCTCTCTGACACTGCAACTGTCCTTGGTAGGTTTTGGGGATCCATATAAATCAGTGCTGGGCCGAAATTACGCATTAGCGTAATTACGCAGCGCAATTCACTACAAATGCACCGTAAGCGTTACGTGTAAGGTTACGGTATTACGCGTAATTAATTACGCGTAGACCGTGGGTTACGTTTTTACGCGTAACAAATTACGCGTAAGACAGTAAACTCCCATTGAAATTACACAGTCTGCCGTAATCGCGTAATATTACGCTCCCGTATAATATAAAAAAGCCGCCGACTTTAAGGGTTAATAGCAAAGCCCCCTTAAGTGCTAAGAGCCTCAAATTTGGAGAATATATTAAGGAGATCAGAAGGAATAAGAGGAAAAAAAATTTTTTCAAAAAGACCTTATAGTTTTTGAGAAAATCGATGTTAAAGTTTCAAAGGAAAAATATATACATTTAAAAACCCGCCGACTTTAACGGTTAATAGCAAAGCCTGCTTAAAATTTAGAAACACCAAATTCACAGGGTATATTAAGGGGATCAGTGGGAATAAGAGGAAAAAACATTTTTTCAAAAAGACCTTATAGTTTTTGAGAAAATCGATTTTTAAGTTTCAAGGGCAAAAATGTCTTTTAAATGCGGAAAATGTCAGTTTTTTTTGCACAGGTAACAATAGTGTTTTATTTTCATAGATTCCCCCAAGTGGGAAGAGTTTTACTTACTTCGTTCTGAGTGTGGGAAATATTGAAAAAAAAACGACGTGGGGTCCCCCCTCCCAGACCTCTTTAACCCCTTGTCCCCCATGCAGACTGGGATAGCCAGAATGCGGAGCACCGGCCGCGTGGGGCTCCGCACCCTGACTATACCAGCCCGCATGGTCCATGGATTGGGGGGTCTCGGAAGGGGAGGGGCAGCCAAGCTTTCCCCTCCCCCTCCGAGCCCTTGTCCAATCCAAGGACAAGGGGCTCTTCTCCACCTCCGATGGGCGGTGGAGGTGGAGGCCGCGATTTCCTGGGGGCGGGGTTCATGGTGGCATCTGGGAGTCCCCTTTAAAAAGGGGTCCCCCAGATGCCCACCCCCCCTCCCAGGAGAAATGAGTATAGAGGTACTTGTACCCCTTACCCATTTCCTTTAAGAGTTAAAAGTAAATAAACACACAAACACATAGAAAAAGTATTTTGATTGAACAAAAAACATAACCACGAAAAAAGTCCTTTAATATTCTTAATTAACCATTAATACTTACCTGTCCCTTTAAAAGCCAGTTCCCACGCCATATCCTCGGAAATATACTAATCAGTTACAATGTAACAAAGTTATTACAATGTAACAACTTTGTTACTTTGTAACACCACCGCACCCGACGTCACTCGCCGCTCACCCGCCGGCCGCCGCATACACGCTAAGTCCCCGCCGGCTCCCGCCGTCCACTCCGCCCACACCTGTCACCCATATACATGCTGGCACCCATGGGTGCCAGCATGTATATAGGTGACATGTGGGAGAGGCGGGGAGGGCAGCGGAGCCAGCGGGGACTTAGCGTCCCTTCACCCGACAGAGCTCTGAGCTATAGCTCAGAGCTCTCGAAAGCATCTTTGTATTTGGGCTCCAAGGAGCCCCATTGGTCCTTAGCAGACCAATGGGGTTCCTTCAAACCCCATTACAACATAGAGATGTAAACATGCCCATAGGATCCAATGGGCAGTGAGTTCATACAGAATTATTCCGCAATGCAAAGGACGTAGTATGAATGCACCCAAAGAGGAATACATTATATGACATTTGTAATAGCACCAAATCTCAGTGACCTTCTACAGAGCACCAAATCTCAGTGACCCTCTGTAGGACCCTCAGTGAATCTTTGTGAATACAGTGAAGCAGTGTATGTTCAAAAGATACAAGGCACGCAACCTTTGTGTCTTGAAACTCAATTATTTTAAACAGCTTGTGAAACTCAGACCTCGCAGATCATGTTATTTCAAACCTATGTGAATTGAACACACATACAATGATAACCACCTGTAGTTTGGAGAGGTAATTATATCTCTATCAGCATATCTAGACGACTCACTGTCCAACACAGCTGTGTATGCTGGCACCTTCCAGATTCCCCAAACAAGTGATGGCTATTAGCATCAGGAGTGCAGATATGCTGGTTCAATATATTTATTGCTATTTCAGTAAAAGACAGAGAGAATGTGTTGATGTATTGAGAAAAGCGACATACAACATAGATATTGCTTTTATTTTCACAAGGAGAAATATGCAAAACGAGTAAAGGAATAGCACAGCATAACAATGAAAACAAATTTCATAATTTATATTTGTCTTGAAAAAATATACTGAAATGTCATTTTTAACTTGTTGTATGCAAATCCCTGTACCTGTGGGTGTTCTAAAAGCAAAATGCTGAACAGGTGAACTTCGCAATGTGAGCAGGAGTAACTAAACCTTACACAGCTCAAGTGATCCCTCTAGTGACAAGAAGTAGGAAGACACTGGTACATTGGCTTGTGCTTTCTATTTCCTTGCAGTTTGTTGAAATGAGCAGAGCACAGAACAGATTTACAACAACCCATATCTGGGCTTAGGGCCATGTCATATCCCACAGACTTAGTTGCTGCTATTTGTCTTAGCTACTAAGATGCTAAGCTGCTGCTGCAAATATTATCCCATACAGTTGCTACAATGACACATGGCAGCAGCAGCAGCAGCAACTATTTGCTGTCACAAGTTACAGTACTTACCAAATCCATTGGATAAATTTAGTAGCTGCTACCAACAGAAGTCCATAGCTGCTACCAACAGAAGTTCAGTGATGGGATTTATAGGGCATGCATGCAACAGAGGCGCCAAGAATAATGGGCACCAGATGATACCATTAGTAGAATATTGGTAACTTTACCAATAGTCTGCTAACCCAAAGAATAAAATATTAGCAAAAATATTACCTCACCCCAGCCACTCCTATCACCAAGCTATAATTAAATTTGATAGATAACCCTCCTGCAACCAGCCCGTTAATAATAAAGCACAGAGTTTGGCTACAGTGTGAACCACACATGCACTGCCGCCCCTGCAGAGGTTTGCTACACCACCACTATTTTGTTTGGGCACCTGCTATTTTTTTTCATAGCCGGGTAACTCCACTGCCACTAGTTTGCTGGGGCATCGATCTCTGGCAGATTCGATCGATGAAATCTGCCAGGGAAAACCGATGAGTGTATGGCCACCTTTAGAGAATGAAGACTGCAGCCTCCATATTCCCCTCACTTCAGGTTCCCTTTAAGTAGTTGGAAGTAACCCTAGAAAGTCTGCTGTCTGAGCTGTATTCTTTGAGAGTTCGCTGCTTTGGCAGCTGCACTCAGCAATTAAACTGCACACTGCCAGTCTAAATTATTTGTATATAAAAGCCAACAATAAAACATTGCAGTGGACTTCCACTTTTTTGTTTTTGATAAATAACTAGATCCTTATCTCAGTAAAGAGAAGCCTCAGGATGCACCAGATGCTTCGCCTAACCTCCTTGACTCCTCTGCTGCTTGTTCAGGGCTATGCTCCCCGCAGTGCATGAGCATGGTCGTATTGTGCATGTGTGAGTACAGGCAGCATCTGCACAGTAACACAAAGTCACTCATGCTGGGTGGAAAAAGCTATGTATGAACAGTTTCCTGCTAGCGCGCAGGCACGGCTTGTACTCACACATGTGCAATACAGCTGCGCTCGAACATGGAGGGGACTGCATCCACAAGAAACATAATCGCCAATGATGCTGAATATGTTTAGAAGGACCCAGTACTAGTGACAGGTAAATTGTAATAGTCAGCAAGCAGTGATAGGTAAATTGTAGTGACAGGCAGGTAGTGATAGGTAGATTGTTGTGACCGGCAGATAGTGACAGGTGGATTATAGTGGGCAGGAGGTAGTGACAGGTAGACTGTAGTGGTTGGCAGATAGTGACAGGTACACTGTAGTGGTTGGCAGATAATGATAGGTAGACTGTAGTGGCAAGCAGGTAATAATAGGTAGATTGTAGTGGCCGTCAGGTTGTAACAGGTAGACTGCATGACCAGCAGATAGTTATAAGTAGACTGAAGTGATCAGCAGGTAGTGAAAGGTAGATTGCAGTGTCCAGCAGATAGTGACAGGTAGATTGTAGTGGGTGGCAGGAAGTAATAGGTAGATTGCAATCACCAGAAGAAAGTGATAAGTAGATTGTGGTCAGCAGATAGTGATGAGTAGGTTGCACTGGCCAGCAGGTAGATTGTAGTGGCAAATAGGTAGTGCCAGGTAGGTTGTAGTGACCAGCAGGTAGTGGCAGGTAGATTGTAGTGGGTGGAAGTAGCAGGTAGAGTACAGTGACCAGCAGATAGTGATACATAGATTGTAGTGATCAGCAGGTAGTGATGAGTACGTTGCAGTGACCAGCAGGTAGTGACAGGTAGATTGTAGCGTCAGAATTCTAGCGGTTTATTTATGCAGGAAAAGCTGTCACATGTGTATGTTTTAAGTTTTAATGTTCTATGCAAAATTTCATTGTAAACTGTAAAGTTGGAGTACTTCTTTAAAATTTTGCTCTGGGGTATCTCAGCATATTCCAGGCAGTGAAACGCATAATTATTATATTACTTTAGTTACAGAAGCAAAAACATTTTTGTTTATATATTTCTTTCAAATGTCGAGGTTAGACAGCGCAGTATGTGAATACTGAAAACAAGTTTAAAAGTTACATTACTGCAGCAATCATATATGTATATTTGCTCAGTTATTACATATAAATAGTAATAATCATCACAGTACTAAATAAATAATTATTGTTAAACCCTATGATTACATATAATAGAATTTATTACTTTGAAATACATTTTAAATGCTGGATTCTGCCAGTGATAGTTGAGACAGGAAAACTTTCATAAGATTGTTTTAATGTTGAAACTAGAAAATTGTTTATATGTTCTATTTGCTTGAAGGCCGTCTCAGCTAGCTGAACATTGATAGCTGATAACATATGCTATGTTTTAATGTTGAAACTAGAAAATTGTTTATATGTTCTTTTTGCTTGAAGGCCGTCTCAGCTAGCTGAACATTGATAGCTGATAACATATGCTATGTTTTGGGAACAGGCCTCATAAAATATAAAATAACAATAAGGGATTTTCCCTATTATTTATAATTATTAAATGGTGACTTCTGCCGGTGGAAATTATTAAATGTATTTATTCATAAGAAAGACAAATATATATAGAAGGTATATTCAGTTTTAATATGCAATTATATCTTATATGATTAATTGTTTTTTTAAGAAGAATACATAATAAGCTTTATATTTAAATAAGTACCGTATTTTTCCGAATATAAGACGCTCCGGACTATAAGACGCACCTAGGTTTAGAGGGAAAAAATTCAGGAAAAAAAATATAGCGCAGGAGCATCTTTTCCCTCCAAACTGTCACTATCTAACCAGCTACACTTACTACACACTCAGCTATACTCACTACACATCCAGCTATACTCACTACATACCCAGCTATACTCACTACACACCCAGCTATACTCACTACACTCACTACACACACAGCTACACTCACTACACACACAGCTACACTCACTACACACACAGCTACACTGACTCCACACACAGCTACACTCACTACACACACAGCTACACTCACTACACACACAGCTACACTCACTACACACACAGCTACACTGACTCCACACACAGCTACACTCACTACACACACAGCTACACTGACTACACACACAGCTACACTGACTACACACACAGCTACGCTCACTACACACACAGCTACGCTCAATACATACACAACTACCCTGACTACACACATCTACCCTGACTACACACAGCTACCCTAAATACACACAGCTACCCTGACTACACATAGCTACTCTGACTACACACAGCTACCTTGACTACACACAGCTACCCTGACTACACACACAGCTACACTCACTACACACACAGCTTCACTCACACACACATAGCTACACTCACTACACACACAGCTACACTCATTACATACACAGCTACCCTGACTACACACAGCTACCCTGACTACACACAGCTACCCTGACTACACACAGCTACCCTGACTACACACACAGCTACACTCACTACACGCACAGCTACACTCACTACACACACAGCTACACTCACTACATACACAGCTACCCTGACTACACACACAGCTACCCTGACTACACACACAGCTACCCTGACTACACACACAGCTACACTCACTACACACAGCTACCCTGACTACACTACGCTACACTTACTAGACTGACTTCACTCACAGAAACATTACACTCCCTATGAATGCCCTCACCTATCCATTGTGCTTTATCCGGGGTCACGTGAAGGGCGCACACTGTCAGCTCGGTGTTGCTGAAGAGTGGTCCAAGTGCGCATCGGAAGCCAAGCCTGAAAGCGTCCGGGATCCCACAGTCAAGCAGTCCAAGCGTGCAGTTGTCCGGGTGCACCTCCCGCCTGCGGGAGGAGGAGCCGTGGCAGCTAATGGCTGTGGGTGGTCACCAAGCAGGAGGCGTAGCAGCGGGTCATGTGCTGAGAGCCCATAGGAAGTGAACCGCCAGGCCTCAAGGCGTCCGCGACCCCGCAGCCCCAGCAGTCCCGGCACAGTTGTACCGAAGCATCTCCCGCCAGCGGGAGACGTAGGAGCCGCGGCAGCTAAATGCAGTCATCGAGTGAGAGGAGCAGCAGTGGGAGGATGTGTGGAGCCTGGAGCGTGGTGCACACTACCACCAAGGAACTCGGAGACCAGCTGCCAGGTGCCCGCTGGACCGTACATGCCCCAGGAGAGAGCGAAGCTACACATAGAAGTGCACATAGAGGCTCCAGCTGCAGCTCAGTTCTTCCTTGGTCGCGGTCTCTTCAAGCTTGCTGAGGGTCCGCTCATGGTAAGAGAAGCTCTCTCTCATGCTGCAGCTTAAAGTCACATGGGGTCGGGTGCTCTATCAAAGCACTCCGCCATCATAGACTCCTTCCTCCCGCCTTTAAAGTCTCAGCATTTTACACATTTACTGTACCTTTGGACTATAAGACGCAGGGACTCCCCCCCCCCCCCCCACACTTTTGGGGGGAAAAAGTTCGTAATGTTTGAAAGTCCCAATGTCTGGGGCAAATAAGTCAACCAGCAGACAAGATGGCTGGTGACGTCCATTTTTATTTACTGCGTCAAATATGACCTGATAATGAAATGTCACAATGTCTGAACACTTCAAATGATGTTAATTCTCACAAGATAAGGTAATCAAGGAATTTACAAACAATAATATTATGACTTAGGTATTCAAAACATGATAAAGCATTGATGCAAGGAAGTTTCAGCCAATCAGAACCTGGTATTTAAGGAAATTCCAGATTAGGCAGCCATATTGCATCCAATCACTATAAATGTAGGAGCTGAAAGCTCATAATTTGCACTAGCCTACCAATCTCCTGAGAAGACACATGAGGCAGAAGCTACCTTCCCACACCTGGTTCTAGATGCTGAAGGGATGACAGAGAAGGGGTACTATGCTTAATATTCTAGTGACTTACTTTATTAATTTTTCAGCATTAAGTTCTGTTAAGATGTTAGCAAGATGTTTTGTTTAGAAGCTCCAAGGAAATTGAGCTAACACTATTTTTATGCTATTTCTTCAAGAAGAATAGTACAAGTTTTACATAGCTACTATATACACAGCGATAGATACAGATGAGACTACTTTTGATCCTATTCTACATAACACAACTGTTATATTCTTTTTTTGAATGTGCTTAGAAGATTGATGATCACTTGGCTATAAAGGCCATAATACGATGGAATACTGTTAGAAGAAAACACTACTTGTAACTGTTCATATTTTGTATATATGCTGTATGATAAGCAAATACAATTTTTTATATAAAATCATATACTGAGTGCTGTGATTCATTTCAAGGTATACCGTCAATCTATAATTACTGTTATAAAGGGTTCAGACCCCGCTATGCCGGATTTATATGATAGCAACGCTTTAAAGGCTGGTCCTTTACTGAGTTAGCAATCATGAAAAAGGCAAGAACTGCTCAGGTTTTTGACAGTAGTGGCAAGTAGTAACAGGTTGATTGTAGTGACTATCGGGTAGTGACAGGTAGATTGTAGTGACCAACAGGTAGTGACAGGTAGATTTTAGTGGCCAGCAGGTAGTAACAGGTAGATTGTAGTGGGTGGCATGAAGTGATAGGTAGATTGCAGTGATCAGCAGGTAGTGACAGGTAGATTGCAGTGACTATCGGGTAGTTACAGATAGATTGTAGTGACCAACAGGTAGTGACAGGTAGATTTTAGTGGCAAGCAGGTTGTAACAGGTAGATTGTAGTGGGTGGCATGAAGTGATAGGTAGATTGTAGTGACCAGCAGGTAGTGACAGGTAGATTGTAGTGGGTAGCAGGAAGAAGCTGATAGATTGCAGTGACTAGCAGATATTGATAAGCAGATTGTAGTGATCAGAAGGTGGTGATAGGTAGATTGCAGTAGCCATCAGGTAGAGATAGGTAGATTTTAGTGGCCTGCATGTAGTGATAGGTAGATTGTAGTGGCCTGCAGGTAGTGATAGGTAGATTGTAGTGGCCAGCAGGTAGTGATAGGTAGATTGCAGTAGCCATAAGGTATTGATCAGAAAAAAGTAGGTGTGGCTATAACCTGCGGCACGAAATGTGCATGGCAATGTGCATGCCTAGTTGCCTGGCAGCCCTGCTGATCTATTTGGCTGCAGTAGTGAACTGAATTACACCAGAAACAAGCATGCAGCTAATCTTGTCAGTTCTGACAATATTGTCAAAAACCCCTGACCTGCTGTATGCTTGTTCAGCTTGTTCAGCTACAGCACCCCAAAGCACCTCCCTGGCACCGCCACTGGTGATAGGTAGATTGTAGTGGCCAGCAGGTAGTGATAGGTAGATTGTAGTGGCCTGCAGGTAGTGATAGGTAGATTGTTTGGCCTGCATGTAGTGATAGGTAGATTGTAGTGTCAAGCATGTAGTGATAGGTACATTTTACTTGCAGGCTGGTAGTTATTGTCAAATTTTAGTCACAAGTATTTATGAGCTGATTCTAGTAATAGCCAATGGAAATAGGAAATGAGCAGTGTTGACAGCTGGTAGGGTTGACAAGCAGAGACGACAGCGAGATGGGGTGAAGAGGCACAACGACAGCAGGAAGGGACAATGAACAGCAAAAACAACGGTAAGGAGTGACAAGCAGCGACGACAGGCGTAAGGGATGACAAGCAGCAACGACTGCAGGAAGGAGTGACAAGCAGTAATGACAGTGGGAATGGAAGGAGAAGGAAGGAGCAATGACAGCAGGAAGTTGCAATGAAGGGGACAACAGCCAGAAGGGGTGACGAGCAGCGACAACAGCACACTCCCCCTCCTGCATTGCTGCGTGTCATTCAACAGCAGCAGTAAACAAGTTGCTCTGTCTATGCGTGCGTGTGCATGCTTTTTAAAAAATAAATATTAGAATTAATGGGTCCACCTGCTCAGCTCTGATACACTTACATGGGCAAAGGGCAGACCCCTTTGTTTTAGTGGCCCCCTTCCCAGTTATAAGAAGTTATGTCCCAGTCCTCACGTTATGTCACCATGAGACGGAAACCTCCTAACTGCCCAGTGGGTGCACCGGAGCAGATGCCCATGTGAAACAGACCTAAACATATCTTTTAGCTTTATTCCTGTAAAGATTTTTATAGTGAACTTTATTAGAGGAAGGTCAAGCAGTATGGCGAGTTTCCTAGAAGAGCAGCATTCTCCTTTAACATTGCAGTTGGCATTTTGAATATTGGCATCCTTTGCAGAATACACTTTGCACTAAAAGGTGGTTCACTGTGATCTGTCAACAGTGATACTCAAGGCAACCATGTTTTTACCCTGTGCCGGTCACATCTCATTTCCTGTGTCTGTAAAATCTAATGTACAATAAAGTGAAGGAAAGGTTGAAAATAAAACTGTAGAGAGTGCAGTTTCCTTTCCCCAGTACCTAAGCATGTCACTGTATGTCAGCACAGCTCTCAAAATGGGCCAGCTGTGGCATTTTAACACACGAAACCTTAGTAAAGGTAAGAGAGAATTCCCAGTTGGTGTTATTAACAGCGTAGAATTGGAGCTGAATAAGAATCATTGCTAAAGATGTCACACAATTGGCTGGAAGTGGCTGATCAGGGCTGTGGTACATGCACAGAGGTCTCTGCAACTCAGTCCCTATCATCTCTCTTTCTAGGCAACTGATAAATGGGCAGTATGGAATGAAATGGAGCTCGCTTTGCTACAAGACGCAGTGAGTAGGAAAGGATCTCTTCTGCAATGTCACTCGTAAAAAATATCTTGAAGTTAGAATCCAACTTAATATCCCATTGCATTCTATTACTTAAAACAAATCTGAACTGAAAATTAAAAGTCAAAATAAACATACACACATACACACATCATATATACCTTCCGTGTAGTCTGCTTATCAGTCTCTCTCCTCTACCGCGTCCTGTTTGTCCACTGTGATCAATGGAATTCTCTGTCCTCCATTTTAAAAATGGTGATGACCCTGTAACAGCTTCTGGGTCAGCACACTGTTAAAATGTAACATCGCCCACTTGAGCCATAGGGAAACATGGACATTATCTTGCACATCAGTTTTCCTTTCAGTTGTAACTGACAGCAACTGATATATAACTGGCAGCAACTGATATATTTCAATTCTGACAAAGTCTTGTCAGAGCTGGAAGGAATCATTGTTAGAAGCAAATAATGAGCTTTTGAGAGGACCTGACGGTGAGGTTAGTATGTATTTTTTTAGCAGGTGCATCATGTGTTTATTTTAAATAATTTTACACGGTTCAGGTTCCCTTTAAGAAGCAATCACTAGATTACCATGCCATACCCATGTTTTTCTTATCATGACACAAGAAGAGGACTAAGTAAAAGTGGATCTCACAAGAGAACAACAGCAAATCTCCTTACATTAGACACTGAACAGACATACCATTTGTTGTTTATACATTTGAAAATGTTGCATCCTCGATAGTCTATTAGCTGTCAAAGTTTTAAAATCCCTGAAATTCCCATCATCGCCTCAATTCCTACTCTTTTAAAAAGTCTGAGAGATAAATACAGGAAACATTTTCATTGGCGAATCAATTCAGTTCCAGAGAAAATGCAGTTACTTCCAGAACCTGGGTGTACAAACTGAGGCATAAGTGCATTGCAACTGCAATATGCAAACACGCTGTATTCATACCTGGTCTGTGCATTTGTGGTTCACCAAACACAGCAGAATACAACTTAGCATGAAGGAATGTTGTGCAAGCATGGCTCAACCACTGTTCATGCACAAGTCCTAAGTAAAAAAAATCAATGTGCCCTCCCTGATAAAATGTACTTAACATTGTTAAAACAGGAGGAGCAGTGTACAAAACTTTAGAAAGTTCATTAAAACTTTGGTCATAATACACAAAAACCTGTTATAGTAGTCTTTTAAAGGGAAGAGGGGATAAAAAGTTGAGATTTACTTACCTGGGGCTTCTTCCAGCCCCCTGGAGTCCTTTGAATGGAAGATGGCTTTTAACAACCAGGATGGACATTACGAGTATCTTGTAATGCCCTTTGGCCTATGTAATGCTCCAGCCATCTTTCAAGATTTTGTTAATGATGTATTCAGGGATGTTCTGGGCAAGTATGTTGTGGTTTCATTTGGACAATATTTTGATCTACTCCAACTCATTGTCAGAACATCGGAAACGCGTGAAATTGGTTCTTCAGAAGCTAAGAGAGAATTCCCTGTTTTCAAAACTTAAAAAATGCCTTTTTGAGGTTACGGAGGTACCATTTTTGGGGTATATAATTTCTGACTCTGGTCTGTCTATGGATAAGAAGAAAGTATCCGCAGTTTTGGATTGGCCACAGCCCGTAGATCTTAAGGCCTTGCAAAATTTTCTAGGTTTCGCTAATTACTATCGCAAATTTATCAGGAATTTCTCCACCTCGGTGGCACCTCTGACAGATCTGACCAAGAAAGGAGCTGATCCTTCCAATTGGCCATCTTCAGCCTGCGAAGCCTTTGCCACACTGATTGCGGCTTTTTGCTCCGCTCCCATATTGACGCATCCTAATATCTCATTGCCTTTCTGTGTGGAAGTTGATGCCTCTGAAGTGGGAGTGGGGGCAGTTCTTTCACAGTATTCGGGTCAGCCTGAACGTTTGCATCCCTGTGCTTTTTTTCCAAGAAGTTTTCACCGGCAGAGTGTAATTATGACATAGGGAACAGGGAACTCCTGGCAGTCAAGATAGCTTTTGAAGAGTGGAGGCATTGGTTGGAGGGCACCGAACATCCTGTCACTGTTTACACCGACCATAAAAACCTGGAATATGTTGAGAAGGCCAAGAGACTCAATCCCAGACAGGCAAGTTGGGTGTTGTTTTTATCACGTTTCAATTTCACCATCACTTATAAAACGGGAAGTAAAAATGTGAAGGCCGATGCTTTGTCCAGGTGTTTTGATTCTGAGGTTTCACAACCTACCGTAAGTCTGCTGTTTCTATAATACCTAAACACTATGTGGTCGCCACCACGGACACTCAGGATTTCTCTGACCTGTCTGAATTATTGTCTTCTTTCCAGGAGAACTGTCCACCTGGAAAACCTTTGGACGTATACTATGTACCGATTCACCTTTGTCTACAGGTGCTTCATCAATTTCATAACACCAAACTGGCCGGACAACCTGGCGAGACTAAAATCTTGGAATTACTGGCACGTCATGTTTTGTGGCCAACTGTAAGAAAGGACTATAAGGCTTTAATTGGTGCATGCAGCATCTGTGCCAGAAGTAAAGTCTCTAGGAACGCTCCTAGAGGGAGTCTGATGCCTTTGCCCATTCCTCAGGTTCCTTGGATTCATATTTCTATGGATTTTGTGGTCGATTTGCCTTCTTCTGGTGGGAAAAGTATAATTTGGGTGATCTTGGACAGGTTTAGCAAGATGGCTCATTTTGTCCCCTTGTGTAAATTGCCTTCTGCCAAGGATTTGGCAGAATTGTTTATAGAGCATGTCTTTCGATTGCATGGTATTCTGGAGAACATTGTGTCTAATAGGGGAGTTCAGTTCATCTCCCAATTCTGGTAGTCATTCTGTTCTCGTTTGGGGATTTCCTTGACGTTTTCATCAGGTTTCCATCCTGAGACCAACTGTCAGACTGAAAGAAACATTCAATTCCTGGAACAATATCTCAGGTCAGAATCAGAATCAGAATCAGAATCAGAATCAGTTTATTCGCCAGGCACGACAAGGTCATGCTCGGAATTGGGTTTGGCACAAGCAATTAACAGAGTAGAGATAAAAAGTATAGATAACAGAGTATAGATAACAGGGCATAAAATGCAGAAGGGCATCAATACAAAAAACATAGAACAAAAAACATAGCATGATACAAGCAAACAAAAGCAAAAAGCAAAATAAAGGGCGGCAAGGTGCAGTTCAGAATGCAGTGGTGGAGGGGATGGAATGCCCTACAGGGAGTTTAGGAGGGTGACAGCTGAGGGAAAGAAAGAGTTCCTGTGCCTTGAGGTTTTGGTGGCAATGGACCGGAACCTACGGCCTAACGGGAGTCTGCAGAAGAACCGCTGGCCCGGGTGAGAGGGGTCGCCGGCAATCCTCAGTGCTCTTGAGCGTAGCCTGGCGTTGTGGAGGTGGGCAAGCGAAGGGAGAGGTCTGCCGATGATTCTCTCTGCTGATCTAATGACCCTCTGAAGTTTGTATCTGTCCCTAGTGGAGGAGCCAGCGTACCAGACTAGGATGGAGGAGCAGAGGACGGACTCGATGGTGGCTGTGTAAAAACACGTCAGTAGCTCTGGTGCCATGCCGAACTTCTTCAATTGGCGGAGGAAGAAGAGCCTCTGCTGGGCTTTCTTCTGGGTCGCGGCTGTGTTTGCCTTCCAGCTCAGGTCTTTGGAGATGGTGGTGCCCAGAAGGCGAACGCTGGTTACTCTTTCGACCTCGGTGCCGTTGATAAAGATCGGTGGGGGGGGGGAGAGGGCATGCTTCCTGAAATCCACAATCAGCTCTACGGTTTTGGATGAGTTGAGGACCAGCCTGTTCTCCCTGCACCACTGGGAAACTCTGTCAACCTCCTGGCGGTAGGCCTGCTCATCGTTGTTTGTTACTAGACCAACGATGGTGGTGTCATCTGCAAATTTGATGACCTTGACAGAGTTATCCCTGGATCTGCAGTTGTTCGTGTACAGGGAAAACAGGATTGGCGACAGGACGCAGCCTTGTGGGGCCCCAGTGTTCGTTGACCTTGGTTGAGAGGTGACATCCCCGAGTTTAACGACTTGGGTTCTGTTGGTCAGGAAGTCTGTGATCCACCCCCGGAGTGTGGGATGGACATTCAGCTCAGTGAGATTGTCCTGCAGTATGCGGGGGCAGATGGTGTTGAAGGCTGAGCTGAAGTCCAGAAGGAGAATCCTGGCGTATGTGTTAGGTTTGTCCAGGTGGTCGTATGTGAGCTCGAGGCAGATGTTGACAGCATCATCCGTGGATCTGTTCGTCCTGTATGCAAACTGGTACGGATCCATTTGGGGGGAGGTAACATGCTTGATGTGTGACAGGACGACTCTCTCGAAGGTTTTCATGATATTGGATGTCAGGGCCACTGGTCTGTAGTTATTGAGGTCAGAGTTTCCATGCTTTTTGGGGACAGGGATAATGGTGGACTTTTTGAAACATGCAGGGACTTTGCCAGCCTGGAGGGATTTGGAGAATATGGAAGCGAGGATGGGTGCCAGCTGGTGTGAGCATGTTTTCAGGCAGGCTGGTGACACGCCGTCAGGGCCAGAGGCTTTCCTGGGGTTTAGCGAGGACAGGTGGAAGAGGACGTCGGCCTCACTCACAGCTGGAGGGCTCAAGACTGAGAGATAATCTGCCCTAGGTGTGGGGTGTGCCGGTGCTGTATCTGGCTCCCCCCGTGCCTCCTGATCCTCAAACCTGCAATAAAAGTTGCTGAGGTCCTTGGCTAGCTCAGTACTGGGAGTCGCATGTTGTGGGGGAGGTTTATAGTTTGTGGTAGCTTTAAGTCCCTTCCAGACCGCTCGTGTGTCGTTAGATCGCAGGTTGCGCCTTATCCTTTCTGCATACTCCCTCTTTGCGGCGCTCAGTTCTCGCTTCAGGTTGTTCCTTGCTGTCTTGTAGTCCTCTCGGTTGCTGGATTTGTGCGCCACCTCCTTGCACCTCCGCAGTTGCCGTAGTTTGTTGGTAAACCACGGTTTATTGTTCGGATAGACTTTGAATGTCTTGGTTGGTACGCAAGAGTCTTCACAGAAGCTGATGTATGAAGAGATGTTGTCCGCCCACTCGTCAAGGTTTGGAGCTTCCATGGCCTTCCAGTCAGTGCAGTCGAAGCATGCCTGAAGTTGGAGCTTGGCCTCGCTGGACCACACTTTGGTGGACCTGAGAACAGGTTTGGCTGACTCCAGGCGCCTCCTGTAGGTGGGGATCAGGTGAATGAGAGAGTGGTCCGAGGAGCCCAGCGCTGCCCTTGGTATGGCTTTGTAGGCATTCTTCAGCCCTGTGTAGCAATGATCAAGAGTGTTCTGATTCCTGGTGGGGCAGGTCACATGCTGGTGGAAGCGTGGAAGCTCCTGGCGGAGGTTAGCCTTATTGAAGTCGCCCAGTACGATGAACAGCGAGTCGGGAAGGGTTGACTCCCATTTTGTGATGGTGTCGCTGAGGTCGCGCAGGGCATGTCTAACATCGGCATCGGGTGGTATGTACACACCAACAAAGACGTAGGAGGAGAACTCCCTGGGCGAATATTTTGGCCTGCAGTTGACAATTAGAAGTTCAAGCTCGGGGGAGCACTTCCTGGCTAGTACTGATGAGTTGGGGCACCATGATTGGCCGATGTAAAAACAGATGCCACCACCCTTCTTTTTACCCGAGAGAGTGGGGTCACGGTCTGCCCGAATGAGGCTGAAGTCTGGAAGGTGAAGGGCATTGTCTGGGATGTCCTCATGCAGCCACGTTTCTGTGAAGCAAAGGATTGGGGTGCTTCTGCAGAGCTCCATCTTTCCGCTGAGGAGTCGGAGTTCATCTAGTTTGTTCGGGAGGGAGCACACATTCGACAGCAGGACTGATGGGATGGCTGACCTAAGACCTTTCCTCTTTAGTCTCACCTGGGCACCTGCCCTGCAGCCCCTCATCCGCCGAGCCGCGGGGGATGTATGGGCCAGGCCTGCAAGCTCCTGTGCATGGCTCCAGACGGTGTTGTATAGCCGCCCGCCCTCGGAGAGCGTGCTGCGTGCTTCCCATCTCAGGAGCTGTGATCTGGTGTAGGTGATGCGCTGGGGTGGCATATGGGGAGCTGTGATCTGGTGAAGGTGATGCGCTGGGGTGGCATATGGGGAGCAGTTCCGAGTATGTGGTGAGAGGGGGGGGGGGAGTAGATGGGTGGTGATGCTAGCAGGAGTACACGTGGGCCTCAGGGTGCACCCTAACAGTCCATAGTAACAGGGGGGTGTTTGCGCCTGGAAGTACGTCTGGGAAACAGGATGAGGGGGTGAAAACCGCAGCTCATAACAGTCCGTAATTTAAACAGTCCCGAAGTGCTTTGCTATAAGCGGGGCAGATCAGTCTCACCGGAGGCAGGGACACAATTTGCAGATATGGTGCCCAGTAGGCACGAACAGTCTTTTATATTGCCCAGTACACAAGACAGTGTGAGCAGTAGGCAGACTGGGAACAGAGATCCCCCATATACAGTCCACAAGACAGTGTGAGCAGTAAGCAGACTGGGAACAGAGATCCCCCATATACAGTCCATCCACCAAAAAGTACTGTACCCCACAGTTCAAAAGAGAGTGCAAAAACTTACCCCCACAGCTGGCTGGTGCTTGGTGCAGTGGGGAGGATGGAGCACCTGGAGGCCGCCTCAGCTCAGCATTGCCAGGGATGCTGCCATGCCCTCTGAGAGGTGTGCCAGAGGACCCTTTTCTGGGTGTTATGGGCTGCTTGGGGTGCAGTGGTAGCTGATGGGCGACAGGTCCTCCCTGGGTGCTGGAGCAGCTGGCAGGCAGCGGTGACGAACCTGAAGCGGCTGGAGAGCAGCGGTGATGGTCCCTGCGTGGGCGGCCGTTGATGCAGTGGGGGGGCTTTGACGGGCGAGGAGGTGCCTGGCGCCTGGTGGAGCTTCTTGCTGGGGAAGATTCCTAGAGTCTGTGCTGGCGGGGGCTGAACAACAGCGGATCGCGCTCAGGATGGAGGAGGCCTTCCACGTGGGAGGCGTCGCACGGGACGACTACGTGAGGCCCTCCACGTGGTGGCACGAGTGATGGAGTCCAGCGGCAGTGACGGAGCGGCTCGCCGGAGCCGGAGCACTCCTTACCGAGGAGCAGGGTAGACAGCGGCTCCCAGCTGATGGACGGAGAGCAGCGCGGCGGGCCCGGACCCAGCTTCAGTAGCCGTACTGGGGAGGCCTCCCTCGGAGTGGTAGTGCGGCGGCAGAGGGCTAGAGACTCGGTGTGCCCGCCCGACACCAGTACCGCGCGGCTGTGTGCCCAGGGGTTGTGTACCCGGCAGAGGAGAGCCCCTCTTGGATCTCCAGGAGACCTTTGTGGATGATGCAGGCACCACGTGGACGGCGTCCGGAGGTGAGTGTGCTGAGAGCGCACTGAGAGCGCTGCTAGCTCTCAAAGGGTGCCTTCTAATGGCACTGAACAGCAGTGCCTAAGCCTAAAACCTAAAATAACCTAAACTAGGAACTAAAACTAGACTAGGGAACTGTCTGAGATCATGCTAGACAGTCGCTGTCTCACCGTCAGGAGACCTGGCTTCATTTTTCGCCATTTGCTGAATTTGCGTTCAATAATCTTTCTAGCTCTTCCACCAAATTGTCACCATTTCAAATAGTTACTGGCCGGAGTCCTAAATTTATCTCATTCTCCAGTCCAGTTCTTCTTAGAAAGAATTCTGGATTCTCTGAAGTTTTGCAATTATCTGCAGTACCTGGTGGATTGGAAAGGTTATGGTCCAGAGGAGAGGAGTTGGGTTCTTGCACGGCAAGTTCATGCCGATGAATTAATTCAGGAATTTCATTGTCATCATCCTGATAAGCCAGGCAGGAAGTGTCCGGAGGCCACCCCTCGAGGGGGTAATGTTACAAACCTATCTGACGCTGCTGCCGGTGGCTCCTCTGGCGTTTCTGGGCAGCGGCAGAAGACGCTTACTTCCTCTCCATCTGGCGGCACCCCCGGCTCCCCTGTGTATGTGAGTCAGCGCGGCGGTTCCAGTCATGTCTCTAGGCGGATGCACACGGTTCAGAACAGCCTTTATAGGCTAAGGAGGCGGTGTGAGGCATGTCTGCTGACGTAGTGGTCAGCTGACACTGGTTCCCGCAGGAGCGCTGCTGATTGGCTGTAAGTTACGGGGGAGTGGTTCTGTACTCTACCTTGGTATTTAAGTCCTGGCTTGTCAGTTGTCCAGTGTCCGTTATAGCTATCAGTTCGCTAGCGCTGGACCTTGCCTTACTGCTGTTCCTAGTCAGCTAGTTTTCAGAGCTATATGTATATATGCAGACACTGCTGATATAGATGTACTCTAGTTAGATCAGTATTTTATATTCTCTGGTTATCTGCCTTATTCTCCTGCTATCTATCTTATCTTGCCCCTAACTTTGATTCTGTCACATCCTTCCTGTACTGCAGTCATCTGATACTAGTTTATGATCTTGGCCTGTTTACAACTCTGTCTCTGCCTTACTCTTGGTACCTCAGTTTCTGATACGTGTATGACCTTTGGCTATCCCTGACTTCCCGATATCTATATTATCAAAGTATCTAGTGTTCAGGAATTACAGTTGAATAGAAATACAGAAAAGAGAGAATTAAGAAGAATTGCCTGAAAAGTTTGAAATACCATGTTTGGCTTTGTCCAATAAGTCTTTGTGCTGAATAATACAGTATTGCGTTTTGACCAGTGTCCAGCTGGCCTGTCAGTAGATGAAATTTGACAAATAGACAAATGATGCAGTACTGAGTGGATCCGTGGGTTTTATCCACTCTGTAGCCGGGACGTGGCTATGACAAACACAGTCCAGCTTTGCTGCAATTGGAGCTTGGGGCAGTCCCCCATCCAAGGACAGAGATCTGGCAAAATACCTGGTATGCCAATCTCTCAATGCCCATTAGTCATATAAATAAATGTATTGCATATTTGCATTCAGTAAGGCGATGAATTCACACATATAAAACATGAGTATTAAACTGTACGACTCAGAACTTGTACTGCCCAGCAGCTGTATGTGCGATTCCCCTGGAAATTTCACAGACTGGCCTTTATTATAATTCTGTAAATATGGGTTGGCTAGCATGCACTTGGGGCCTACAAAAGCGTGAATTATGAAAGAAAACTAATTTTAACGGTTTACTGAGAGTTTACATTCCCTTGTAAAAACAGCTGTGTGGTGAACACAGATAAGGATGTCCTTGAAGCTTCTGACAAAAATTTGGAGGTGTGAGGTTTAGAGAATGTCACGCTGGTAAGAGCCAGCTTCATGAGTTTTTGTCAGTGCCAACTCTGGATTGATGACTTCTTAGTCAGCAGGGGGGCTTGGAAGCCCAGGATGGCCTCTGATCAGCTGAGAGCTAATTAACTGTACTGCTGTCTGTGATAGCTGGAAAGGTTTAACCTGGGGGTGCCCCAATCATGAAGGATTGCTAGGCAGATTGCAGTCTGATGCTTTAAAATAGTGCGCCACAAGCTGACTGTGTAGCACCAGCATACTATCAAATTGTGCTGCTCTGCTAACTTATGCAGAGCAGCGTGTAGCCAGTCAGAGGAGCGGCAAAGAGAGAGGCGTGGCAAGTTAGAGACAGTGTCTGTGTCCCCTCCAGGTTGTAACAGGGAGCAATGTGACAACACGCCCCCATCAGTTCCCGCGGTACTGTGGCAACTCGAGTCCCAGGTCGGGCATTTTGTCTGCAGCCATGCACCAGAAAACACACAAGTAGGTGGAGGTGAAGAGAGGAGTGAAAATGAGAAGGGTAGATGAGTATCTGGCATCCTCTAAGTGGGCACTTGTGTGCAGTGTGTTTATATCAATGCGGGGCCCAATATTTTATTTTTGTGGGAAGGAGGAAAGTACAGATTCTGTAAGTTTGCTTTAAAATGGTGGTGGTGGTGGTGGTGGTTGGGGGGTTGGAAGGAGTCTGCATCTGCCTTATTATGCTTTGATGATGTGGAGGGGGGGAATGTTGGTAGATCTTGTGGACTCTGTAATTTGTAAAGTAGATCGCAAGCCGAAAAGTGTGGGCACCCCTGGTTTAACCATTTGGAAAGCTGTGATACTGTGTAAGACTGTATGAGGTAATGATGCATTGGATATGAAATATAGCAACGATGTCACAGCCCCTCTTCCCACCCTACCATATTACCAGTATTAAGTTGTTTCTAGACCACCTCAATATATTATGTAACCCTTTTTTAATCTTGTTCCTCCCTGACTGAGAGGAATCCACCAGACACTGACGTAAATGTCAATATCAAGAATTTATTTGTAATCTGAACCAATGGTCACTGGTAACTATTCAACCACAAATATCTTTCAACACATATATATTCTTTTCACATAACATATCAGTCAAATCTTCTCCTCTTCACAGACGGTGCACCGGTAAAAGCTGCCGAATGAAGTTCAGGTTACTCACATAAATGTGTACAAACAAGTGAGCTACAACAGTTCTATACTTCTTTTACAATCATCAACCAATTCTCAATACAACACTTGTTTATCACAGTACTATATGTTGGTGTATGAGGTCTTGGGCAGAAACATGTCTACTTCCTCTCCATCTGGCGGCACCCCCGGCTCCCCTGTGTATGTGAGTCAGCGCGGCGGTTCCGGCCATGTCTCTAGGCGGATGCACACGGTCCAGAACAGCCTTTATAGGCTAAGGAGGCGGTGTGAGGCATGTCTGCTGACGTAGTGGTCAGCTGACACTGGTTCCCGCAGGAGCGCTGCTGATTGGCTGGAAGTTACAGGGGAGTGGTTCTGTACTCTACCTTGGTATTTAAGTCCTGGCTTGTCAGTTGTCCAGTGTCCGTTACAGCTATCAGTTCGCTAGCACTGGACCTTGCCTTACTGCTGTTCCTAGTCAGCTAGTTTTCAGAGCTATATGTATATATGCAGACACTGCTGATATAGATGTACTCTAGTTAGATCAGTATTTTATATTCTCTGGTTATCTGCCTTATTCTCCTACTATCTATCTTATCTTGCCCCTAACTTTGATTCTGTCACATCCTTCCTGTACTGCAGTCATCTGATACTAGTTTATGATCTTGGCCTGTTTACAACTCTGTCTCTGCCTTACTCTTGGTACCTCAGTTTCTGATACGTGTATGACCTTTGGCTATCCCTGACTTCCCGATATCTATATTATCAAAGTATCTAGTGTTCAGGAATTACAGTTGAATAGAAATACAGAAAAAAGAGAATTAAGAAGAATTGCCTGAAAAGTTTGAAATACCATGTTTGGCTTTGTCCAATAAGTCTTTGTGCTGAATAATACAGTATTGCGTTTTGACCAGTGTCCAGCTGGCCTGTCGGTAGATGAAATTTGACAAATAGACAAATGATGCAGTACTGAGTGGATCCGTGGGTTTTATCCACTCTGTAGCCGGGACGTGGCTATGACAAACACAGTCCAGCTTTGCTGCAATTGGAGCTTGGGGCAGTCCCCCATCCAAGGACAGAGATCTGGCAGAATACCTGGTATGCCAATCTCTCAATGCCCATTAGTCATATAAATAAATGTATTGCATATTTGCATTCAGTAAGGCGATGAATTCACACATATGAAACATGAGTATTAAACTGTACGACTGAGAACTTGTACTGCCCAGCAGCTGTATGTGCGATTCCCTTGGAAATTTCACAGACTGGCCTTTATTATAATTCTGTAAATATGGGTTGGCTAGCATGCACTTGGGGCCTACAAAAGCGTGAATTATGAAAGAAAACTAATTTTAAGGGTTTACTGAGAGTTTACATTCCCTTGTAAAAACAGCTGTGTGGTGAACACAGATAAGGATGTCCTTGAAGCTTCTGACAAAAATTTGGAGGTGTGAGGTTTAGAGAATGTCACGCTGGTAAGAGCCAGCTTCATGAGTTTTTGTCAGTGCCAACTCTGGATTGATGACTTCTTAGTCAGCAGGGGGGCTTGGAAGCCCAGGATGGCCTCTGATTAGCTGAGAGCTAATTAACTGTACTGCTGTCTGTGATAGCTGGAAAGGTTTAACATGGGGGTGCCCCAATCATGAAGGATTGCTAGGCAGATTGCTGTCTGATGCTTTAAAATAGTGCGCCACAAGCTGACTGTGTAGCACCAGCATACTATCAAATTGTGCTGCTCTGCTAACTTATGCAGAGCAGCGTGTAGCCAGTCAGAGGAGCGGCAAAGAGAGAGGCGTGGCAAGTTAGAGACAGTGTCTGTGTCCCCTCCAGGTTGTAACAGGGAGCAATGTGACAACACGCCCCCATCAGTTCCCGCGGTACTGTGGCAACTCGAGTCCCAGGTCGGGCATTTTGTCTGCAGCCATGCACCAGAAAACACACAAGTAGGTGGAGGTGAAGAGAGGAGTGAAAATGAGAAGGGTAGATGAGTATCTGGCATCCTCTAAGTGGGCACTTGTGTGCAGTGTGTTTATATCAATGCGGGGCCCAATATTTTATTTTTGTGGGAAGGAGGAAAGTACAGATTCTGTAAGTTTGCTTTAAAATGGTGGTGGTGGTGGTGGTGGTTGGGGGGTTGGAAGGAGTCTGCATCTGCCTTATTATGCTTTGATGATGTGGAGGGGGGGAATGTTGGTAGATCTTGTGGACTCTGTAATTTGTAAAGTAGATCGCAAGCCGAAAAGTGTGGGCACCCCTGGTTTAACCATTTGGAAAGCTGTGATACTGTGTAAGACTGTATGAGGTAATGATGCATTGGATATGAAATATAGCAACGATGTCACAGCCCCTCTTCCCACCCTACCATATTACCAGTATTAAGTTGTTTCTAGACCACCTCAATATATTATGTAACCCTTTTTTAATCTTGTTCCTCCCTGACTGAGAGGAATCCACCAGACACTGACGTAAATGTCAATATCAAGAATTTATTTGTAATCTGAACCAATGGTCACTGGTAACTATTCAACCACAAATATCTTTCAACACATATATATTCTTTTCACATAACATATCAGTCAAATCTTCTCCTCTTCACAGCCGGTGCACCGGTAAAAGCTGCGGAATGAAGTTCAGGTTACTCACATAAATGTGTACAAACAAGTGAACTACAACAGTTCTATACTTCTTTTACAATCATCAACCACTTCTCAATACAACACTTGTTTATCACAGTACTATATGTTGGTGTATAAGGGCTTGGGCAGAAACAGGTCTACTGAGCAACTTCAGTTCTAAACAGTCTCTGTCCCTTGTTACCAAGTCCAAGCTATATTGCTCAGCAAAACCTTACGTATTAGAGTTCTTTTTCCTTTTATGGCACTGAAACAATTTCCGCTCTTTGGGGTTTCGAGGATTTCTCAGACTCTCTTTTTATCTTTGTTGTGGCCTCAAACCAAATAAAACCAAATCAAATAAAAATAAGCAAACAAACATAAATGAGAAAGAAACAAAGGAAACAAATGAACTGGAGTATAGCACCAATACTTTGCTTAGGTAATACTGCTCTTTGACTCTGCTTGGTTAGATTCCACACTAGATGAAGCTCCAGCTTAAATGAGTGTAACACTTGGACATAAATCCCTGATTGACTCCTTCTCTCTATCAGGTGCTATTTTCTTTCCACTTCAGTTCTTTCACTGTAACAGGATGCAGAGTGACTCAGTTACAAAACTTCTCTTTTTCTGCTGGTAGGTTAACAGAACTTGTTGTGTCTAACTGACAAATTCTCCTTATCTTAAAGGTTCTCTCCTTTTCTTCTCCACAGGCAGGGCCGGCCCGCTTATGAGGCGGGGTGAGGCAGGTTCCTCAGGCGGCAGGAAGTGGAGGGGCGGCACCAGGCATTAAGAGGAAGTGCCTGCGCCTGGTTCTTGCCGCCCTCCGGAGAAACCGGACAGGTCACTGTGACTGGGAGGAGTGTCACTATGCTACCTACCGGCTACCGCCGCCGCCCGCCTGGCCACCTCAAGTGCTGCAGTGAAGTCTCCGACCCTGCCTGGCAGTGACAGCACGCAGCACACCGAATCAGTGAGTCAGTGACCCTGGCCTGGCTGCACAGTGGCGCGGCGCTAGCCCTGTGACGTGCCGCCCACCCACCATGCCGGACTTCCGAGTCCGAGGCAGCTCTGCGGCCTACTAGGTCTAGGCCTCTGTGAGGCTGTCCTGGCTGCACCGCTGTGCTGCTCCCGCCTCCGCCTGCAGAATCCGGACTGGGACGGAAGTAACTGAGTCACGCTGCCTCCGCCCGCTGCCCGCCATGGTAGTCACGGTCACTGAGTGCTGCCGCCCGTGACCGTGACAATGATGAGCCCGCTGACCGCCGTTGCGTTGCCCCCCGGCCTTGCCCGCCCAGCCCAGCGAGAGATGGAGCATGATGGAGGAGCAAGCTCGTTGCCCTCTTGCTTGCCGCCAGCACAAGATGGATGCTGGCTCGTGCCCGACGCCTGGCCTGCCCTCAGCCATCGTCGTCAATCATCGTCGACCCCACCATCCCCGGTGAGTCACTTTGCTGCGGCTGCCCCAGGCTCTGGCTCTGGCTGCTGTTCACGGTGGGGTCGGGTCGGATTCCGTTTTTTGTATTTTTATATAATGCATCTATGTAGTTTGACTGGTGTGGAGGAGATGGTGGTATATTTATTTGGAATGGGTGGGGAGGAGGGTAAGGGTGCCTGTGGGTGGGGAGGAGGGTGAGGATGACCGTGGGTGGTGAGGAGGATGAGGATGGCCGTGGCTGGGGAGGAGGATGATGAGGATGGCCGTGGCTGGGGAGGATGATGAGGATGGCCGTGGCTGGGGAGGAGGATGAGGGTGCCCGTGGCTGGGGAGGAGGATGAGGGTGCCCGTGGCTGGGGAGGAGGATGAGGATGGCCGTGGCTGGGGAGGAGGATGAGGATGGCCGTGGCTGGGGAGGAGGATGAGGGTGCCTGTGGCTGGGGAGGAGGATGAGGGTGCCCGTGGCTGGGGAGGAGGGTAAGGGTGCCCGTGGCTGGTGAGGAGGCTAAGGGTGCCCATGGCTGGGGAGGAGGGTAAGGGTGCCCGTGGGTGGTGAGGAGGAAGAGGGTGCCCGTGGGTGGTGAGGAGGATGAGGATGGCCGTGGCTGGGGAGGAGGATGAGGGTGCCCGTGGCTGGGGGGGAATGAGAGTGCCCGTGGCTGGGGGGGGGGGGGGGATGAGGTTGCCCGTGGCTGGGGGGGAGGATGAGGGTGCCCGTGGCTGGGGGGGAGGATGAGGGTGCCCATGGCTGGGGAGGAGGGTGAGAAAGAATGACCGTGGGTGGTGAGGAGGGTAAGGGTCAAAAAAACATTAAAGGGTAAGGCCCCGTTCACACTTGCGGTTTTTTAAAAACCGAAACGGATGTCCGGACCGCACCGGATCCGGACCGGACCTGATCCGTACGGTTCCTATCCGGATCCGTTCCGGATCCGGTTCGTTTGCATCCGTTTTCCGTGCGGTATAAACACGGTTGCGGTCCGGATCCGTTTGAGATAACACGCTGTATAATAATACCAGGGGTCTGGGAGGTCGGCAGAAGCTCTGGGGTCGTTGTAGTTCCTCACCTCCTCGTTATCAGACGTATCGGACATGTTGCTTCCGGGGAGCTCCAGCGTGAGGTCGCTGCTGCTCCACTCTGTGGGCGCTGGGCCCATGTGTCCCCGTCCAGGATGGCCGCTGTAGCATGGAGGAAGCATGGGAGGTGGGGTGGAGCGTCCGTTTTTTACGGCCAGTGTGTTGTGCGCTCTCCGGTTCTCATTGGTTTGTATTGGCCGGATGCAACAGTCCGGCTCCGCTCCGGATACGTCTGCCGGAGGAGCCGCACCAAAAAATAGCGCATGTTGGATCTTACGCCGGAGTTCGGATCCGGTCCGGCTCCGGTCCGGCTCCGGTCCGGACGGAACGGACACATGTGAACGGACGCATAGACTTTCATTGCTGTGCCGTGCGTCCGTTCCGTCCGTTCCGCATGCGGTCCGGCTCCGGCACGGCGATTCCGGACGGCGACCGCCAATGTGAACCGGGCCTTAACTGGAGGAGGAGTACACTCCAAAGAACACAACGTATTAACTAGGTTATAAACATATAAATTTTATTATTGAATTCCATAGTTTTAAAAGGAAATAAATTCCAATAAAAGCCACTATGCCTGCACTGGGGTCGGCCGACCCTCCAACTCACATGTATGCAATGCACCTTCAATTCCTCTTGGCAAAAATAAAGGTAATGTTCCTCATAGACTATGGTAGCCACAGTAGTTGTTAGTGAAGCAACAGCAGTCCAAGCAATGCAGCACAAAGGAAGAGAAAAGAGGCTCCAGTCGCAAGCCCATACAATAGTGTACTTCATAAAAGCAGCAGCATAAGCGGCATGATGCACTCTTGGAGGCTATAAACATACTCTACCAGCTCCACGGTGTCAGCAACATGGAACGGCTCCAGTTAGATGTCTCCGTGCATGCTGCGGGTAGACCGCGTAGAGTCGCTATGTGGCTACCATTGAAGGCCTCCTGGCCGGTGATGGTGAGTCCAGAAAAGGAGGGTGAGGGTGCCCGTGGGTGGTGAGCAGGGTAAGGGTGCCCGTGGGTGGTGAGGATGGCCGTGGGTGGGGAGGAGGGTAAGGATGCTCATGGGTGGTGAGGAGGGTGAGGATGGCCGTGGGTGGGGAGGAGGATAAGGGTGCCCGTGGGTGGTGAGGAGGATAAGGGTGCCCGTGGGTGGTGAGGAGGGTGAGGATGAATGACCGTGGGTGGGGAGGAGGGTAAGGGTGCCCGTGGGTGGGGAGGAGGGTAAGGGTGCCCGGAGGGGGGGTGCCTGGGGCCCGGGGGGGGGGCGCCTTCATGATCTTTGCCTCAGGCAGCAGAAAGTCCAGGACCGGCCCTGTCCACAGGCCTTGTACTTCTGCAGGGAATCTATTACTTTACATTTACTTTTACTGTTGGGCTGTTTGCAACATCAACTGAGGGACTCACAGTCTGACAGGCAAATGTCTCAGAATCTCCATAACTGAGCTTTCAAATCACCGAGGGGTTTCATGGAGGCTATACACTTTTTGGCAACATCATTCAAGATAACTGGAATATGAACTGAGCAAAGTCTTAATCTCTCAGACATACACAGTGCTGTATTGTAGAAATAAACTTGTTCAGCATAATTCAGTTACTGTTTCTTTAAGTTCATTACAGACAGGCAGATCTTAATTCGCCACCTTAATCAGAGGCAGGGGCGTCGCTAGCCCTGTTTTAGGGGGGCACGTGCCCCCAATCTTTCCTGGGGTGCCACGGATCTCCCGGCCGCCGCTGCCCCCTCTGTCAGCGGCTCCCTCCAGCCGCCGCCGCCGCGTCTCAGACCTCAGGATCAGGCGGCGAGCCGGCGACCAATCGCGCGGGCGCTAGGACCCAGCGCCCGCACTGATATGCGGAAGTGACATCACTTCCGCATATCGAGCGGGTGCGTCCAGCGCCCGCTCGTACATCTGGTCGGGTCGCCGCTGATCCTGAGGTCTGCTGAGAGGTAGGGGGGGGAGCGGCGGCGGCTAGAGAGGGGGCCTCCCTGTCACTCACTCACTCACTCACTCACTAAAGGGGCTCCCTGGCACGCACTCACTCCCTAAAGGGGCTCCCTGGCACTCACTCACTCCCTAAAGGGGCTCCCTGGCACTCACTCACTCCCTAAAGGGGTTCCCTGGCACTCACTCACTCCCTAAAGGGGCTCCCTGGCACTCACTCACTCCCTAAAGGGCCTCCCTGTCACTTACTCACTCACTCACTCACTCACTAAAGGGGCTCCCTGGCACTCACTCACTCCCTAAAGGGGCTCCCTGGCACTCACTCACTCCCTAAAGGGGCTCCCTGGCACTCACTCACTCCCTAAAGGGGCTCCCTGTCACTCACTCACTCCCTAAAGGGGCTACCTGTCACTCACTCACTCCCTAAAGGGGCTACCTGTCACTCACTCACTCCCTAAAGGGGCTCCCTGTCACTCACTCACTCCCTAAAGGGGCTCCCTGTCACTCACTCACTCCCTAAAGAGGCTCCCTGGCACTCACTCACTCCCTAAAGGGGCTCCCTGGCACTCACTCACTCCCTAAAGGGGCTCCCTGGCACTCACTCACTCCCTAAAGGGGCTCCCTGGCACTCACTCACTCCCTAAAGGGGCTCCCTGGCACTCACTCACTCCCTAAAGGGGCTCCCTGGCACTCACTCACTCCCTAAAGGGGCTCCCTGGCACTCACTCACTCCCTAAAGGGGCTCCCTGTCACTCACTCACTCCCTAAAGGGGCTACCTGTCACTCACTCACTCCCTAAAGGGGCTACCTGTCACTCACTCACTCCCTAAAGGGGCTCCCTGTCACTCACTCACTCCCTAAAGGGGCTCCCTGTCACTCACTCACTCCCTAAAGGGGCTCCCTGGCACTCACTCACTCCCTAAAGGGGCTCCCCTGGCACTCACTCACTCCCTAAAGGGGCTCCCCTGGCACTCACTCCCTAAAGGGGCTCCCCTGGCACGCACCCACTCCCTAAAGGGGCTCCCTGGCACGCACGCACTCCCTAAAGGGGCTCCCTGGCACGCACTCACTCCCTAAAGGGGCTACCTGTCACTCACTCACTCCCTAAAGGGGCTACCTGTCACTCACTCACTCCCTAAAGGGGCTCCCTGTCACTCACTCACTCCCTAAAGGGGCTCCCTGTCACTCACTCACTCCCTAAAGGGGCTCCCTGGCACTCACTCACTCCCTAAAGGGGCTCCCCTGGCACTCACTCACTCCCTAAAGGGGCTCCCCTGGCACTCACTCCCTAAAGGGGCTCCCCTGGCACGCACCCACTCCCTAAAGGGGCTCCCTGGCACGCACCCACTCCCTAAAGGGGCTCCCTGGCACGCACTCACTCCCTAAAGGGGCTACCTGTCACTCACTCACTCCCTAAAGGGGCTACCTGTCACTCACTCACTCCCTAAAGGGGCTCCCTGTCACTCACTCACTCCCTAAAGGGGCTCCCTGTCACTCACTCACTCCCTAAAGGGGCTCCCTGGCACTCACTCACTCCCTAAAGGGGCTCCCCTGGCACTCACTCACTCCCTAAAGGGGCTCCCCTGGCACTCACTCCCTAAAGGGGCTATCCTGGCACGCACCCACTCCCTAAAGGGGCTCCCTGGCACGCACCCACTCCCTAAAGGGGCTCCCTGGCACGCACTCACTCACTAAAGGGGCTCCCTGGCACGCACTCACTCACTAAAGGGGCTCCCTGGCACTCACTCACTCCCTAAAGGGCCTCCCTGTCACTCACTCACTCCCTAAAGGGGCTCCCTGTCACTCACTCACTCCCTAAAGGGGCTCCCTGTCACTCACTCACTGCCTAAAGGGGCTCCCTGTCACTCACTCACTGCCTAAAGGGGCTCCCTGTCACTCACTCACTGCCTAAAGGGGCTTCCTGTCACTCACTCACTGCCTAAAGGGGCTTCCTGTCACTCACTCACTGCCTAAAGGGGCTCCCTGGCACTCACTCACTGCCTAAAGGGGCTTCCTGGCACTCACTCACTGCCTAAAGGGGCTTCCTGGCACTCACTCACTGCCTAAAGGGGCTTCCTGGCACTCACTCACTGCCTAAAGGGGCTCCCCTGGCACTCACTCCCTCCCTAAAGGGGCTCCCTGGCACTCACTCACTACCTAAAGGTGCTCCCTGTCACTCACTATCGGGGTCCCTGTCACTCACTACCTAACTGGAGGCGCCTGTCACTCACTAGCTAACCTGGGGGTCCCTGTCACTCACTACCTAACTTGGGGGGGGCTACCATATTAAGGGGGCATTCTGCCTATTTATGTGAAATGCTGTCTATTTATGTGCCTCATGACTGCTGAATGTGTCTTGTTGGGAGCCTTATGATTTGTTGGGGGCCTCATGATTGCTGAATTTGTCTTGTTGGGGGCCTCATGATTTGTTGGGGGCCTCATGATTGCTGAATTTGTCTTGTTGGGGGCCTCATGATTGCTGAATTTGTCTTGTTGGGGGCCTCATGATTTGTTGGAGGCCTCATGATTGCTGAATTTGTCTTGTTGGGGGCCTCCTGATTTGTTGGGGGCCTCATGATTGCTGAATATGTCTTGTTGGGGGTCACATGATTGCTAACTGCGAGACTATGGGAAAAGCTGAATCCTTATCATATGAGACAATAGCATTAAACCTACTTTTTTAGCGTTTTAAAACAGAAAATAAAACTGGGAGGTTCTAAAAAATTGAATACATTTTTCAGGAGTAGGATGGATGAAATTGTTTATCTTCACAGTTTATTTTCAACTTGGATTTTCCATAATGTTCATGTATGAGTTAAAACGTTTGTACAGTATTTAGTTTAAATTGCTGTTGCCACTTTGCGATAGATACCGGTAAGTGACTTTTGGGTTGCAGTTTGGGCACTCGGCCTCCAAAAGGTTCGCCACCACTGTCCTAATCTGATGTCCCACCATTGCTAGGTTCATGTAAATTTGTCTCCACCCGTTACCACACCTATATTCTGGTCCATGGCCCACCCATTTTTTGGTGCGGCGCGATAAGCACGCCACACAACGTGATCGTCATATTTTTGGCACGCTAGCTGCAGTGTGCTGAATTCTGCTGCCTACAGTATGTACAGTATACGCTGTTCTCTAGTGCTTGCACTGTGTGCTGATTTACCTCCAGTGTGTACAGTGTAAGGTGTTACTCTGTGCCTTTGATTGTAAACCAGCTGTATTGTATGCTGATCCCTGCTACTTTCAGTATGTACAGTATTAGCTGTAAAGCCTGGTACACACATACAATTTTGATTAGCCAATTTTAGCTCTGTTCATAAAATTCATTGTCTGTTGGCCCACTTACTGCACGGGGGTGGGAAATTGGGGGTCAGTGATTGACCAATCAAAATTGTATGTGCGTATACATCTTTGATCTATGCCTATACTGATTGTAAATGATCGAAATAAAGGACAGGGGGCTCCGTCCAATATTTCGATGGGCAGGCCCGTTATCCGTAGCTTACACCGCTGCTAAGTTCATGTACATTTGGCCCCACCCATGGCCACGCCCACTCACCGCATGGCCACGCCCATTTTTGCCGCATGTACCTCCCCTCCTGGTGCCCACAGGTGCCACTGATTAGTGTTGGGCGAACAGTGTTCGCCACTGTTCGGGTTCTGCAGAACATCACCCTGTTCGGGTGATGTTCGGGTTCGGCCGAACACCTTATGGTGTTCGGCCAAACTGTTCGGCCATATGGCCGAACTAAGAGCGCATGGCCGAACGTTACCCGAACGTTCGGCTAGCGCTGTGATTGGCCGAACGGGTCACGTGTAGTGTTGGGCGAACATCTAGATGTTCGGGTTCGGGCCGAACATGGCCGAACTCCGAACATAATGGAAGTCAATGGGGACCCGAACTTTCGTGCTTTGTAAAGCCTCCTTACATGCTACATACCCCAAATTTACAGGGTATGTGCACCTTGGGAGTGGGTACAAGAGGGAAAAAAAATTTAGCAAAAAGAGCTTATAGTTTTTGAGAAAATCGATTTTAAAGTTTCAAAGGGAAAACTGTCTTTTAAATGCGGGAAATGTCTGTTTTCTTTGCACAGGTAACATGCTTTTTGTCGGCATGCAGTCATAAATGTAATACATATAAGAGGTTCCAGGAAAAGGGACCGGTAACGCTAACCCAGCAGCAGCACACGTGATGGAACAAGAGGAGGGTGGCGCAGGAGGAGAAGGCCACGCTTTGAGACACAACAACCCAGGCCTTGCATGAGGACAAGAAGCGTGCGGATAGCAATTCGCATTTTGTCGCCATGCAGTCATAAATGTAATACAGATGAGAGATTCAATAAACAGGGACCGGAAACGCTAACCCATCACAGATGTTCATTGTTCATGTTACTTGGTTGGGGTCCGGGAGTGTTGCGTAGTCGTTTCCAATCCAGGATTGATTCATTTTAATTTGAGTCAGACGGTCTGCATTTTCTGTGGAGAGGCGGATACGCCGCCGATCTGTGACGATGCCTCCGGCAGCACTGAAACAGCGTTCCGACATAACGCTGGCTGCCGGGCAAGCCAGCACCTCTATTGCGTACATTGCCAGTTTGTGCCAGGTGTCTAGCTTCGATACCCAATAGTTGAAGGGTGCAGATGGATTGTTCAACACAGCTACGCCATCTGACATGTAGTCCTTGACCATCTTCTCCAGGCGATCGGTGTTGGAGGTGGATCTGCACGCTTGCTGTTCTGTGTGCTGCTGCATGGGTGTCAGAAAATTTTCCCACTCCAAGGACACTGCCGATACCATTCCCTTTTGGGCACTAGCTGCGGCTTGTGTTGTTTGCTGCCCTCCTGGTCGTCCTGGGTTTGCGGAAGTCAGTCTGTCGGCGTACAACTGGCTAGAGGAGGGGGAGGATGTCAATCTCCTCTCTAAAGTCTCCACAAGGGCCTGCTGGTATTCTTCCATTTTGACCTGTCTGGCTCTTTCTTCAAGCAGTTTTGGAACATTGTGTTTGTACCGTGGATCCAGAAGGGTATAAACCCAGTAATTGGTGTTGTCCAGAATGCGCACAATGCGTGGGTCGCGTTCAATGCAGTCCTAGGCCGAAGAGGTCATAGCCTAGGGTCACAAAACCTGTTTATTGGGCAATTTCAATGGTGGCGAGTCTGACGTACATAAATCGCAGCAATGGCCGTTAGCAACGTCTGAATCTCACGAAATGTCTCATGCAGGTAGAAGACATATTGTTAGACTTGGATTCCAAAGATGGGGTCCCTACATCTCTGCAAACCAGAGTTACAGGGGTCCAAAATTGGTAAAATCCCCCATAGGATTTTATTGGCTCCCTATTTCACTTTCCAAAATCTCACATCTTTTCAAAGGGCAATGGCTCAGCAGTACCAAATTTTCTAGCATTGTAGGGACCCTTAGGGGGAACATGACTGGTGAGTTTCGGGCCCCTAGGCCGAAGAGGTCATAGCCTAGGGTCACAAAAACCTGTTTATTGGGGCTATTTCAATGGTAGTGATGGTGACGTACATAAATCGCAGCAATGGCCGTTAGCAAAGTCTGAATCTCACGAAATGTCTCATGCAGGTAGAAGACATATTGTTAGACTTGGATTCCAAAGATGGAGTCCCTACATCTCTGCAAACCAGAGTTACAGGGGTCCAAAATTGGTAAAATCCCCCATAGGATTTCATTGGCTCCCTATTTCACTTTCCAAAATCTCACATCTTTCCAAAGGGCAATGGCTCAGCAGTACCAAATTTTCTAGCATTGTAGGGACCCTTAGGGGGAACATGACTGGTGAGTTTCGGGCCCCTAGGCCGAAGAGGTCATAGCCTAGGGTCACAAAAACCTGTTTATTGGGGCTATTTCAATGGTAGTGATGGTGACGTACATAAATCGCAGCAATGGCCGTTAGCAAAGTCTGAATCTCACGAAATGTCTCATGCAGGTAGAAGACATATTGTTAGACTTGGATTCCAAAGATGGGGTCCCTACATCTCTGCAAACCAGAGTTACAGGGGTCCAAAATTGGTAAAATCCCCCATAGGATTTCATTGGCTCCCTATTTCACTTTCCAAAATCTCACATCTTTTCAAAGGGCAATGGCTCAGCAGTACCAAATTTTCTAGCATTGTAGGGACCCTTAGGGGGAACATGACTGGTGAGTTTCGGGCCCCTAGGCCGAAGAGGTCATAGCCTAGGGTCACAAAAACCTGTTTATTGGGGCTATTTCAATAGTAGTGATTGTGACGTACATAAATCGCAGCAATGGCCGTTAGCAAAGTCTGAATCTCACGAAATGTCTCATGCAGGTAGAAGACATATTGTTAGACTTGGATTCCAAAGATGGGGTCCCTACATCTCTGCAAACCAGAGTTACAGGGGTCCAAAATTGGTAAAATCCCCCATAGGATTTCATTGGCTCCCTATTTCACTTTCCAAAATCTCACATCTTTTCAAAGGGCAATGGCTCAGCAGTACCAAATTTTCTAGCATTGTAGGGACCCTTAGGGGGAACATGACTGGTGAGTTTCGGGCCCCTAGGCCGAAGAGGTCATAGCCTAGGGTCACAAAAACCTGTTTATTGGGGCTATTTCAATGGTAGTGATGGTGACGTACATAAATCGCAGCAATGGCCGTTAGCAAAGTCTGAATCTCACGAAATGTCTCATGCAGGTAGAAGACATATTGTTAGACTTGGATTCCAAAGATGGGGTCCCTACATCTCTTCAAACCAGAGTTACAGGGGTCCAAAATTGGTAAAATCCCCCATAGGATTTCATTGGCTCCCTATTTCACTTTCCAAAATCTCACATCTTTTCAAAGGGCAATGGCTCAGCAGTACCAAATTTTCTAGCATTGTAGGGACCCTTAGGGGGAACATGACTGGTGAGTTTCGGGCCCCTAGGCCGAAGAGGTCATAGCCTAGGGTCACAAAAACCTGTTTATTGGGGCTATTTCAATAGTAGTGATTGTGACGTACATAAATCGCAGCAATGGCCGTTAGCAAAGTCTGAATCTCACGAAATGTCTCATGCAGGTAGAAGACATATTGTTAGACTTGGATTCCAAAGATGGGGTCCCTACATCTCTGCAAACCAGAGTTACAGGGGTCCAAAATTGGTAAAATCCCCCATAGGATTTCATTGGCTCCCTATTTCACTTTCCAAAATCTCACATCTTTTCAAAGGGCAATGGCTCAGCAGTACCAAATTTTCTAGCATTGTAGGGACCCTTAGGGGGAACATGACTGGTGAGTTTCGGGCCCCTAGGCCGAAGAGGTCATAGCCTAGGGTCACAAAAACCTGTTTATTGGGGCTATTTCAATGGTAGTGATGGTGACGTACATAAATCGCAGCAATGGCCGTTAGCAAAGTCTGAATCTCACGAAATGTCTCATGCAGGTAGAAGACATATTGTTAGACTTGGATTCCAAAGATGGGGTCCCTACATCTCTGCAAACCAGAGTTACAGGGGTCCAAAATTGGTAAAATCCCCCATAGGATTTCATTGGCTCCCTATTTCACTTTCCAAAATCTCACATCTTTCCAAAGGGCAATGGCTCAGCAGTACCAAATTTTCTAGCATTGTAGGGACCCTTAGGGGGATCATGACTGGTGAGTTTTGCCACTGCTGAGCCATTGCCCTTTGAAATGGTGTGAGATTTTGGAACGGTAAATAGGAGGCCCAATGAAAGCCTATGGGGGATTTTACCAATTTTGGACCCCTGTAACTCTGGTTTGCAGAGATGTAGGGACCCCATCTTTGGAATCTAAGTCTAACAATATGTCTTCTACCTGCATGAGACATTTCGTGAGATTCAGACGTTGCTAACGGCCATGGCTGAGATTTATGTACGCCACCATCACTACCATTGAAATAGCCCAAATAAACAGGTTTTTGTGACCCTAGGCTATGACCTCTTCGGCCTAGGGGCCCGAAACTCACCAGTCATGTTCCCCCTAAGGGTCCCTACAATGCTAGAAAATTTGGTACTGCTGAGCCATTGCCCTTTGAAAAGATGTGAGATTTTGGAAAGTGAAATAGGGAGGCAATGAAATCCTATGGGGGATTTTACCAATTTTGGACCCCTGTAACTCTGGTTTGCAGAGATGTAGGGACCCCATCTTTGGAATCCAAGTCTAACAATATGTCTTCTACCTGCATGAGACATTTCGTGAGATTCAGACTTTGCTAACGGCCATTGCTGCGATTTATGTACGTCACCATCACTACCATTGAAATAGCCCCAATAAACAGGTTTTTGTGACCCTAGGCTATGACCTCTTCGGCCTAGGGGCCCGAAACTCACCAGTCATGTTCCCCCCAAGGGTCCCTACAATGCTAGAAAATTTGGTACTGCTGAGCCATTGCCCTTTGAAAAGATGTGAGATTTTGGAAAGTGAAATAGGGAGCCAATGAAATCCTATGGGGGATTTTACCAATTTTGGACCCCTGTAACTCTGGTTTGCAGAGATGTAGGGACCCCATCTTTGGAATCCAAGTCTAACAATATGTCTTCTACCTGCATGAGACATTTCGTGAGATTCAGACTTTGCTAACGGCCATTGCTGCGATTTATGTACGTCACCATCACTACCATTGAAATAGCCCCAATAAACAGGTTTTTGTGACCCTAGGCTATGACCTCTTCGGCCTAGGGGCCCGAAACTCACCAGTCATGTTCCCCCTAAGGGTCCCTACAATGCTAGAAAATTTGCCACTGCTGAGTAATTGCCCTTTGAAAAGATGTGAGATTTTGGAACTGTAAATAGGAGGCCCAATGAAAGCCTATGGGGGATTTTACCAAATTTGGAGCCCTGTAACTCTGGTTTGCAGAGATGTAGGGAACCCATCTTTGGAATCCAAGTCTAACAATATGTCTTCTACCTGCATGAGACATTTCGTGAGATTCAGACGTTGCTAACGGCCATTGCTGCGATTTATGTACGTCAGACTCGCCACCATTGAAATTGCCCAATAAACAGGTTTTGTGACCCTAGGCTATGACCTCTTCGGCCTAGGACTGCATTGAACGCGACCCACGCATTGTGCGCATTCTGGACAACACCAATTACTGGGTTTATACCCTTCTGGATCCACGGTACAAACACAATGTTCCAAAACTGCTTGAAGAAAGAGCCAGACAGGTCAAAATGGAAGAATACCAGCAGGCCCTTGTGGAGACTTTAGAGAGGAGATTGACATCCTCCCTCTCCTCTAGCCAGTTGTACGCCGACAGACTGACTTCCGCAAACCCAGGACGACCAGGAGGGCAGCAAACAACACAAGCCGCAGCTAGTGCCCAAAAGGGAATGGTATCGGCAGTGTCCTTGGAGTGGGAAAATTTTCTGACACCCATGCAGCAGCACACAGAACAGCAAGCGTGCAGATCCACCTCCAACACCGATCGCCTGGAGAAGATGGTCAAGGACTACATGTCAGATGGCGTAGCTGTGTTGAACAATCCATCTGCACCCTTCAACTATTGGGTATCGAAGCTAGACACCTGGCACAAACTGGCAATGTACGCAATAGAGGTGCTGGCTTGCCCGGCAGCCAGCGTTATGTCGGAACGCTGTTTCAGTGCTGCCGGAGGCATCGTCACAGATCGGCGGCGTATCCGCCTCTCCACAGAAAATGCAGACCGTCTGACTCAAATTAAAATGAATCAATCCTGGATTGGAAACGACTACGCAACACTCCCGGACCCCAACCAAGTAACATGAACAATGAACATCTGTGATGGGTTAGCGTTTCCGGTCCCTGTTTATTGAACCTCTCATCTGTATTACATTTATGACTGCATGGCGACAAAATGCAAATTGCTATCCGCACGCTTCTTGTCCTCATGCAAGGCCTGGGTTGTTGTGTCTCAAAGCGTGGCCTTCTCCTCCTGCGCCACCCTCCTCTTGTTCCATCACGTGTGCTGCTGCTGGGTTAGCGTTACCGGTCCCTTTTCCTGGAACCTCTTATATGTATTACATTTATGACTGCATGCCGACAAAAAGCATGTTACCTGTGCAAAGAAAACAGACATTTCCCGCATTTAAAAGACAGTTTTCCCTTTGAAACTTTAAAATCGATTTTCTCAAAAACTATAAGCTCTTTTTGCTATTTTTTTTTCCTCTTGTACCCACTCCCAAGGTGCACATACCCTGTAAATTTGGGGTATGTAGCATGTAAGGAGGCTTTACAAAGCACAAAAGTTCGGGTCCCCATTGACTTCCATTATGTTCGGAGTTCGGGTCGAACACCCGAACATCGCGGCCATGTTCGGCCTGTTCGGCCCGAACCCGAACATCTAGATGTTCGCCCAACACTACCACTGATCTCCAGGGACCCTAGAAACGCCCCTGATCAGAGGATATAATTCAATATAATGCGGTTAACTGTCACTCTCTTCAGGCAATTAACACTGAACCCTTGCTCTTTTCGTCTTTGCATGACTACTACTCTGATTCTGGACTGTGGCACATTGAAGTATCAACACTCATACTCATCTGGCATCTAGCCTCTCTCTGCTCTATCCTTAGTTCTGGCTCTGTGTATTGCTTTATCTGTTCCCAGCTGTCGCAATGTCCTCTCTCTGTGTTGGGTTAGCTGCCGCCGGGCTCCTCTCTGGCATCTTGAGGTAGCTGCTACGGCTGCTGTGCTGTGGGCCTCCGCTCTCCTCGCTCACCACCACTGACTGACTGACTGCTCCGTGAGGAGAACTGGTTATAACCAGTTTCCTCAGCCGCTGTCTCAAGCCATCCCCTCTCACTGCGCCTGCACTGCCTCTCGCGCTGTTTCCAGATGTTTCCCCGCTTTGTCTCTCTGTTGCTAAGCGACCGGCAATGCATGCGACTATATGCTCGCGTGTGCCATCTAATGCACATATTTGGTTCTACAGTGGCTAAGTCTTATTGTAGCAAGGTGAAACTTCGCCAACCAAGCGAATATTCAATACACATGTTAATACATAGCAAAATAACACTTTGTTCCCTGAAAGGGCTACAATTGTAATTAGGTAGCCTTTGTGCAATACGTTTCCCAGACCATATAACTGCTTTTTCGAAAGGGGTGGGAGGAGATAACGTCATTTTTGGATGCATGACAAAGTTTTGCCATCCCAGCTGCCCTCCCCAAAAAAAAACACTTTGGATGTAACGTGTAACATCAGGTGTCTGTGTTTGTTCTCCATACAGTTCAACAATGGAGGACATTCATTGATTGTAAGGATGTCTATGAGGGGTGAAAAGTTATTCCTTCTACTTTTTGCTATCACTGCCAGAATGGAGGAATGAATAGGCAAATCTGTTAGTATATACAAAACATCTGCAGTGCCTCTTTTCTCTGCTCCTGTTCTACTTGATGTACCCAAAATTCACCATATGCACAAAGCAAGAAATATGGTGACAACATCCTCTTTTCTTAGCTTCGGGGTGTCACCAGTCACAATAATTTCCTATTGCAATAGCCAATGGAGGGAGAATTTAAAGCAAAGCAAGGAGAGAACATGCAGCAGGAAGTCAATAGTTTCCAATTCTGGGAGGTTTGGAGACACCTGTTTTGTTGCAGTGGACCCAAAGAGTAAGGTTTGGGATGACTTTTGGTGATTGAGCATCCAAACGCCAAGATTCTGTAATGAGTATATAGCTAAGGATAGAGTAATGAAATATACTCACAAGGGTGGATTGCACTCTTGCAAAGACCGACAGAGCCTATGGAAAATTAACCATTACCATTCAGTATCCCAGGTCTGCTATGCAGGTACAGGCAATTGTAGTAGGGGTGGATGAACACCCTGTAGAAAAAGTCACAGGAGACAAAAAACGGGAGCCCAGTAGTGCAATATGTCAATGACCACAATAAAAGAAAATAAATTAAAAGCACTACTCACAAAGGGAGGTTGCTTGGGGCAACCAACCACAGGAAGCAGGTGGAGACAATAAACCCGACTCCACTCGGGGTGGTCCTAGCCAGAACCGGAAGGATGGTCGCTCTCTTAGTGGAAAAAAGGGGACAGAGTCCACTGTGGGGACTCCACTGGTGGTCTGCCACCTCCCCTCGGACAGGATGTGTTCGGGGGTATACTTAGCACGTAAAAGGGAAAGAGGCGCCCTGATGTAATAAAAGCATCTAAAATCAGCTTAAAATCGAAAAGTGATATGAGGTAGCTTACCTCAATGATGAAACCTCTGTAGTTAATACAAGGGATTTTTATTAGCACAGGCAACCCTCTGGTTTGAGGGTTCTCAATCTGAAGATCCAGAACATCTCTCTTGCCCGCAACCGAGCTATTCGATCGGAGCAGGAGGGATTGTCGGGTATCTGTTCTATGGGCATGAAGAATAGTGTTTTTGGATCCGAGTTGTGGCACTCCGCGAAGTGCCTTGAGAGACTGTGTTTGGTATATGCTTTGGTGATGTTCCTTCTATGTTGGCCGAGTCTGGCTCTTTTTTGCTGAGTGGTACGTCCAACGTACTGTTTTTTACAGGGGCAAGTGATGAGGTAAATAACATGGGTGGTGCTGCAGTGGAATGAATGGGTGATTTCATATGAGTCTTGTGTGATTTCACAAATGAAAGAAAGTTGCCCTGGATGCAGATAATCACAAGCCAGACATTTAGATGACTTGCATTTTTGTATATTTGGAGTGGTATTTGAACTAGGTGCATGGGATACTAGTGCTCGTGGTCTGCTAGGGGCTACAATGTTTTTGAGGGTTTTTGCTCTTCTGAAGACCAGCTTGGGTTTAGCCTCTAGTTTGGGGCAGAGGTAGGGATCCTTTAATAGGGTTGGC